>NC_140949.1:520000-835000 GCF_014529385.1 Adiantum capillus-veneris
AAAGAGAGAGGATGACAGGAAATGTTCTAGAGAGACAAAACTCATCCCATAACAAGCTCTAAAACCAAAGAAACCCTCGATTGCATAAAAATAAAATTCCAATTGAGAATAAGTGTCTTATGCTATGTCATGCAATCACGCATCTAGTACAAGCTATGCACATTACCTGTGTGACAGAGTGAAACATATTCAGAGATGATTTGAAGTAATGTAACAGAGTCCAGCAGGAAAAAACCCAAGCAATCAATAAAGGACCCCTCACTCAATAAGCTTGCATCAGCAGATTTATGCAAAGAGCTCTAAAGCCACAAGCTGTATCATTTCGACTGAGTAAAAGCGCCAGGCCAGAGCTCTCCCACCCATGCTTGGTTGTGACACTGACTTGAATTGTCAGTTTGCTTCACCACTTACAATGCAAATGTTCCAGGCAAGGAAAAACACTTCCACCATCCTAGATATATTCATACCTCATCGTGTACCAATAATAGAGTGTAATATGTCTAACTTTTCCGAGTGATTAATATGTTAAAAAATACTAGAGTTACAGCAGCTTGTAGGACAAATATCTGTCTTTTCAAGTGATGGCAAGGTAGCACTGGAGAAATTGGCTCAACCTATCTCACCTTGTGACATCCCTGTTTTCTTATCTTTCAAGAAAGAAACCTCTACAACGTTCCCAAAATCACTGAACAAATCTTGTACCTGTTAACGATTGAAAATACAAGACATCAATATTAACGGTTTAAAAAACGAAGCACACCATAAACTTAACGTAAAAAACAGTTAAGCTGCATAACAACCAGGATACATTGTACAAGTATCACTTCACTTCTGCACTCATCCAAAGAAAAAGAAATACACTGGGGTTAAATGCTTTACTTTTGATTAGAAGTTAGAACAAACATGGCTTTACTTTTATTGGAGCAAACATAGAAACCTCATCACATCTATACACTTTAAAACAATACTTTCTTAAGACTTTGAGGAGGGGAGAAGACTGTCGCCGTGGCACAATTACACAGTTAAAAAGTTAGAACTGCCATGAAAATCTCTTCAAATCTCTTATATTCTCTGCCCGAGGCCAACGAGTAGCTCCCCACACTGTTATGCGGCAATGGAAAGTGGCATACATGGGCCCTAGAGCTTGCATATCCTTTGGCAGGCTGCCACACAGCAAAAAACACTATGAAGCGTCAAAGATGTGGCATGCATAAGACTTGAAGCTTGCATGTTTCCCTTCTGGTTCTTCACTTCTAGAATTTCAGGCATAATTTTGAGTCCTTTCATTTTTCCATAATCCTTAATGTATGTCATCTAGTAGCTTTTTCTTCATCAACGTTTGTACTCTCTACATGCACAATGACAAAGCGAGTTTATCCCCATACTGACAGTTCCATCCACACGTCAGTCACCCACAGCACATCTGGCAGTCTAGAGCTTGAGTCCAGTACATTCAGATAGGTGGTGATGCTTGCTATTTGTATACTCTGCGAGAGGTATTCCACATGTTGGAACACGGAGAGAGTTGCAGTACAAAGAGAAAACAGCAGAAAGAGGATTACTTGCAGATCGTGGTACTCTTTGTTGAGAGTCAATCTGGGTTACAGGTAGAAAGATCTAGAGGGTCAGCAGGCAGATCAGAGACATGCACCTTGGCACTCTGTGATCGAGAAGTTGAGTCCGGATACAGGAGTGGACGTAGAGAGTTTGACACTCTGTCCACATTCATCGTGCTTTTAAAGACATTGATTAATAAAGATACTCCAAACGGGGGGATTTGCCATCTTGCAGGCCCAGTGTTGTGTCAATATTCTCTCTCTCTCTCTCTCTCTCTCTCTCTCTCTCTTTCATCCGGGTAGCCTTGGCACCAGACCCACCCATGTACCACATCTTACACCCCCCCATTAGTACAGGATGGAGCTAGATAGCTTGATGCATTCTCATGATTGTACTACCTTGAGCATACAGACATGCATATACCCCTAGAGATAGAGCTCCATCCCTCCTCAGATACTCCACTACCTACTTTCAGCTCAGTTTTGTATCAATTTTGTTTCATTTGTCTTTCCGATAGACGGATGACATACACACAATGTACATTTGATTTGTCTCATAGGCCGATTTCGGCCTGACATAGACGTTAAAAATCTTTCTTTCTTTCTTTCTTTTCTCTCTCTCTCTCTCTCTCTCTCTCTCTCTCTCTCTCTCTCTCTCTCTCTCTCTCTCTCGAATTCACGGACCTGCTGCACCAGCGCCCTCCTCCTGCTGCACCAGCGCGCGTACCTGCTGCTGTGCTGCCCCAGGCACATTACTACTGTGCTGCGCGCTGCTGTGTCACCCCAGCTGCTCAGCGCGCCCACCCCACCTGCACAGCACCCCCGGTATCCGCCTGTTGCTGCCGCTGTTATACCTGCTGCTGCTGCTGAACTGCCTCTCCTTGCTGCACACGTACAACCTCTCTTCCCCTCGCGCAGCCCCCCTCCAGCTTCCCCCTCACGCCGCCCCTACTCGCTCCCATCACGCAGCCATCTCTCTCTCTCTCTCTCTCTCTCTCTCTCTCTCTCTCTCTCTCTCTCTCTCTCTCACACACACACACACACACACGGATACATACCCACTCACATAATACACGCATACACGCATACACACACGTACTCCCTCTCTTCCCCTTCTCCCCTCTTCTTCACAATATGAAGAGAGGGTAGCTTCGAAGACAACCATGTCTTCCCCCACCATCAAGACGCCGACATCGACAATGAAGACAACCTTCATGCTCACGAACAAGAGGCTTGCACAATTGGAGAAGGACATGAAAGAATGGTGGATGGAGAGAGAGATATGGAGGGAGGAGAAAGCCACCTTCATCAAGCTATGGAACGAAGAGAAGGAGGACATGAGAGCGGAAATCCAAAACCTCAAAGAGGAGAAGGAGAGAAGGGAACGGGAGAACGAGAAGGAGAGGGAGAGATGGAGGAAAGAGCAAGAAGAGATGAAGGCACAAATCGATCTCCTTCATGCTTCCATCACATCCCTCACCCCCGAGGAAGGAGAGATTAAAGAGGAGGCTAAGGAAGCCCTCAAGGAGGAGATCACCAAAGCCCTCACCGCAAGCATTGAGGACAAATTAGAGGCCACCAAAGAAGGATGGGTCGAAGTGGTCAAAAAGAATATCAAGAAGGTAGCAAGAGAGGAAGCCCAAAAAGATGAGGTACTCATCGTACACACAACCATCGAGGAGGAGGAGATGCGACAAGCTCGCCGTCTCAATGTGCGAGTGACCGGCATCAAAGAAGAAGAAGGGTCTACACCCGAGAGCAATGGGAAAGCTTTATGCAAGAAAGTGGGATACAAGGAAGAAGAGATCCCTTTCTCCAAAGTTTGGAGAGCCGGCAAAAATCCAAAGAAGAGAGCTCTCATCCTCCAATTCGCCTCCGAGGAGTCTCGAACTTCTTTCCTCCGAAAGAGGGTCATCTTGAGAGGGCTAGAAAGCCCCCCGATTTATCTTGATGATGACCTCACAAAGATGCAACAAGATCACCGTCGCGCGTGCATGCCTAGAGTCCACCAAGCCCGCAAAGAAGGGAAGAAGGCAGTATATCGAGATGGCAGGGTCATCATTGATGGCAAGACCATCGCATAGGGACTCGCGGCTTGTGGGACACACGAGGAGATTCATGTCACGGTTTGGAATTGCAATGGAGACCTATGGACACACCCAGAGAGACTTGAGGAGGTGATGAGAGGTCGAGACATCATTCTACTTACAGAGACACACGAGAGCCCAGAGAGAGGGTTACCACGGATACATGGATTCCAGTGGGAGTCTCTACATCGGGGATGTATGCGCCAGCACACCACTCGCGGTTCAGGAGGAGTGGCCATACTCTTTAGACAAGGGCTTCACAACAGACTACAGATTGTTGCCCGGGACCCACAGGCCCGCTACATGTGGATTCGCCTCGAGCTCTCACGGGACAGGATCGTCTACATTGCCCTTTGCTACTTTGCTCCCACAGGCTCCAGATTCGCCCCTATTGAGCAGGAGTCACCGTACGCATGCCTCACGGAGGAGATTATGGAGTACTCCACACTGGGTGAAGTTTTCCTTATGGGAGACTTCAATGCTCGTACGCGCAATGAGCAGTGTGAGGCATATGACCACGAGGACCCAGAGGCACTACACACTCTAGATAAGGAGGCTACTATGAGAGATACAGCAGACAGAGCTCCAGTCACAGCCTACGGACGACATCTACTTCGACTTGGCTCCCAGCACCGTCTCGTTATTTATAACGGGATGGCCCAGTGGCCCACCTCAGGGGGCCTGACTTGTATGCCACATGGAGTTACAGAGGGAGGGGGGATTACAGTCGACTATATTCTGGAACCCAGGGAGGCTACACACCTTATCACATCCTTCACCATTCCACCCATACCCATCGGAGCCGACCACACATACCTCTCTTTCTCCATCACCGGAGATACCATCCCACACAGCTCCACAGCACACACTCCACACACCACCATCCATTTCACACATGAGCTAGCCCCTCTTTACTCGGCCGAGGTCAAGCATGGCCTATGCCTCCTCCACCCATCGACACCACTCTCAGTTCTCACATCACATATCTCTTCCGTTCTCCACACTTCAGCTATTAGCTCTTTTCCACACACCACTCACACAGGACGCACTCCCCCTCCAGGGACTATGCCTCAGAACTGCTGGTATGATGATGAGTGCAGAGAGCTATACCGACGCCTCTGTGCACGGCGAGCCTTAGGAGAGATCACAGAGAGAGAGGCCAGACGGCATATGAAGACGCTGACACGCCAAAAGCGGCGAGCATTCGAAGAGGCACAGGAGCTTGAGCTATACCGCCTATTCATGAGCATGGATAGCGCGACGGCATGGCGCACCCTGCGCGAGCCACGTCCGACTACAGCTATTGAGGATCCACAGATATGGCATGATTATGCAGAGCGACTTTATGAGGTGCCACGGCAGCCTACTATCCCACAGCCACACGGGCCACGCCCCACGTGCTCTTCCTTCTTTACAGCAGAGATGGTAGAGAGGGCCATACACCGCATGCAGCACAGACGATCAGCTGACCATACTGGTTTACAGAGTGAGCACATCATTTATGCGGCCTCCACTATAGCCCCGTTGATTGCACATGTCTTCAACCCGGCTATAGGGGAGGGCTTCCCAGAGGAGTGGACACAGCACACCATAGTGCCTATCCACAAATCTGGCGACACCCTGGACCCAGGGAACTACAGGGCTATCATGATTGGCCACACGATGGCCAAGCTATATGGAGCAGTACTTGAGGCACAGCTCAGCCGCTACGCAGAGACCGAGGGTTTACGAGCTCCAGGCCAGGCAGGTTTCAGACGAGCTTTCTCCACCACTGATCACATCTTCGTTCTGCGCTGCCTCATTGATGGGGCAAAGGCGCGAAAGAAGAGGCTTTACTGCTGCTTTGTGGATTTCCGCAAGGCCTTTGACACAGTCCCACGCGAGAGACTCTTCCAGCGCCTTCACAGCATTGGGGTACCAACAGAGATGATTTGGGCCATATATACTCTCTACGAGAGGGTGACGGGTCAAGTTTGTTGCCCAGGCGGTTTTTCAGAGACCATTGCTAGCACCATTGGTGTTAAGCAAGGATGCCCACTCTCCCCGACACTCTTTGGGCTCTACATCGACGAGATCTCCGACTACATACTGCGAGCAGGGGGAGAGGGGAGCGACTTGGCAGGTACTCCGGTCCACATCATGTTATATGCTGATGATATTGTGTTGATTTCAGAGTCACCCGAGGGCTTGCAACGCCATCTTGAGGCCTTGGACGAATTCAGCACACACAGGGGGTTGACTGTGAACCTTGGCAAAACCAAGGTCATGATCTTTCACACATCCAGTGCAGTGAGGAGCGCTGCCACCTTCACAGCAGCAGGAGGACAAGTTGATGTAGTCACCTCCTATGTCTACCTTGGCATCACATTCACCAGCCTACTAGGACCCTTCACTATGAGGCAGGCTGCTGCTGACAGGCTCACCCGAGGATATGCAGCTCTGACCATGCTAGAGCGGAGGTGCCACCAGGCACACTTTCAGGAGCCCCGCACGAAGGGGTGGCTTTTCGACACCTTAGTCACCCCGGCCCTGATGTACTCGGCGGCAGTATGGGCACCAGGATTGACAGCTGACCAGTGGACACAGCTTGAGAGGCCACAGGTATGTATGATCTCACGCTTGCTCCGCAGCAAGAAGACAGTGCCACATGACATTATTAGAGTCGAGCTCGCCACACCACCTATGGTTGTAGAGGCACTATTCCAGACAGTCTGCTTCATCCAGAGGATGAGAGAGCTACCTCCTAACAGACTTACTCGTAGAGCATTTGAGGCAGCTATACAGCTATCAGAGAGTGGGCATGAGAGAGCATGGTACTCACAGGTCAGAGCATGGTTTGAGGGACACGGTCTTGACATGGAGAGCCTACCACCATTCCAGTACGACCCCCACTCACCATATATTCACCTCTCTCGCAATGAGAGGAACTTGGTATTGAGACAGGATCTATGGCAGCTATACACTAGGAGAGTCTGGGAGTCACCTGGCTTGGGGACGAGGATGTCAGATTACAGAGACCACTTTCTCACGATATTGTCTGGGGGGTTCATACAGAGACCACGCTATATGGACACATATATGCCACATAGCTCACGGGTGGCGATTGGTCAGCTGAGAGTGGCTTCACACAGGTTAGAGATTGAGATCGGGAGACACACTGGTGTTCCCAGGGAGGAGCGAGTCTGCAGAGCCTGCACAAAGGAGGTGGAGAGTGAGGAGCACTTTGTATGTAGATGCAGAGCATACACTGAGATCAGAGGCAGGTATGATGCCTTATTCAGAGGACAGCCCACTCTCCGAGAGATCATGGACTCTCGAGATCAGAGACAGCTCGGACGTTTCTTACTAGAGATACAGAGCCATCGGGACACACTACTACAGCCACACACAGCTACACAGACAGAGGGGAGACAGTCGCAGCTCACAGACTTCTTTCAGAGGATTGCCGCCCCTCCCTCACCAGACACTCAGAGGGGAGTGACACTCCCACAGGCGGAGGTGAGCCGAGCTAGACGACGACCACGAGTCACAGGCTACAGGGGCGCGAGCTCCCACCATCGACAGATCGAGGAGATCCGAGCCCGGGAGCGCCGTGCCACTGAGGAGCGAGTAGCTCAGATGAGGGCCGACCCGACAGCTTTCATCCGGGTAGCCTTGGCACTAGCCCCGCCCATGTACCACATCTTATATCCCCCCATTAGTACAAGATGGAGCTAGATAGCTTCATGCATTCTCATGATTGTACTACCTTGAGCATATAGACATGGATATACCCCTAGAGAGATAGAGCTCCATCCCTCCTCAGATACTCCACTACCTACATTCAATTCAGTTTTGTATCAGTTTTGTTTCATTTGTCTTTCCGATAGACGGATGACATACACACCATGTACATCTGTTTTGTCTCATAGGCCGATTTCGGCCTGACATAGACGTTAAAAAATCTTTCTTTCTTTCTTTCTCTCTCTCTCTCTCTCTCTCTCTCTCTCTCTCTCTCTCTCTCTCTCTCTCTCTCTCTCTCTCTCTCTCTCTCTCTCTCTCTCTCTCTCTCTCAGCGCGCAGATTTCAGCCTCAGCACCACAGCGCGCAAGTTCTCAGCCTCAGCACCACAACGCGAGCTGGCTTCAGCCTCAGCAACTCAACGCGCAGGTCTCAGCCTCAGCACCACAGCGCGCAGATTTCAGCCTCAGCACCACAGCGCACAAGTTCTCAGCCTCAGCACCACAGCGCACAGGTTTCTAGCAGAGCATGGGCTCTTAGGGAAGCAGAGCGGCTGGGGTTGTTGAGCGTGCAGGAGCTGCTGAACGTGCAGGGCTACAGAAACGCAGAGGGAGCAAGTCACTGGCGCACCCTCTCTTTCTCTCTCTCTCACGCAGCCTCTCTCTCTCTCTCTCTCTCTCTCTCTCTCTCTCTCTCTCTCTCTCTCTCTCACACACACACACGGATACATACCCACACACACACTACACCCATACACGCATACACACACGTACTCCCTCTCTTCCCCTTCTCCCCTCTTCTTCACAATATGAAGAGAGGGTAGTTACGAAGACAACCATGTCTTCCCCCATCATCAAGACGCCGACACCGACAATGAGGACAACCTTCATGCTCACGAACAAGAGGCTTTCACAATTGGAGAAGGACATGAAAGAATGGTGGATGGAGAGAGAGATATGGAGGGAGGAGAAAGCCACCTTCATCAAGCTATGGAACGAAGAGAAGGAGGACATGAGAGCGGAAATCCAAAATCTCAAAGAGGACAAGGAGAGAAGGGAACGGGAGAACGAGAAGGAGAGGGAGAGATGGAGGAAAGAGCAAGAAGAGATAAAGGCACAAATCGATCTCCTTCATGCTTCCATCACATCCCTCACCCCCGAGGAAGGAGAGATTAAAGAGGAGGCTAAGGAAGCCCTCAAGGAGAGAGATCACCAAAGCCCTCACCGCAAGCATTGAGGACAAATTAGAGGCCACCAAAGAAGGATGGGTCGAAGTGGTCAAAAAGAATATCAAGAAGGTAGCAAGAGAGGAAGCCCAAAAAGATGAGGTACTCATCGTACACACAACCATCGAGGAGGAGGAGATGCGACAAGCTCGACGTCTCAATGTGCGAGTGACCGGCATCAAAGACGAAGAAGGGTCTACACCCGAGAGCGATGGGAAAGCTTTATGCAAGAAAGTGGGATACAAGGAACAAGAGATCCCTTTCTCCAAAGTGTGGAGAGCCGGCAAAGATCCAAAGAAGAGAGCTCTCATCCTCCAATTCGCCTCCGAAGAGTCTCGACCTTCTTTCCTCCGAAAGAGAGTCATCTTGAGAGGGCTAGAAGGCCCCCCGATTTATCTTGATAATGACCTCATAAAGATGCAACAAGATCACCGTCGCGCGTGCATGCCTAGAGTCCACCAAGCCCGCAAAGAATGGAAGAAGGCAGTATATCGAGATGGTAGGGTTATCATTGATGGCAAGACCATCGCATAGGGACTCGCGGCTTGTGGGACACACGAGGAGATTCATGTCACGGTTTGGAATTGCAATGGAGACCTATGGACACACCCAGAGAGACTTGAGGAGGTGATGAGAGGTCGAGACATCATTCTACTTACAGAGACACACGAGAGCCCAGAGAGAGGGTTACCACGGATACATGGATTCCAGTGGGAGTCTCTACATCGGGGATGTATGCGCCAGCACACCACTCGCGGCTCAGGAGGAGTGGCCATACTCTTTAGACAGGGGCTTCACAGCAAACTACAGATTGTTTCCCGGGACCCACAGGCCCACTACATGTGGATTCGCCTCGAGCTATCACGAGACAGGATCGTCTACATTGCCCTTTGCTACTTTGCTCCCACAAGCTCCAGATTCGCCCCTATTGAGCAGGAGTCACCGTACGCATGCCTCACGGAGGAGATTATGGAGTACTCCACACTGGGTGAAGTCTTCCTTATGGGAGACTTCAATGCTCGTACGCGCAGTGAGCAGTGTGAGGCATATGACCACGAGGACCCAGAGGCACTACACACTCTAGATGAGGAGGCTGCTATGAGAGATACAGCAGACAGAGCTCCAATCACAGCCTACGGACGACATCTACTTCGACTTGGCTCCCAACACCGTCTCGTTATTTATAACGGGATGGTCCAGTAGCCCACCTCAGGGGGCCTGACTTGTATGCCACATGGAGTTGCAGAGGGAGGGGGGAGTACAGTCGACTATATTCTGGGACCCAAGGAGGCTACACACCTTATCACATCCTTCACCATTCCACCCATACCCATCCGAGCCGACCACACATACCTCTCTTTCTCCATCACCGGAGATACCATCCCACACAGCTCCATATATAACGGGATGGTCCAGTGGCCCACCTCAGGGGGCCTGACTTGTATGCCACATGGAGTTGCAGAGGGAGGGGGGAGTACAGTTGACTATATTCTGGGACCCAGGGAGGCTACACACCTTATCACATCCTTCACCATTCCACCCATACCCATCGGACCGACCACACATACCTCTCTTTCTCCATCACCGGAGATACCATCCCACACAGCTCCACAGCACACACTCCACACACCACCATCCATTTCACACATGAGCTAGCCTCTCTTTACTCGGCCGAGGTCGAGCATCGCCTATGCCTCCTCCACCCATCCACACCACTCTCAGTTCTCACATCACATATCTCTTTCGTTCTCCACACTTCAGCTATTAGCTCTTTTCCACACACCACTCACACAGGACGCACTCCCCCTCTCGGGACTATGCCTCAGAACTGCTGGTATGATGATGAGTGCACAGAGCTATACCGACGCCTCCGTGCACGGCGAGCCTTAGGAGAGATCACAGAGAGAGAGAGACCAGATGGCATATGAAGACGCTGACACGCCAAAAGCGGCGAGCATTCGAAGAGGCACAGGAGCTTGAGCTATACCGCCTATTCATGAGCATGGATAGCGCGATGGCATGGCGCACCCTGCGCGAGCCACGTCCGACTACAGCTATTGAGGATCCACAGATATGGCATGATTATGCAGAGCGACTTTATGAGGTGCCAGGGCAGCCTCCTATCCCGCAGCCACACGAGCCACGCCCCACTTGCTCCTCCTTCTTTACAGCAGAGATGGTAGAGAGGGCCATACGCCGCATGCAGCACAGACGATCAGCTGACCATACTGGTTTACAGAGTGAGCACATCATTTATGCGGCCTCCACTATAGCCCCGTTGATTGCACATGTCTTCAACCGGGCTATAGGGGAGGGCTTCCCAGAGGAGTGGACACAGCACACCATAGTGCCTATCCACAAATCTAGCGACACCCTGGACCCAGGGAACTACAGGACTATCATGATTGGCCACACGATGGCCAAGCTATATGGAGCAGTACGTGAGGCACAGCTCAGCTGCTACGCAAAGATCGAGGGTTTACGAGCTCCACGCTAGGCAGGTTTCAGACGAGCTTTCTCCACCACCGATCACATCTTCGTTCTGCGCTGCCTCATTGATGGGGCAAAGGCGCGAAAGAAGAGGCTTTACTGCTACTTTGTGGATTTCCGCAAGGCCTTTGACACAGTCCCACGCGAGAGACTCTTCCAACGTCCTCACAGCATTGGGGTACCAACAGAGATGATTTGGGCCATATATGCTCTCTACGAGAGGGTGACGGGTCGGGTTCGTTGCCCAGGCGGTTTTTCAGAGACCATTGCTAGCACCATTGGTGTTAAGCAAGGATGCCCACTCTCCCCGACACTCTTTGGGCTCTACATCGACGAGATCTCCGACTACATACTGCGAGCAGGGGGAGAGGGGAGCGACTTGGCAGGTACTCCGGTCCACATCATGTTATATGCTGATGATATTGTGTTGATTTCAGAGTCACCCGAGGGCTTGCAACGCCATCTTGAGGCCTTGGACGAATTCAGCACACACAGGGGGTTGACTGTGAACCTTGGCAAAACCACGGTTATGATCTTTCACACATCCAGTGCAGTGAGGAGCGCTGCCACCTTCACAGCAGCAGGAGGACAGGTTGATGTAGTCACCTCCTATGTCTAACTTGGCATCACATTCACCAGCTTACCAGGACCCTTCACTATGAGGCAGGCTGCTGCTGACAGGCTCACCCGAGGATATGCAGCTCTGACCATGCTAGAGCGGAGATGCCACCAGGCACACTTTCAGGAGCCCCGCACGAAGGGGTGGCTTTTCGACACCTTAGTCACCCCGGCCTTGATGTACACGGCGGCAGTATGGGCACCAGGATTGACAGCTGACCAGTGGACACAGCTTGAGAGGCCACAGGTATGTATGATCTCACGCTTGCTCCGCAGCAAGAAGACAGTGCCACATGACATTATTAGAGCCGAGCTCGCCACACCACCTATGGTTGTAGAGGCACTATTCCAGACAGTCTGCTTCATCCAGAGGATGAGAGAGCTACCTCCTGACAGACTTACTCGTAGAGCATTTGAGGCAGCTATACAGCTATCAGAGAGTGGGCATGAGAGAGCATGGTACTCACAGGTCAGAGCATGGTTTGAGGGACACAATCTTGACATGGAGAGCCTACCACCATTCCAGTACGACCCCCACTCACCATATGTTCACCTCTCTCGCAGTGAGAGGAACTTGGTATTGAGACAGGATCTGTGGCAGCTATACACTAGGAGAGTCTGGGAGTCACCTGGCTTGGGGACGAGGATGTCAGATTACAGAGACCAGTTTCTCACCATATTGTCTGGGGGGTTCATACAGAGACCACGCTACATGGACACATATATGCCACATAGCTCACGGGTGGCGATTGGTCAGCTGAGAGTGGCTTCACACAGGTTAGAGATTGAGATCGGGAGACATACTGGTGTTCCCAGGGAGGAGCGAGTCTGCAGAGCCTGCACAAAGGAGGTGGAGAGTGAGGAGCACTTTGTATGTAGATGCAGAGCATACACTGAGATCAGAGGCAGGTATGAGGCCTTATTCAGAGGACAGCCCACTCTCCGAGAGATCATGGACTCTCGAGATCAGAGACAGCTCGGACGTTTCTTACTAGAGATACAGAGCCATCGGGACACACTACTACAGCCACACACAGCTACACAGACAGAGGGGAGACAGTCGCAGCTCACAGACTTCTTTCCGAGGATTGCCGCCCCTCCCTCACCAGACACTCAGAGGGGAGTGACACTCCCACAGGCGGAGGAGAGCCGAGCTAGATGACGACCACGAGTCACAGGCTACAGGGGCGCGAGCTCCCACCACCGACAGATCGAGGAGATCCGAGCCCGGGAGCGCCGTGCCACTGAGGAGCGAGTGGCTCAGATGAGGGCCGACCCGACAGCTTTCATCCGGGTAGCCTTGGCAGCAGACCCGCCCATGTACCACATCTTACATCCCCCCATTAGTACAAGATGGAGCTAGATAGCTTGATGCATTCTCATGATTGTACTACCTTGAGCATATAGACATGCATATACCCCCTAGAGATAGAGCTCCATCCCTCCTCAGATACTCCACTACCTACATTCAGTTCAATTTTGTATCAATTTTGTTTCATTTGTCTTTCCGATAGACGGATGACATACACACCATTTACATTTGATTTGTCTCATAGGCCGATTTCGGCCTGACATAGACGTTAAAAATCTTTCTTTCTTTCTCTCTCTCACCCGCTATACATTTACTCCAGAGACTGATTTCGTTTATTCAGAGGAGATCTGGGACCGTCTATTGGAAGGCACAGCTGGCACATATGGTACAGGCCTCTCAATGGAGGAGTGCACCACGCTACTGACTGAGACATTGCACGGGGCTGCATCAGTGGCATACCCACACACTCAGCCGGGCAAGAGACGACATTCTGGGAGCATGCCCCAGAATAGTTGGTATGATGAAGAGTGCAGAGAGATGAGAGACCAGCTTCAGAGGGATCTTCTTTTAGGAGTCATCACTTACAGACAGTCTCGGATTGCTTTCCGACGCCTTGTGTGACGGAAGAAGCGAGCTTAGCTAGCCCAAATGGAGCGAGACTTGTATCAGATGTTCTTGAGTAGGGACTCAGGAGAGGCATGGCGTCTCTTCCATCAGCACTCCCCTCCCCCAGTGATTACTTCACCTGAGGTGTGGGGCCAATATGCGACATCATTGTATACGGTTCCTGGACAGGAACCCCTTCCAGACCCTACCAAGCCTTGCCCAGCTACGAGCACTTTCTTTACACCTGAGATGGTACAAAGGGCCATCGACAAAATGAAGACCGGGAAGGCATATGATTATGACGGTCTAGTATCGGAGCACTTTATACATGCCGGGGATATGCTGATGGAGGTTCTCACAGTGTTGTTCAATCGTGCCATGTGTGAGGGATTACATGAGACTTGGAGATTGTCTAATATTGTGCCCATCTTCAAGGCTGGTGACCCTACAGAGCCTGGGAACTACCGCACTATCATGGTTGGACACACATTGGCACGGTTGTATGCATCCATCCTGGAGCAACACTTGAGTAATTGGGCAGAGGGCGAGGGGGTACGAGCAAAGGGTCAAGCCGGCTTCAGGAGGGGTTTTTCCACTCTTGATCATATTCTGACACTCAGGGCATCATTGAGGAGGGCAGAGCACATGGGAGACGAATATATTGTAGCTTTGTGGACTTTCGTAAGGCATTTGACATGGTACCAAGAGCTCGATTGATGCGCAGACTACAGGAGATGGGGGTGCCCATAGAGGTGATTTGGGGGATTATGGCTTTGTACAGACCAGTGATGGGACGGGTACGCACTCCGGAAGGGGTATCTGATTTAGTTCACTCTACCATTGGAGTGAAACAAGGCTGCCCATTGTCTCCTACTCTATTTGGTATGTATGTTGATGAGGTGTCTGATTACATCGATAGAGAGGGTGACAGAGGTGCATAGCTGGCAGGGACGTGGATCCCATTGTTGCTATATGCTAATGATATTGTGCTGATATCTGACTCACCAAAAGGTATGCAACGACAGTTGGATGCACTACGCAACTTTGCAGAGGATAGTGGATTGTGTGTAAACCTAGGTAAAACCAAGGTTATGGTGTTTAACACCACACCGCAATGGGTCAGGAGATCAGTACCCACTTTCAAATATGGTCAGGAGATTGTGGAGTATACAGATGCATGCACTTACCTGGGGGTAGTCTTTACTGGGCCGAGATTTTCCTTGAGAAGAGCAGCAGAGACTAGACTAACTAGAGCAGGTGCGGCTCTGGGAGGAAAGGAGAGGATGTGTTCACAGGTTCAGTTCCAGGAACCTAGGACAAAGTTATGGCTCTTTGATACTTTGGTTATGGCTCTTTGATACTTTGGTTGCCTCTACTATGTTATATGGGGTGCAGGTTTGGGGACCTTCTATAGGCCAGGATGGGTGGAGGCGTATGGAGAAGCCACTGGTTTCTATGATCTCTCGGCTGATTAGAGCCAAGGTTTCTGTACCGCATGATATCATTCGAGTGGAATTAGCTGCCCCCCCTATGGAGATTGAGGCGCTCACAAGATCAGTCTCCTTTGTACACAATCTGTGGGATACTACAAGAGACAGATATGCCAGGGTGGCTCTAGAGTCCTCCAGACAATTAGCTCTTAACGGGGATACATCATGTTGGTATGCTCAGATGACATCATGGTTTCAAAAACATGGTTTCACCATGGACAGGTTCCCTCCTTTCCAATACTCTCTTCAGGCACCCTTGAGGTCTCTGACATGGGTAGAGATTAATAGACTCATCCGTCAGGATTTGATCCAGTTGGACACGAGGAGGACATGGATAGAGCCGTTACAAGAGTTGGGCACAAAGATGGCTTTCTATAGAAAGCATCTTCTCCACCTCACGAGGGATGGGTTTGTAATTCGACCTAGCTATATGGACACGCATCTTTCGCATGGTTTGCGTTGTGCCATTGGCCAGATACGCACGTCCTCAGCTCGAGATTGAGACTGGCAGATTCAGAGGGACACCAGCAAATAACAAAATATGCCGCTTATGTCATCTAGAGCCAGAGACAGAAGTACATTACATATGTCATTGCACAGTGTACTATGAGATACGAAGTCGTTTTCACTGTCTATTCAGAGAAGGTTTTGGGCCTCTATCTAGGGTCATGAGTTATGAAGATCAAAGATGTCTTGGGTTTTATCTACTTGAGTTACACAAGCATAGAGAAACCTTACTGAGGAGAGGTGAAGAGAGACATTCCTAGAGACAGATCACAGATTTCTTTACACTAGATATTGTACACCCAAAAGAACAGACAGAGGAGCAACCAGCGACGGTGGAGAGGTCTACCCGCACTACTCGCATTCTCATAGACCAAGCATTGGAGCTAGGGAGATCTAGACGACCCCGAGGGAGGAGGGGCACACAATTTCGAAGGAGTCTATGGCAAAAGATTCAAGCCATACTCTTTTGTCGTCCAGAGTGCAGATGAAGATGGATCTCTACTCCCCTCCCATATTGTCTTCACATTGTGCTGCTTAGTTTAGGATCCCGCAGTATTTATATTTTGTTATCCTAGTTTAATTTATTTTGTTAATCTGACTTTGTATCAGATACACCACATTGTAACTTTCTGGTCTCATAGGTCACTTTGGCCTTTTGAAGACGTTAATATAACATTTCATTTCATTTCATCTCTCTCTCTCTCTCTCTCTCTCTCTCTCTCTCTCTCTCTCTCTCTCTCTCTCTCTCTCTCTCTCTCTCTCTCTCTCTCTCTCTCTCTCTCTCTCTCTCTCTCTCTATACAGCGGAGTACCAGCAGAGGCCAGTAGATGCCCCTTGTGTGACATGGAACCTGAGACAGAGCTGCATTATACATGCCGCTGCCCCGTCTACTACGAGATACGAGGCCGCTTCCATTGCTTGTTCAGAGAGGGTTTTGGACCACTCTCAAGAGTAATGGGATATGAAGATCAAAGATGCCTGGGTTTGTTCTTGCTCGAGCTGCGCAGACACAGAGAGAGCCTGATGAATGTCGAGGCTAACCAGTCTCAAAGACGGATTACAGACTTCTTCAGAGCAGACATGGGACAGCCGCAAGAGCCACTCCCATAGCAGAGCTCCCCCCCGTCTCACACCAGAGGCACATTGATTGACCGAGCGATTGAACTGGGGAAATCCAGGCGCCCACGACTGCGCAGGACTACAAAGCATCGACGGAGGCTACGTCAAAAGATTCAGAGCACGCTGGCCAGGCATGCACGACGCCCGGTCAGACTACTAACCATGGAGGAAATTGATGAGATTCACCAACGACCGATGCTACATCTTTTGTGATTCAGCTATCCCAACTAGCCGCCCATTTTTGCTTAGTTTTCGGCTTACCTCACATCAACCAATCTAGAATCCCATAATATATATCTTTGTTTTGTACTGTTGATTAGGTTATTTTGTTACTCTGACTTTGTATCAGATCCACCACCTTGTAACTTTCTGGTCTCATAGGTCACTATGGCCTTTTGAAGACGTTAATATAACATTTCATTTCATTTCTTCTCTCTCTCTCTCTCTCTCTCTCTCTCTCTCTCTCTCTCTCTCTCTCTCTCTCTCTCTCTCTCTCTCTCTCTCTCTCTCTCTCTCTCTCTCTCTCTCTCTCTCTCTCTCTCTCTCTCTCTCTCTCTCTCTCTCTCTCTCCTACATAGTCAAAGATCACCAAGTTAATCCGCCAAGACCTGACCCATCTACACACCAGGAGGACATGGATACAACCAGCACAGGAATTGGGCACGAAGATGGCTTTCTACAGAGACCACCTCCTCCAACTTACAGAAGATGGTTTTGTGGCAAGACCCAGATACATGGATACCCACTTGTCTCATGGGATACGATGTGCTATTGGCCAGTTACACACATCTTCTCATCAGTTGCAGATTGAGACTGGGAGATACAGCGGAGTACCAGCAGAGGACAGGACATGCCCCTTGTGTAACATGGAACCTGAGACAAAGCTACACTATACATGCCGCTGCCCCGTCTACTACGAGATACGAGGCCGCTTCCATTGCTTGTTCAAAGAGGGTTTTGGACCACTCTCAAGAGTCATAGGATACGAAGATCAGAGATGCCTGGGTTTGTTCTTGCTCGAGTTGCGCAAACACAAAGATAGCCTGATGAATGGAGAGGCTAGCCAGTCTCAAAGACGGATCACAGACTTCTTCAGAGCAGACACGGGACAGCCGCAAGAGCCACTCCCACAGCAGAGCTCCCCCCCGTCTCACACCAGAGGCACACTGATTGACCGAGCAATTGAACTAGGGAAATCCAGGCACCCGCGACTGCGAAGAACTACACAGCATCGATGAAGGCTACGACAGAAAATGCGGAGCACGCTGGCCAGGCATACACGACGCCCGATCAGACTACTAACCATGGAGGAAATTGATGAGATTCGCCAACGACCGATGCTAGATCCGTTGTGATTCAGCTATCCCAACAAGCCGCCCATTATTCTGCTTAGTTTTTTGCCGGACTCACATCGACCAACTTAGGACCCCATAGTATATATCTTTGTTTTGTACTGTTGTTAGGTTATTTTGTTACTCTGACTTTGTATCAGATCCACCACTTTGTAACTTTTGGGTCTCATAGGTCATTGTGGCCTTTTGAAGACGTTAATATAACATTTCATTTCATTTCTCTCTCTCTCTCTCTCTCTCTCTCTCTCTCTCTCTCTCTCTCTCTCTCTCTCTCTCTCTCTCTCTCTCTCTGGGGGGCAGGTTTGGGGACCTTCTATAGGCCAAGATGGTTGGAGGCGTATGGAGAAGACCGTGGTATCTATGATCTCTCGGTTGATTAGAGCTAAGGTTTCCGTACCGCATATTATCATTCGAGCGAAAGTAGCTGCCCCCCCTATGGAGATTGAGGCGCTTACCAGATCAGTCTCCTTTGTACACAGTTTGTGGGATACTACCATAGACAGATATGCCAGGGTGGCTCTAGAGTCCTCGAGACAATTAGCTCTTAATGGGGATACATCATGCTGGTATGCACAGATGGCATCATGGTTTAAGACACATGGTTTCACCATGGACAGGTTGCCTCCTTTTCAATACTCTCTACAGGCACCCTTGAGGTCTCTGACACGGGTAGAGATTAATAGACTCATTCGTCAGGATCTGATCTAGCTGGACACGAGGAGGACATGGATAGAGCCGTTACAGGAGTTGGGCACGAAGATGGATTTCTATAGAGAGCATCTTCTCCACCTCACGGGGGATGGGTTTGTGATTCGACCTAGCTATATGGACATGCATCTTTCGCATGGTTTGCATTGTGCCATTGGCCAGATACGCACGTCCTCACATCAGCTCGAGATTGAGACTGGCAGATTCAGAGGGACACCAGCAGATAGCAGGATATGCCGCTTACGCCATCTAGAACCAGAGACAGAAGTACATTACATATGTCATTGCACAGTATACTATGAGATACGAGGCCGTTTTCATTGTCTATTCAGAGAAGGTTTTGGGCCTCTATCTAGGGTCATGAGTTATGAGGATCAAAGATGTCTTGGGCTATATCTACTTGAGTTACACAGGCATAGAGAAACTTTACTGAGGAGAGCTGAAGAGAGACATCCCCAGAGACAGATCACAGATTTCTTCACACTAGATATTGTACACCCAGAAGAACAGACAGAGGAGCAGCCAACGGTGGAGAGGTCTACCCGCACTACTGGCATTCTCATAGACCGAGCATTGAAGCTAGCGAGATCTAGATGACCCCGATGGAGAAGAGGAGCTACACGGTTTCGAAGGAGGCTACAGCAAAGGATTCAAGCCATACTCTTTCGTCGTCCAGAGTGCAGATGAAGATGGATCTCTACTCCCCTCCCATATTGTCTTCACATTGTACTGCTTAGTTTAGGATCCCGCAGTATTTATATTTTGTTATCCTAGTTTAATTTATTTTGTTAATCTGACTTTGTATCAGATACACCGCATTGTAACTTTCTGGTCTCATAGGTCACTTTGGCCTTTTGAAGACGTTAATATAACATTTCATTTCTTTTCTTTTCTTTTCTCTCTCTCTCTCTCTCTCTCTCTCTCTCTCTCTCTCTCTCTCTCTCTCTCTCTCTCTCTCTCTCTCTCTCATTGTAACTTTCTGGTCTCATAGGTCACTTTGGCCGTTTGAAGACGTTAATATAACATTTCATTTCATTTCTCTCTCTCTCTAAAGAGAGAAGGTTTGCGAGCGTCGAGAGAGAAAGAGAGACTTAGCCGCGTAGAGAGCGAGAGAGAAAAAAAAATCCCTATCCCTCTCCTGTGGCGGCCTTCCGACCATGAGGAAGCAGAATGGCAAAGAGGACCCAGTGGAGGATGCCATCCAAAAATGCAAAGAAGAACTGAGCGAGTCCATCAGCATGATCAACCGCCACCTCCTAGGTACTATCAACATACTCGACGCACGCATGGCAGCACAAGAAAGCACGATACATACACTCGAGGATTGCGTGAAGGCTCAAGATGAGGAAATCGCACTACTCAAGAAAGAGCTTGCAAAGGTGCTATCGCAGAATGTCCTCAAAGAGGGAGAGCTTCAACCCTCAATAATTGAAGACCTTAACACGATTAAGGAACAAGTACGGGCCATCAAAGAAGGTGGGGAGCAACAAAAATAAATGACGACCTCGTGGGTAGATGTCATCACAAAGACCCAACAAAAAGCAAAAAAGGCCGAAAAATGGATCGAGATTGTCAAGAAAGGGAAAGGCAAGGAAATAACCCCAACCCCCACACCAACCATCATCAACTTGACACTAGAAGAGGGGCAAAGGAGACGTGTGCGGGCCTTACACGTAAGGATATGTTGCCTCAGAGACCAGATAATGTGGAGGAAGAGGTGAAAGAACTCGTGACTCTGGTGGGGGTCAACGAGCAGACGCATACGAGGGCCTAGAGAGTGGGCACAAAGAAAAGCAGAAGCAACGGAGAAACCTTGAAGGAAAGGGCACTCATTCTCCGCTTCCCCTCCATGGAAGCAAAGAAGGATTTCCTGAAGAAGAGACCGACTCTAAAGAAGACTGGCATCTTTCTTGGAGATGACCTCACCCTCTCGCAGGTTGCTCATATGCAAGAAGTAATGCCGGAAATTAGAGCGGCAAGGGAAAAGGGGAAGATTGCTTTTTACAGAGATGGAAAGGTGGTGATATTGGAGTTACGTCCCGCATGACAGTGCAAGACCTCTGGGACCACACTAAAGATGGCAACCTGGAATTGTAACGGTTCACTTCGTCTTGATGTAGGGGCCTCACAAGGATAGCTTCACAGGGAGAGACATCATCTTCCACTCTGAGACGCATCAAGCCCCTGGGCAATTCATGCCACAAGTGAGCGGATATAGATGGGAGACAGCTTGCAGACGAGACAAGATCGGAGCATCGAGGACGAGGCTCAGGGGGAGTGGCAGTTCTATTTAGGGAGGAGTTGCAACCATTGAGATATATAGCGTGAAAGGATGAGCATGCTAGGTACATGTGGGTGAGGCTCAGGGCAGATACCTCTACATTGCTATCTGTTACTTTCCTCCTAGTACATCAGTATATGCATCACCTAGGCGACAATCCCCCTTTGCTATTTTGGATAATGACATATGGGAGTTTTGTGACATTATCATACTAGGGGATTTCAATGCTAGGACTGCCCACCACCAGACAATATTTTATGAGACTTCCGAGGAAATGCTTAGGGAGCTGGACGATACAGAGATGGGTCTATCCAGATTATCACAAGATGAGGAATACACGGAATATGGCAGATACTTGATAGATATGGGAACCGCACATAGATTGGCCATTTTGAATGGCCTACAAAGATTTTCGACAGCTGGAGGTTTTACTTGCTTTCCACACCGACATGGTGCCAGCACAATGGATTATGTTATGGCCCAGCCAAGTCTCATTCCATTCTTTCAAGATTTCATGGTGGGCGCTAGGCCAGTTGGAGTAGCAATTAATCATGCTATTTTGTCCTTCACCCTGACGTTTCAGTTTAGCACAGCTCCATTAGGAGAGGTCCCTACACACATCCAGTATACCTTCATGAGGGAGACGGACTCTGTGTATATGGATGAGATATAGAGGAAGCTATGCACCCAGGAGCCAGGACGGCCACTAGATGAAATCACTAAGATACTGACAGAGACGCTCCATGATGCAGCATCAAAAGCATACCCCCACAACCAGCCTACACGGACACGATCTGGAAAAATGCCCCAAAACAATTGGTATGATGAGTGTAGAGAGATGAGGATCAAGTTACAGAGGGAAGTGCTCATGGGTATTGTAGCAGGGCTACAGTGTCCTTCACGGTACAATGTCTTTCACAGGACAGGTCTAGGCTGGTTCACACTGGACGGACACTGGGGCTGGGGAGTGACACGTGGCAGGGTACCGACGGTGGTCTAGTGGACCTCGTGGCCAGGTCACCACATGGCTGACATTTATGAGCCGTTGGTGGTTCTTTATGGTGGCACATATGAGTAGTAGCGGTTGGTTATTCGATTATCTTCTTCACCTCTGATCTTGTACGTAGTCGTCTAGAGTGAGTCCTTCACAGAGCACGTCTTCACCATCCCTGCACATCTGAGCCTCAACACCCCCATTGTACCTGTGAGTCCTGGGCTGGAGCTGAGTGTGCTGCCACGCCAGAGTCTGTATCAGTCTTTGAGATAGTCCAGTCATATGTTCTGGTCTGCTGTTGTGTCTTTGTGAGCTCTGTTGATGTCTGTGGTTTCCTTTTCTGTTCAGTTTGTTTGAGTGAGATTGTCACGCACATTGCACTGAGGACCACCCACTGGAGAGAGCACGACACATTATCCGCGCTACAGGTGCTCTCATTTTGGCGATCATGGTGGGACCTCACATGAAGTCTCACTCTCTGTGGAGATACAAATCGTGAAGCTAGTTCATTGTTACCTAGCTTCGCCCCTTTGCTTGCATTTGGGTTGCTAGTCTGTTGGTATGGTCCTCTCTCACCCTGGTCCAACCAGTCCTCGTCATCGTCTCTGGTCCTCATCTCTGGTCCTGGTCTAGTCTTTGGTCCTTGTCTCTGGTCCTGGTCTAATCCCTAGTCTCTGGTCCTCGTCTCTGGTCTTGGTCTAGTCCCTAGTCTTGGTCCAGTCCTTCTCGCCTTGGTACAGTTCTCCTCGTCTTGGTCCAGCTAGGTGGTCTAGTCATTGGTGGTCCTGGACCAAGTGGTCTAGTCATTATCCTCACTTGTCCTAGTCTAGACCTTTGTTGTTCAGCCCACAGTGAAGGGCCCTTTTTTGCCAAAGTTGGTTGGATTAGTGGTCACTGCATGACACATACAAGGCGGTCAATCGAGTGTCAAAGCGCACTACTGAGCCCTCTGAAGTACTATCACAGAAGACGACCTTTGACACCTTGTAGAAGTCCATCAACCTCATCACCTATACCTACACATACGACATCACCCATTCCTTCATCCGGTTCCGCATCTTCTCGATCACCTTCTCCAGCAAAGCTCTCTCCTATTCTGCTACAGCACGCTATTGTGCAACAGGCTACACAAGGGCCATGGAGCCGTTAGCTAGTGTTTTGGCCAAGGTAAATATCAAGTTCCCTACCTTCAAAGGACTCTCTTCAGAAGATGCTGACGACCATGCAAGAAGGTTTGTCTCTCTTTGTAGGGGTCGTGGTCTGAACAGAGAAGATGCTTATTTGGTACTATTTCCATCCACCTTGGATGGCTTAGCAGATAAATGGTACAGCCAGTTTGTAGAGAACCATTTTGCAACTTGGGAAGCCTTAAGACAACAGTTCTGTGCAGCTTTCAGGCCAGGTGACTACCAGGAGAAGGTGTTGGATGAGTTGGCCAACATGGTGCTCAAGCCAGAGGAGACTTTTGCAGAGCTTATGACTAAAACTAAGTCGTTGGTGGCCAAGCTCCCCCAACCACCCGGTGAATTCATGGTTAAAAAGTGGGTGGAGAAGGCGCTTCCCAAAACTTCTCAGCAAAAACTCCGAGAGAGTCTCCGACCCGACGCCACTCTCGAGGAGTTCATTGCAGCTGTTACTAGGATAGAGGAGGCTAGGAAGCTGTTCAACAACTCCTTTTCCATAGAGACTCCCTCTGTGTTTTCGAAAAGTAGTCCTGCTGATCCATTGACTTCTTTGCGCAGAGAACTTGAAGCCCTAAAGTTACAGAGAGCTCTTCAAGAGGAGAAATCAATATCCCTCAAACAGGAGAAGCCCCCACATCACGACGCTTTGGATCAAATGAAGAGAGCTAGAAGAGCTTAGGTCTCAGAGGAGACTAAGGCTATGTTATGGTGCAACTCATGTCACTCTCCAGGACACCCTCCACAGGACTGTCCCCTTCGAGTTTACTGCCACTTCTGCGAAAAGTCGGGGCATGAAGACAAGGATTGCTACTACCTCAAGGGGTTGCGACAAATACAGTGAAGACTTGGTCCTAGTTTTCAACAAGGGCAAGCACCTGCATCCAACATGGTCTCTCCATGTGGCCATCCACACCACATGCCACCTTTGTTGTCAGCCCCTCCAATGCAAGGTATGCAAAGCACTTTTCCCTCTCAGAGCTTTTATCACACCCATGCTCCCTCCTCACCTTACAGCTTCTATGCCTCCACCTCCAACTCCATGGAGCAAGGACCACCTCGTCCTTCGACTCGTCCATTGAATCGGCCCATTTTGTGCTACAGATGCGGGGAATATGGTCATTACCAAAGCAAATGTCCTTTGCCCGAAGGGTCCCCTCCCTGCCGTCATTGCCCTGATATGAAGGATCACTACAGTAAGGATTGCCCTAAAATTCGTGCATCCACGGCTTCGAACCCAAGTCAAAGCCAGACTGAGTTTGCCTTTCCCAAGCTCAATTTGATAGCAATTAGCACTGTTTCTCAGCCGCCCCCTTCTACCCACGTGGTTACCCCTAAAAATAAGCCGCCACAATTGGCAGAGGAGCTATCGGGCATCCTCACCCGGGCCCAGAGAGCCGCTCTCGGTCTTAGCATTCCAACAAGTTCAACTCCCCCACACAGTCTCACACTAGTGGATACCCTGCCTGCAGCTGTTAACAAGCCATCCCCCAGGCCATGAAAGAATCCACATCTTTGCTCTCCGATATTGATGAAGATTTCTTGGAAGCAGTTTCCGATCTACACAAGATCAAGGTACCCGAGAAACAACTGGTAGAACAGGACAAGCTTACAACAGAGTCAGTCTTGAAGAACACCTTCCAACAAGTGTCCCTCTATGACCTGCTGCGACTAGATGCAAAGTTTAGAAGTGACACCCTTGCTGTTATTCAATCACTTTATCCTGGAGTAGATCCTAGTGGCAGGCACCTCCAAGTGCGACCATCAAAGTCCTATATGATATCCAGTCCCGCTACTCTACTCACTGATTATAGAAGCCCTCGCCTGACAGTGTCCGTTTTGGGTCGGCAATTCTCAGGAGTGATAGTGGATGGTGGATATGGCATCAACCTGATGCACGAGTTCACTATGTTAGCTCTAGGTCTACAGCCTACTCGCCCTGCTCCATTCACACTTACATTGGCCGACCAGCGGACGGTCTACCCAGTGGGCATAGTGGACAATGTGCCTCTGCAGGTACAAGACTTTACTTTTAACTTGAATTTTGTTGTGGTTCGTCTTCCCCAGATTGACGACGGATTTCCTTTGCTCATTGGAAGACCATGGCTGCGACACACTAAAGCACTTCATGATTGGGGAAACGACGCAATGTGGATACAAACTTCTGGCTCCCCGATGCAACCCATCCTCTTAGAAGGAGGTATGGATCCAATGGTGCAGCAAGTTTCTTGGTCAATGGAAACCAACCCTGAACAAGAACAACCTACTACACCTGATGCATCTGACAAAGATCTACTGGAGTGGTTGGAGGCTATGAAATCTATGCCTTGTTATGGAGTCTCTATTCACTCTTTGCATAGAGGTACACCTTCTTCCAATGTTTCCGCAGTAACTAAACCCAATGAGCCACCTGAGCCAGCTCAAAGGTTGACTGTCATAGAAGTTACCCCGGATGCGCCCTTGGCCTTGGTGGAAGTCTTTGAATTTGGTGAGCCTATGGAGGATCATAGAAGCGGGCAGAAATCTCCTCCGAGAACAAAGCTCCCTTCACAGAGCTCGTCCTGCCTAATGAATTCCATTCTCATGATAGTTGTCTTGCTCATGGTGGCTGCGCTCTGTAGCATCTCCTCTTTCAACCAGTGGTACACGGACTTCATCTACAGCCCTAGTCCTCCTCATACCTCCTCGCCCTTGCCCTCCCCCTACTCGCCCTCTCCCTACCTCCTTTGCCCTCGCCCCCTCCCTAGGCCTCGCCCTCTCCCTACCTTCCTCGCCCTCGTCCTCGCCCTCCCACCCACCTACCTACTCCCTCGCCCTCCCCCTCCCACCTACCTACCCCCTCGCCCTAGGCCCCCTACCTACCCCCTCGCCCTCGCCCTCCCCCGCCCACCTACCTACCCCCTCGCCCTAGTCCCCCCTACCTACCCCCTCGCCCTCGCCCTCCCCCTCCCACCTACCTATCCCCTCGCCCTTCCCCTCCCACCTACATACCCCCTCGCCCTAGCCACCCTTACTACCCCCTCGCCCTTGCCCTCCCCTCCCACCTACCTACCCCCTCGCACTAGCCCTCCTACCTACCCCCTCGCCCTCGCCCTCGCCCTCCCCCTCCCACCTACCTACCCCTTGCCCTCTCCCTATCTCCCTCGCCCTCGCCTTCCCCCTACCTACCCCTCGCCCTCCCCCCCTACCTACCTACCTACCTCGGATTTCAAGCATTCACCTGGGTACTACCTACCCACCCCTCCGCTTTCAAGCATTCACTTGCGTTCCTTGTGGCTTTCAAGCATCCCGTTGTTGTTAATGCTTTTTGTTCTGCCATTAAGATAGAGCTTAACCTCTCCTGCGTTATTACTCGAGCTTCTAATCATCAGTCTTTTCAACAATTTCATATGCAAGTGAGGACCATGTCATTTTCTTCTCACTATGGTTATGGAGGATAAAGATGCGCTGGATCCAAAACCGAGCATATCTCTTTGCTCAGGAGCCAAGCTGTCTGTTTTGCCGATTGGGATTCTTGGACTATGCAATCATATTGGGTTCTTGCCTATTAAAAGGCTTAAGGCGTTGCAAGCAGGGCAGTGTTTTACTCCACTTTTGAGGCATGTAAGGTCATGGTTGGGCCTAGCACCTGCTTCAAGAAATGTACGGATGCAGTACCTAGTGGTTTTCTTTCACAGTTTTTTAAGTATTCCTCTCACCGAGACGGTGAGCGGTCTTGTAGCGGGCAACCTATAGCAGGGCTACAGTGTCCTTCACGGTAAAGTGTCTTTCACAGGACAGGTCTAGGCTGGTTCACACTGGACGGACATTGGACGAACCCTCTGGGCCGGGGAGTGACACGTGGCAGGGTACCGACGGTGGTCTAGTGGACCTTGTGGTCAAGTCACCACATGGCTGACATTTATGAGCCGTTGGTGGCTCTTTATGGTGGCACATATGAGTAGTAGCGGTTGGTTTTTCGATTATCTTCTTCACCTCTGATCTTGTACGTAGTCGTCCAGAGTGAGTCCTTACACAAAGCACGTCTTCACCATCCCTGCACATCTGAGCCTCGACACCCCCATTGTACCTGTAAGTCCTGGGCTGGAGCTGAGTGTGCTGCCACGCCAAAGTCTGTATCAGCTTTTGAGATAGTCGAGTCATATGTTCTGGTCTGTTGTTGTGTCTTTGTGAGCTCTGTTGATGTCTATGGTTTCCTTTTCTGTTCAGTTTGTTTGAGTGAGATTGTCACGCACATTGCACTGAGGACCACCCACTGGAGAGAGCACGACACATTATCCGCGCTACAGGCCTCAGGCGAAGCATGGAGGCTATTCCACAAACACTCACCACCACCAGCGGTCACCTCCATTGAGACATAGGAGGAATATGCCACATCTCTCTACACAGCATCAGGACAACCACCTCTACCGGACCCACTAGAGACATGCCCGGAGACATGTTCTTTCTTTACTGCCGAGAGGGTAAGGAAAGCTATTGACAGGATGAAGACAAGGAGAGCACATGATCATGATGGTCTCGTAGCAGAGCACTTCATCCATGCCAGGGATATGCTCGCAGAGCTCCTGGCTATGATGTTTAATCGAGCCATGTATGAAGGCTTCTCTGACGTATAGAGTGAAAGCGATAGAAATTATCATCATGTGGATTATTCATTTAGGATAACTCCAGTATGTGTAAAATGTAGATATGAGAGAAGAGAAGGGAAGAGAAGAGAAGAGAGTTTCCCTCTTATGCCCTATTCTTGCCCGTAGGCAATAAGGATACTGCGGGGAGAGATGTACCTGTAGCAAGGAGAACCTAAAATTTGTAGAGAAGATGAATGACTAAGAGTGAGAGAGTATGTCCACGATTGTGCCTATTTTCAGGTCCGGAGATCCCATGATTCTTGAGAATTATCACACCATCATGGTTGGTCACACATTAGCTAGCCTATATGCATCCATTCTTGAACAAGAGCTAAGTAGATGGGCAGAGCGAGAGGGCATAAGAGCACCAGGGCAAGCAGGTTTCAGGAGAGGTTTCTCCACTCTTGACCAGATTCTGACACTCAGAGCTATTATTGAGGAGGGTAGACACCATGGCAAGAGGATCTATTGTAGCTTTGTGGATTTCCGCAAAGCTTTCGACACAGTGCCGAGAGCTAGACTCATACGCAGATTACAGGACATGGGTGTGCCTACAGAGCTGATTTGGGGGATTCTGGCTCTATACAGGAAAGTGATGGGGGATACGCACCACCGAGGGAATGTCAGACATGGTCCTCTCCAATATTGGAGTAAAGCAGGGATGCCCCCTATCCCCGACTCTTTTTGGGATGTATGTGGATGAGTTTTCGGACTATGTAGAGCATCAAGGGGACGGGGGGCTCAGCTGGCAGGGACATGGATTCCGTTGTTACTATATGCTGATGATATTGTGCTGATTTCTGACTTACCAGAGCGGATGCAGCTTCACTTGGATGCTCTGCATACATTTGCTCGTGACAGTGGATTGTCTGTCAATCTGGGGAAAACCAAGGTTATGGTGTTCAACACCACACCATAGTGGGTCAGGAGGTCGGCACGCACATTTATGTATGTGCCAAGAGACTGTGGAGTACACAGATGCATATACTTATCTTCGGGTAGTCTTTGGTGCACCGGTGTTTTTCACTAAGGAGAGCATCAGAGACTAGACTGACGAGAGCATATGTAGCTTTGGGAGGACTGGAGAGGATGTGTTCGCAGGTTCAGTTTCAAGAACCGCGAACAAAGCTTTGGCTTTTTGACACTCTAGTGACTCCAGCTATGCTCTATGGAGTTCAGGTATGGGGACCATTAGTAGACCACCATGGGAGATCTGGCAACACAGATGGATGGAGATGTATGGAGAGGCCTTTGGTCTCTATGATCGCTCGGATGATTCGGGCTAAGGCCTCAGTACCACATGAGATTATCCGAGCCCAGCTAGCCTCCCCCCCTATCGTGGTGGAGGCGTTGACGAGATCAGTTTCTTTTATGCACAGTCTATGGGATCTCCCCAGGGACAGCTCCCCAGGGACAGATACGCTCGGGTTGCCTTGGAGTCATCTCGACAACTAGCTCTACAAGGCAATACAGCATGTTGGTATGGACAGATGACAGCATGGTTTCAGTTGCATGGTGTCAAGATGGATAGATTACCTCCGCTTCAATACTCCCTGGATGCACCCTCCCTGTCTCTCACACGGGCAGAGATCACCAGACTCATACGTCAAGATCTGATTCAACTAAATACCAAGAGCACATGGGTACAGCCGACACAGGAGTTGGGCATGAAGATGGCCTTCTACAGAGAGCATCTTCTCCAACTCACGGAGGACGGCTTTGTGACTAGACCTACATACATGGACACACACTTATCTCATGGGATAAGATGCGCTATTTGACAGATACGCACATCCTCACATCAGCTCCAAATCGAGACTGCCGATTTCGAGGGGTGCCGGCAGGAGCTAGGATATGTCACCTATGCAACTTAGAGCCAGAGACAAAGCTGCACTACACATGTCACTGCCCGGCATACTATGAGATACGCGGCCGCTTCCACTGCCTGTTCAGAGAAGGGTTCGGACCTTTTTCTAGAGTCATGAGATACAAGGATCGGAGGTGTCTCGGATTGTTCCTGCTAGAGCTGCACAAACTTAGGGAGAGCTTGCTGAGAACATCAGAGGAAAGACGATCCTAGAGACGAATCACAGATTTCTTTACACCAGCCAGAGGAGAGCCAACGGAGCAGTCATTACAACAAATCTCAGAGCCTACTCATACTAGAGGTACACTGCTTGATCGAGCCACGGAACTTGGCAGATCCAGACATCCACAACCTCCCACTACCGACGAAGGCTGCAACAGAAGATACAGATCACTCTAGCTCGACATACAAGACGCCCAACCAGAGTACTGACCATGGAGGAGGTCGATGAGATCCGGCAACGACCTATGAGAAATTTCATATGAACCCACAAACCCCCCCCCCCCCAACCCCCCCATTTCCTTTCCCCTTAGCGTCTTAGTGTTAGTTCTTTGTAACTTTGTAATTTCCGTACTCAGACATGGTATCAGATTCATCAATTGTAACTTTTTGGTCTCATAGGTCATTTTGGCCTTCTGAAGACGTTAATATAACATTTCATTTCATTCATCTCTCTCTCTCTCTCTCTCTCTCTCTCTCTCTCTCTCTCTCTCTCTCTCTCTCTCTCTCTCTCTCTCTCTCTCTCTCTCTCGCTTGTGTATGTCTGACCACGCGCTACGCGACCTGACCTCTCCTGCCTGCGCGAACTGAGCTACGCGACCTGACCTACCTACACGACCTCTCCTGCCTACGGGATCTGAGCGTCTTGACCTGCATGAGCTCTACGCAATTTTCTTGGAGCAGAAAGCCCTCAGCGCTGTGGTTTTGCCCCTGCGTAGTCACCCTCAACTCTCTGTACAGCGCTGATGGCCGCCTGTTGCGAAGAGCGTCGCAGAATGCTATGGACAGCCAGCTCGCGAAGGTTTCAATGGCACGCAGGTGCTGAAAACCGCACAGGTCTGAAGATAGTGCAAGTCAGAAGGCGAGCAGGAGCAGTTCTACAAGCTCCTCTACGCGTAGAAAGTCCTGCCCGCACGCCCCGGCACCCCCATTCTTTTGCATTTATCTACGCGTAGAGGAGCCTCATACCTCCTACGTTAAAGTTTAAAGACTTTTAAGTTTTAAGTTAAACTTTTAAGTTTTGCCATATTCTCAGTCCCTCACCCTAGTACCCTAGTACCCTACCCCACATTTGTGGCTCGGGTTCGATGGATCCGCCTACCGAAGGGGAAGGGCTGGGTGTAGATAGTTACACCGCCCAAAAAAAAACAACAACTACATTTAAACGAAGAAACAGAGATACTGTACTACCACCAAGATCCTTACGAGTTGGGAAAACCTCCAGGATACATGAGGAGCTAATGATGGAGAAGGTCCAAGTGATGCTCAAATCAGAGCTAAACTATATGAGGGATGACATCAGGAACGAAATGCACGCGAGCGCTGAGAGCTACAGGAACTCCATGTATGGAGACATGATGAGAGAACTAAGGAGAGAGATCCGGGGGATACAGAATGAGGAAATTCAGATCTTGAAAACGGAACTACGAAACCTAATCAAGGCCGAAGTAAATGTAACAGAATGCGTTATGCAAAAGAAACTCAATGAGGCAGTAGCAAGTTTTGAAGCATGGAGAACAAATATGGAAAAGCACATGGGGGAAAAAGATGCAATAATCGAGGAGCTAAACGGAGAACTTGCGGCTTGCAAATCTACAACCAAGGAGAAGACAGACGACCAACCTTCGGTGCTGAAGGAGCTCGAGGACATGAAGGATCAGATGAAAGCTCTACGGAAAGGAGATGAACAGAAATCGAAAACGGCATCTTCATGGGCGGAACGTCTTTTTAAGACACAAGAAAAGGTTCATGAAGCAGAGAAATGGATTGAGGATGCGAAGAAAGGGAAGGCCCAGATGCTCGAGACCACACCTACCTCCACCATTATTAATATGACCATTGAGGAAGAGCAGAAAAGGAAGAATCGGGCTCTGCATGTGTGGGTCACAGGAGTCAAAGACAAAGAGAATGTAGATGAAGAAGTGAAGGAACTGCTACAACGCATGGGCATCACAAAGCCTACTCACACAAGTGCATGGAGAGTGGGCAAGAAAGGAATCGATGAGAAGGGAAACGTAAAGGATAGGGCACTTATTCTCCGCTTCCCGAATATAGAAATAAGGAAAGAATTTCTAAAGAAGAGGCCAACTCTTAAGAAAACCGGTATTTTCCTGGGAGATGACCTTACATTGGCACAAGTGGCACACATGCAAGAGTTGATGCCAGAGATCAGGGCAGCAAGAGAAAAGGGGAAAATCGCCTTTTATAGAGGAGGGAAAGTAGTGGTTCTAGAAAAGCGCTCATCATGACGGTGCGAGACCTATGGGGCGACGCTCCGGATAGCGGCCTGGAATTGTAATGGATCGTATAGGCTAGATGTAGGTGCCTTTGAAGACAGCTTTAGGGACAGAGACATAGTTTTCTACTCAGAGACACACCAGATACCGGGACAGCTTATGCCACATGTGAAGGGTTATTTATGGGAAACAGCTGGTCGACCAGACAAGAGATCTCTACGCGGTAGCCGGGGTTCAGGAGGACTAGCAGTCTTATTTAAAGAGGAGCTGAAACCACTACTACAGATTATCAAGAAAGATGAGCAAGCAAGGTATATGTGGGTGAGAATGAGAGCTGAGACAGGTAGATTTCTATATATCGCTATATGCTACTTCCCTCCAAGTACATCAGTCTACTCCTCACCTAAAGGACAATCCCCTTTCTCCACATTGAATAATGACATATGGGAGTTCTCTAGAGATGGAGACATCGTTCTCTTAGCAAACTTTAATGCCAGAACGGCCAACTCTCAAGCAGTATTCTATGATACTTCTGAGGAAATGCTCAAAGAAGTGGATTTATCACAGAGAGGCTTACTAGAAACTCACAAGATAAAGAACACACTGAATATGAGACATCTCATGGAGATGGCAACTATACATGGTTTGGCCATACTTAATGGTCTAGACAATTTCCCTTTATCTGGGGGATTCACATGCTTCCCGCACAGGCATGGGGCCAGTACAGTGGATTATGTCATGACTTCACCAAGCTTTATTTCTAGTATCGAGGACTTTAAGGTGAAATCCAGACCGGTTGGGATTGCAGTGGATCATGCTCTCTTGACCTTATCAATCTCCTTCCAATACAATGCCTCTCAAGTACAAAGGAAGAAGACACACACAAGATATACTTTCACGCCAGAGACTGATTTAGTCTATGTGGAAAAGATCTATAATAGGATGTGGGCAGCCGAGCCAGTATATACTGTAGAGGAGATTACTTCTCAGTTAACAGAGACACTACATGGAGGAGCACTAGAGGCATACCCACATACTCAACCTGATCAAAAGAGAGGATCTGGGAACATGCCTCAAAACAGTTGGTATGACGAGGAATGCAGAGACACGAGAACCCAGGTCCAGAAAGAGCTTACACTTGGGATCATCACATATAAGTAGTCTCGGATTGCTCTTCGGCGTATAGTACGTCGCAAGAAAAGGGCATTTTTAGACAAACTGGAGAAGGATTTATATCAGCTCTTCTTGAGTCAGGACTCACATGAGGCCTGGCGTTGATTTCAGGAGCACTCACCGCCTCCGACGATTACTTCTCGTGAGATTTGGGGTCAATATGTAACATCATTATATATGGTATCTGGACAGCCTCCATTACCAGACCTGCTAGAGCCATGCCCTGCTACTAGTACTTTCTTTGCTACGGAAATGGTGAAAAAAGCCATTGATAAGATGAAGACAAGAAGAGCATATCATCATGATGGTTTAGTAGCAGAATATCTGATCCATGCCAGGGATCTACTCTCAGAAGTCCTTGCTCGTCTGTTTAATCGGGTCATGTGTGAAGGATTACCTGAATCTTAAAAATTATCTACTATCGTACCTATTTTCAAGTCAGGGGATCCTATGATACTCGGGAACTACCGTAGCATTATGGTAGGTCACACATTGACCTGACTGTACGCATCCATTCTTGAACAAAAATTGAGTAGATGGGCAGAGAATGAGGGCATAAGGGCAACAGGACAAGCTGGATTCAGGAGGGGTTATTCCACTTTAGATCATATTCTTACGCTCAGAGCCATTATTGAGGAAGGAAGAGCAAGCAGGAGAAGGATGTATTGTTGCTTTGTGGATTTTCGGAAAGCTTCTGATACAGTACCAAGGGCCAGATTGATGCGCAGGATGCAAGAGTTAGGGGTCCCCAAAGAGATTATTTGGGGGATCATGGCGTTATATGGGTCAGTAACTGGTTATGTACGTACTCCAGAAGGGGATTCCGACATTGTTCATTCCATCGTTCGAGTAAAGCAGGGATGCCCACTGTCCCCTACTTTATTTGGTATGTACATAGATGAGATATCAGATTACATTGATAGAGAGGATGACAGAGGTGCTCAACTTGCAGGGTCATGGATCCCTTTGTTGTTGTATGCAGATGATATTGTACTGATAGCGAGCCTGTATATACCGTGGAGGAGATCACCACTTTATTGACGGAGATCTTGCATGGGGCAGCAGCAGAGGCATACCCACACACTCAACCAGATCAGAGAAGACGTTCTGGGAACATGCCTCAGAATAGTTGGTATGATGAGGAGTGTAGAGAGATGAGAGTTCAGATTCAGAGCGAGCTTATACTTGGAGTCATTACATATAGACAGTCTCGGATTGCCCTTCGGCGTTTAGTGTGACGGAAGAAGCGGGCCTTTTTAGCCCAGATGGAACGTGATTTGTATCAACTCTTTTTGAGTCGAGATTCAGGTGAGGCCTGGCGTCTCTTCCATGAGCACTCACCTCCTCCAGTGATTACTTCTCCCGAGATTTGGGGTCAGTATGCAACATCATTATATACAGTACCTGGGCAACCACCATTACCAGACCCTCTAGAGCCATGTCCAGCCACTAGTACCTTCTTTACCACTGAGATGGTGAAGAACGCCATCGACAAGATGAGGACTAGGAGAGCATATGATCATGATGGTTTGGTGGCAGAGCACTTGATACATGCTAGAGATTTACTGTCAGAGGTTCTTGCGCAGTTGTTTAACCGTGTCATGTGTGAGGGACTACCCGAGTCCTGGAGATTATCTACTATTGTACCCCTATTCAAGGCAGGGAACCCCACGGTGCCAGGGAACTACCGTACTATTATGATAGGGCACACATTGGCACGATTGTATGCATCCACTCTTGAACAGCAACTGAGTAAATAGGCAGAAAATGAGGACATACGAGCAGCAGGACAGGCTGGATTCAGGAGGGGTTTCTCCACTTTGGACCATATTCAGGAGGGTCGGGCACATGGGAGACGGATGTATTGTTGCTTTGTGGACTTCCGCAAAGCATTTGACACAGTGCCGAGGGCCAGATTGATGCACAAGCTACTGAAGCTGGGAGTACCCACAGAGATCATATGGGGGATCATGGCTTTATACAGCTCAATGACTGGCCAGGTACGCACTCTTGAGGGGATTTTTGACATTGTTCATCCCACTATTGGAGTGAAACAGGGGTGTCCTTTGTCCCCTACACTTTTTGGTATGTATGTAGATGAGGTCTCTGACTACATTGACAGAGAGGGTGACAGAGGCGCTCAGCTAGCAAGGACGTGGATCCCTTTATTATTATATACCGATGATATTGTGTTGATATCAGAGTCGCCAGAGGGCATGCAGAGACAGTTGGATGCATTGCACAACTTTGCAGAGGATAGTGGACTGTCTGTGAACCTTGGTAAAACCAAGGTTATGGTGTTTAACACCACACCACAGTGGTCAAGAGATCGGCACCTACACTCGTTATGGTCAAGACACTGTGGAGTACACAGATGAATATTACATATCTGGGGGTGGTATTCACGGGACCGAGGTTTACTCTGAGGAGAGCAACAGAGACTAGACTGTTCAGAGCCTATGCGGCATTGGGAGGGCTAGAGAGGATGTATTCACATGTTCAGTTTCAAGAACCACGAACAAAGCTATGGCTCTTTGATACTTTGGTTGCTTCAGCTATGCTTTATGGAGTCCAGGTTTGCGGACCATTTGTGAATCATGACAGTTGGAGGAACATGGAGAGACCCTTGGTATTTATGATATCCCGGATGATTAGAGCCAAGGCCTCCGTACCACATGCGATTATTCGAGCGGAGGTAGCCGCCCCTCCTATAGAGATTGAGGCTCTTACCAGATCAGTGTCCTTTATGCACAGTCTATGGGATACACATAGAGGCAGATATACTAGATTGGCTCTTGAGTCCTCTAGACAGTTAGCGATGCAGGGAGACGCATCATGTTGGTCTGCGCAGATGACCTCATGGTTTCAGAGGCATGGTCTTAGCATGGATAGATTGCCTCCCTTTCAGTATTCCCTAGATGCACCCTCCATGCCAGTCACACGGACGGAGATCACTAGACTCATTCGTCAAAATCTTATACAGTTGGACACCACGAGGACATGGGTAGAGCCGATGCAGGAGTTGGGCACGAAGATGGCTTTCTACAAAGAGCATCTTCTCCAACTTTCAGGTGATGGGTTTGTGACTCGTCCGAGCTACATGGACACTCATTTGTCTCATGGCCTGCGATGTGCTATTGGTCAGATTCGCACATCCTCACACCAGCTGGAGATTGAGACGGGTAGATTCAGAGGGATACCACCGGAGTCTAGGATATGCCAACTATGCGGTAGAGAGCTAGAGACAGAGCTACACTACATATGCCACTGCACTGTGTATTATGAGATACGGGGGCGCTTTCATTGCTTATTCAGGGAGGGTTTTGGACCCCTAGATAGAGTCATGAGGTATCAGGATCAGAGATGCCTTGGCTTATATCTACTTGAGCTACACCGACATAGAGATAGTCTGTTGAGGAGACATGGAGTACGACAGTCACAAAGACAGATCACAGATTTCTTTGGATCGAGGGAGCCAGGAGACCAACCACCAGCACAGGGTTGTACCCACAGTCATACCAGAGGCACCCTCATTGACAGGGCGACTGAGCTCGGGAGATCGAGACGACCACGACCGAGACACAAGAGCACACTCCATCGACGGAGACTCCAGCAGAAGATCAGAGGCATTCTAGCACGACACCCAGAATTGTCATTGAGGGCCTATTCTACATTTTCACATTTCACATTTCACACTTCATTTTCAATTTCATTTTTTACATTCAATACTTTTTGTACTTGTACTTCAGACATTGTATTAGATTCACCACTTTGTATCTGATGGTCTCATAGGTCATTTTGGCCTTTTGAAGACGTTAATATATCATTTCATCTCTCTCTCTCTCTCTCTCTCTCTCTCTCTCTCTCTCTCTCTCTCTCTCTCTCTCTCTCTCTCTCTCTCTCTCTCAACGTTTTGCCATCGCCCTCCCCTATCTTATGCTTGTGTTGGGCTGATCTACAGGTTTATCTAGAGGTTGTGCAGAGGGCTGTCCATTGCTAGAGATACCCACACCCTCTTCTTGTGCACCGGTCGGAGGTTTGTGTCATCGATTCTCCACCTTCCAATACCCATTCCGACAAAAAGGAGGGCGATATATTAGACAATAGGGCAATAGAAGGGGATGCTCGAGTGGGAGAGGGTGGCGCTCGCAAGAGGGTAGTAGACTGTAGAAGAGGCCTTGAAATCCAAAATACAAAGCCCCAAGAGCATAACGATAAAGAAGAGACAACAATTCACATAATGGCGATTGCAAACCTAGCATGTATGGGCCCCGTATGGGCCTATATTATACCATTCAAAGTGCACAACGAACAAGAGAGAGAAAGAGAGACAATGGCAAATGAGGGAGACACGAGGGATGGAGACAGACAGATGAAAGGCTACCAAGCTCAATAACTCTAGATGGTAAACTCCACAAATGACAAGACAAGGGACAGAGGGCAACCCCAACCACATAGATAAGTATGCAAGGGGTAGGTCAACTGGCAAAAAGCTCATACAATTCCCAAGAGACAAACATAGCCTCATCCACAAAAATGAGAAAATGGCCAAAACAGACATGAAAGAGGCTAAGTGCTCACACAAACCTTGACTCTGTCTAAGATCCCTGTTTAGCACGTGTACACGTCGCCAACCCGCAACCAAGGACTGCTGCACCCTTCTGTAGTCTCTTGCCTAGGCGAGGCTAGTCCCTAGTCTCTCGACTTTTGCCCCACTATTTTGCTACTAGCCTTCTTATATCTTGGAATTCTACCATTTTCCCATTTGGTATGGAGTGTACACTTGGGCTTCCCTTCCATTATGCCATTTTGTCTAGTTTGCACACTCGGGTTTGTTATCATGCCATCGGTGCTCCATTGTAGCCTTTTACTAATAACTTTTTAGCACAATTTGTGCTCAATGTGTTGGTCTCTAAATGTAAATCACGTATGTTTAAAACAAATCAAACCAACCTTTTGCCTCGTCCGTGTCCCCAATCTTGTTTCCATTCTTGTTCCCATCCCCCATCCCATGTTTCTATGAATACTTAGCTCCTTGGAGCCTACTACAGAGCGCTTCCAAGAGCGCTACATAACTCAAGCGGCCACATGCAAGCATACATGTACATGGATGTATACACACGTGTCCATACATACATACGTATAGTGCATGTTTCTCTGTGTAAACACATACATACTATATGTATGCATGCATATTAACAGCGATATGTGCATATTTAATAAATTATATTGTGCCCAACGTATTGTATCAAAAGATTAATAGATTTGTAATCACCCATCGTTCAATGAATAAATACTCAATTTGCTAGTAGGATCTTCAAAACTTCAATATTATGTATACCAAGCGGCGAGCACCATGGAATAAGAGAGACATGTTCCAAAGCTACCTTATGTCAATTTAATCACGACCCTCTTGGATTGAGAGAGAGAGAGAGACCAAGAGATGTGTGAGTGTCAACGCGCGCGCAAGAGAGAGAGAGAGAGAGAGAGAGAGAGAGAGAGAGAGAACGGCACAACGATGGGGTCCCAACCAACCCTCTCAAGCGCACCCCAATCCGTAGATGAAGCAATATTCACTTCTCATTGCACAACTGGTATTACAACCTCGTACATTATGTTGATGCATATGCGGGTACCTTCAAAGTGACCAAACTTGAGGGGAGAACTGCCGATTGTCTGATGCACCTTCAAGATATGATTGTAGCTGATGTGGATGGATCAATGCCGGATGATATGGAGATGATCATGAACTCATCTGATGAGGCTAAAGCTGAAATCCGATGATTGAATGCCACACGCAGGATATGGTGCTGATGATGAAGATGAGGCTAGACTAGGGCTGATGAGGCTAAAGCTGAAATCTGATGATTGAATGCCACATGCAGGATCCGGTGTTGATGATGAAGATGAGGCTAGACTAGGGCTGATGAACAAGTGCCTAAGGAGAGGTAAGTGATGAACCTAAAAATGCAAGGCCTAGAGGGTCTTAGGCTGAAAAACACAGACAACCCTAATGGCTGAAAATGCATGCATAAGGGGGTGCTAAATCTAATGCAAAAAGGGATTCCTAGGGGTGCTAAAACCAAGCCCTAGGGAGAATTCTAGGATAGGGGCACCTATGCAGGTACGGGTTTAAGGCTACCTAGAGGGGAAAACGTTGATGCTTGGGCTGCTCGTGCAAAAATGTCAATGCAGGGGATGTTTGCTGAAAACACTAGGTTAAGGGAGGTACTCATGTAGGCGTCAGTGCTAGGGGCTGAGTGCTACTACTAATGCTACTCCTTCTGATAACGACTACAAGCTGCCCCACATGTCCTTTTATATTAACTGAATAGTGTAGAAGTTGGTCCACTTAAAAACCCTTCAATCTAAAGTCACTTATTAGGTACCTACAAAACAATGCAAAGTTTCTGATGCACAATTTGCACATCTAGCGCTCCACATATCTGATCTATACGCATGCTACTAATCCTTTCACAACTCAATAGAAAAAAACTTGTATCCTTTTTTTGAAAGAGCATTTTATCAACGATTTTTTTCTTTCTAAGGTTGAAGATAACTAGAATAAAGCATTTGAATTGGCCACCGATGGACCCAGACAGTGGGTTGAAACAAAAGTAATGCACACTCCAACCTAGATAATCTATTTGGGATGACAAACACGCCTCCCACATTCCAAAGGCTAATGTGCCATGCATTTGAGCAAAACCTTGGGGCACAAAATGGACCAAAAGTAGCAAACTGTGTAATGAGAAGCATGCTCTTGTTGAAACATCTCCACTTTAAATTTTGAAAATGAAATGTGTGCCTCTTGCATGAACATAATAAGCTTTATGCAGGTCTCTGAAGACTTCGTATAATTTGGAACTACCAAACAAAATCCAAGAAACCCTGTTGTGATTTTCTCACAATTGAACAGAAAGGAATATCCTCTCTTGATCCTTATTTGACAATTTGACATGCATTACATAAATTTCAAGAATCAAAACCTTACAGTCTTAAATTAGCATTAATACGGAGAATTCCTTTCCTTTTGCATTGAATACACCTCTATATGCCGCATTACCATCTCATAAGTAGAAACAATTTGCAAATGGTATGAATGAAGTTCAGAAACCTACCTCCTCTTCCAAGATGTTGCGAGGAAGGGAACTTACGAAAAGCTTTGTGAAGCTCGGACCATCTGAACAGAAGAAAACATAAGAAGCAGTCAGAGCTAAAGAGCTAGGAAATTATGCATGTAAAATGAGTACATGACATGCATACCTGAAGGGCGATTATAAAGGGCCATGTTATTGCGCTCATGGCCTGACAGGGGAGGGGAAGGGCCACCAGAGAAAGAAGATGGGCGAGGACCCATAGCCGTATGTGGTGGTGGGAGCGGCAGATGCTGTCTGGGAGGGTGCCCTCCTGCCTGTGTTTGTAAAAGAGGAGGTCGCCTGGAGTCCATACTCGCTTTCTACACGCGCGCTCGAGTTGTATACATCAACACAGAACAGTCGCATGAAGGAAGAAATGCCCACAAACAAGTGCCGAAAAGGAATGAAAGAAAGAGAAGGATGGCGGGAGCTTATATTTAAACTGTGTGCGTATGCAGGCAGAGAGAGAGAGAGAGAGCGAGCACACTAATGTGTTGGAAATGCAAGAGTTTAGGTTTTAACGGTTATTTCATATTTTGCTCACCAATTGAAGGTCTTGCTATAGCATCATTTTTTGGCCAACCCATATTTTGCTCGCCAATTGAAGGCCTTACCATCATTACAATTTTTTTAAGTGCGGACAAGTCAGCTTGTTTATTCTACCAACACCGTGAATCAGGGTGGGGCACTTGGATCATCCTTTGCCTTGGATACCACCAAGGCCGCTTAGTGGGGGTTGAACCCACCACCTTGGTGATGCAAGTCCAACCCTCTAACCAACTAAGCAAGCCCCCTTGGATTAGGCCTTAGCATCATTTAGGATATCGATGGCAATTCACACTCTTTTTAACCAAGTATCTCTCTATCTATTTTATTGCTATTTCTATATTATTTATATAATAATATTATACTAAAAAGGAGCTAGAATATCACAAGCTCAAGCAGAGATCTCACATGGCTTGGTTTTGTTGCTTGTCAAAGACACGTCAAGCTACTCATATCATTAACGAGCTAAGCCAACCTAAAAATACATGACCCTCGTCTCATTGGCACTTGGCGCTCTTAAAGAAGGTGAGATCTCCATTGGCAATACTAACCACATCGACAACTTGCATTTGTTTCCAAAGTCAGAGAGACGAGTGAAATAGGTTGTGCAACTTTTGTTGAGGTGTGGCAAGCAAAAATGACACATGGCAAAGCATGGGACGTAGCACGTGGGACGGCAACGCTTGTGCACAGGCAAGCCTCTTCTTTGAACTCCTCTCCACATGACACTAATGAAAAACCTATTGAGGCACCTTGGAAGTTTGCCTCCACAATGATTAAGTGGAGCATATTGCCTTACAATGAATCTCTAGAAGAGGCTCTAAAAACCGTTCTATCGTGATATTCCAAGGTTGCTGAAAAACCAACATCCATGAAAGTTACAACTCTCCCTCCTCCTTGTTATGAAGGTCATCATTAGCATCCATCCTTCATTATTGTAGTTTGTCACTTTGAGAAGGGTAGCCTCTAAAGCCACAAAGAAGATAATAGAAGTCACGAATAGATTGCTAGTAGTATTACAAATCGCAAGGATGTGTGCTTTCTTCCATCCTTAAGATGTATCTTATTTCTTGGCATATAATGTTCCAAAGCAACACAAGATGCTTCTGATCAATTGACCTATTTATTATTGTCATGGGCGGTGTGTCCTCTACGATGAAAAAAAAATGCTTAAGTAATAGCTAGCCAAAAGCTTGGGTTTCGTATATTTTGGGAGTGAGGCCAAGTGGTTCAAAGACGTTTCTTCCTTGACATGCTTTAAATTTTGCACATATTGGCACTTTACATATCACCTTGAAAGAAGTGTCTCCAAAATAGATGCACTTCTATTCCTTTATTCAGTTGGTGTCAAATTAGATTCTGACAAACTCAAGCTCTATCAAGCCTTCCCAAAGTGTTATTTGACTTGCAAACGCTCACAAAACTGATTACAAAAATGGTGAAGCAGGAGGTGTCCGCAAGAGTGGTGGAGAGGTTGAAGTCTACTTTGATAACAATCGTTAGAGTTAGTGTTGCAAGAACTTGTACACACAACTTGAAGAAGGGGAGCAAAAGGAACGTTTGAGAGCATACAATATTGAGTGTTAATAGTGTCAATGTACGAAGATAACATGATCCCTAGGGTTTTGGGCGTATATAGAAGCGAGGAATTTAAAACCTCTTGGAGGGGAAAAAGTGCCCCGATGGTTCCAAGTGTGTTCACGCACCACTACCATAAGTGTGTACAAGTGTGATATGCCAAACTCAAAAATAACCTCATCTACATAAGTACATAGTGCACTTTGGAATGGCGATATGAACAGGTAGAATGCCACTACATCCAAGTGTAGTTTGAATTAGGTATGCCATAACCTTTTGTCACTCTGTGTTGATTTAACCTTTAGCCTTCCGAGCTACTAATGTGGGTTCCATTCTCGTTACTCGCTACTACAACACTGATCTCCAAAAGTGAGTTAAGAAAATTTTGGCATGCATGACACCATTTCCTCGAACAGATGCCAAGATTGGATACTTAGTTGGCATGGTCAAATACTCAAACATTTCACCTGGGCTCATGGCTTGTTTCACACAAATAATTGAGTTTCTTTATGCCTACTATTACCAAGTTGTTGAAGACTAAGCATGCAAGTAATGTTAGGGTAACCCTAGCCATGGGCACACCCTCTACTCCTACCATGCATGACACATGACACTCCATGAGCATGATGCATGACACATAACTACCATGACCATGATTAATGAGTCAAGATACCTCCTACCAAAAGGGGAAATGCATGAATTGAGCCATCCACTCGCAAAACTCAAATTTGACCCTTCTACCTACTTTATGAGCCTCCAAAATTCATCCATGATGTCAGTAAATGGAACCCCATGGAAACCCTAATCATTGGCCTATATATTGGCCCTCTTTTGTACTCATTTGATGATTTTGCAATGCATTGCTAGCATGTTTCCTCTTCCTAATACTTTTGTCATTAGTCTTGGTGATTGGGCTTTAGGTCAAGCATTATCTTTATCATTTTCTATGGGCCATGAATGGCACACATGAGATGCCTCCTTAGCCTTCTTGGCCCAACAATTGGTATCGGAGCTTTAGGCTTATATCCTAGGTCATCTACCTCTATGCTAGATCAAGTAGATCTTCTCCCTAATCTACTGGTTGATTCAGTCTCTTGCACATGCATTTAGGTCAATAAAATCCCTAATTTAATTAGAACATGGGCATGTACTTTGCTTTCACGCAATGTGCCACTACCCTAGGCTAATTTTGTTGGGAGGATAGGATCCCTTCACCATTTAAGTTAACCTCTCTAGCTTTTAGGCAAGGAAATCTTCATTTAGGATCATCTTCCTAGCCTTTAGGCATCTATGACATTTATGGACGAACTATGCATATGAAACCTCTTTAAGATTTGGGTCATTTTTAACCTTTTAAAGTTAACAAAAAACCAAATTTAGCCAAAGTCCACATGAATAATCCACCACCTTAGTCGATCACATCACCTACTTGGCACGTTTTCCCGCAAAGCTACTTGGCATCATTTGTTGTGCGTTTTGGAATACATTTCATCATACTTCATAGCCTCCCACTCTAGCTATTCAATAACTTCTTCATAGCTTGTTGCTGCCCCACGCTACCTGAAAGTTTCTCAGAAGCTCAACGCACATCATTGTTGCATCCTTGCAACTTAAGACCTGTGTTATCTCAAGGCAACCCAATTAGAGCTCGTCATAGTGCTTTGTAGGCACTACATAGCTGCTGCCGCGACCCCCAGCATGTTTACTACTCACCTGAGTTTTCAACCTACAAAGGTCGTCCATTACTGCGTGCTAAAGCTTGCCCAAGAGCATCTTGTGTCTTTTCTGCATCAAATAGCACCACTGCTCCTACACTTTGTCCGACAGATTGCCCAAGAGCTCGTATTGCTCGTATTGCACTTCTACACTGCCTCCCGACATTGATTCACTGTTTTGGATCTACCAAAATCTATTATAGTTTGTTAACAAGCAGTCCAAATGCTACAAACACTACAAGAAAAAAAGGTTCTTTCGACACCATTCGTTGAAAAGTGCGTCGAAATACTCGCCCCTGAAAAAACGTCGAAATACGCGTCGATATACGTGTCGAAAAGCATTATTTTTGACATATATTTCGACGTCCCTATCGACGCGTATTTTGATGACATATCAGAAAAAAAAAATCTTGGGCAGAGGACAGGCAGCCTGGCCTCTGCCCAGTGAAAAGATGGACACAGCCACAGCCAAACTGCCTGTCCTCTGTCCAAGAAAGCGAGCAGCACCAAAATCAATCGTGCTCCCGCAAAAATTTCGGCAGAGTTCCCTTCGTTTTAACATAAACTTTTCAAAAAAAACCATATGTATACACCTCCTACATGATATCCATGTAGAATCTCACATGAGATTTAAGGCAAATGAAAGAAATGAATCGAACTTTGTGCAAAACCATAACCATAACGAACTTCATATATAACGAACTTTATGCAAAACCATAACCAAATTAAAACCATAACCATAACCATAACCATATTGATCAAAACCCTAATGATAACCATAACCATAACCATAAAGTTAAACATAACCATAAACAAAACAATAACCATAACCATGTTTATACAAGAACAATAACCATAACTATATCTATACAAGAACAATAACCATAACCATAACCATAAAGAAAACAATAACCATAACCATGTCTAAACAATAACCATAACCATGTCTGAACAATAACCATAACCATGTTTATACAAAAAAGAGACACAGAAGCGTGTCTGTGTCTCACAAAACATATATAGAAATCCACCGATGACTACGCGTCACAACCTGCACACAGGACAAGTCACAAAATTAGTATTGATATTACTTCACATATACTTATTTAATTACATCAACTCACACATATTAACGTCTCACCTCAATCGATCAGCAAGACTCTAAGGCCTCCCAGTCTACAGGCTCTCCTGCGGCAGCAAGATCATTCAATACTTCATAAATGCCTCTCCGATATCCATTTGTCTCCTCTTGGCATGTCGGGGCTCGATGCATTGCAAGATTCTGCATTTATACAAAAACCAAAGTAATTAAGAATACATGATTCATCGCGTTTTTAAAAAACGCCATAGCTAGGATTGGATTGGAAACTCACAAACTCATAGCGAAAGGTGTCGAAGCCTCCGCTGCCAAAATGAGATGTGCCCCTGGTCATCTGTCGTACCTTCGCGGCCCGACGCTGTTGTCTGAACCGCGTGTCCGCTGTCCGCTCATCCTCCCTGATCTGCTGCCACGTCTCATGTGAGATGCCCGAAGGCTTCGGCGAGCCGGTCCTGAAAGCTCGACGAGCTGCATCTCGACGATGTTTCACGGTGTCCCGTGCAACACCCTTGATCCACCTCCTCAGAAGATCCTCTGAATCCGGAGCAGGCTAATACTCTCTCATGGTGGTCTCCACTATATAATTGATTTTGTTGCGATCTTGCTCAGGCCAAGCCGTCAGAATGCTGGTCGAAAACTGCAGCTCCGCGAGCTGGCGAACCCGCTGTCTCATCTCAATCCCGACTCTATCCATGTCAACACAACCATATGCCCGTACAGTATAGAGCTTGGAGGCACTAGGATTGTGTGCCCCCCAAGGTGTTCGAGGTGTGCTAAGAGGTGTGTCAAGAGGTGTGCCTGGGTAGGACGGGGGTCGTGAGTGAGGAGGGGTCGAAGCATCTATGGACCCTCCTCCACAGCAACCACCACCTCCACCTGACGATCGTCGAGATTGGCAAGTGCGTCTGTGCTGTGGAGATGAGGACGTACCCGCCTCTGTCGTACCCCTAGGTGTCGAAGCGACCGTGGTGGGAGACCTCGCAGGCGTCGTACCCATAGGCGTCCCCCCCCCCCCCCCCCCCCATAGGCGTCCCCCCCATAGGTGTCCCCCCCATAAGCGTCGGACCCTCGGGTGTGAAGCTCGGAGGCGTGGTACGCATGCCTCTGGCTACCCAGTACTGAGACACGTCTACCATCTGACTGGGTGTCATCCGTGTGACGAAGCCCATAAATGCATCTGCACTCATAGAAACGGGATATGGATACTAGTCTGCCATAGTAAAGTCCTGCACAAACAAAGTAAAAGAAAGCGTCAGAACACCTTTGTTTAAATTAACTTTAAGCTTAATTTTAAATCAACGTCTTCACACAAACACTTACAGGCCTTGACTAGTGAGGCATCATCAATAAGATCTTGCACCGTACCATCATCTATCTCTAATTACAGACATAACTCTACCCCAACTCGTTCTGGCAAATTGTCTTCATTCATTCCATCTTCATCTACAAGTGTCATATCTACCTCGTCTGCATCATCCCTCGTATATCTGTCAGCTTCCTCTGCCATACCTTCGTCCATCTCATCTAATGTCATAGTAGTATCTGCGTCGTCTGGGCGACTTTTCTCCAGGAGCTCTTGCCCTTCAAATACTTGTTTATTTCTTGGAGCAACCTAAACCACAAACCACCATTGTCGCTCTCGAGGGTCCGGTACAAAGACCACTTGCTCGCAATGTTCAGGGAGAGCAAACGTGTCGCTCGCATCTGTCCAAACCTTTGTAAAATCTATCTGCACAAGCTTGTTTCCATCTCTGCGTACCGTTGCATTGCGACAAGAAGTAATCACCTTGAACCACTTCACATCCAACAAAAATATCTCAAACCGCCTAAAGCTGACTTTCAACATATCTGACACCAGACCACAGTAATCCAGGTTGCTAGTGCTCTCATTCGTGTCTCTGGCACTGGCCTTGCTCTTTTGCATGAAACTAACCATTACCCCACTGTCAAACGTGTGTCTTCTGCTGTCAATTTATTGTGTTCTGAAATGCTTTCCATGCGACCATAGTGCCATTTATGTATGATACCTCCAGTCACATCCAATAGACAGCTCTTTCTCTTCTAGAGATATGGGTTCTCCGATCTGTCGAGCTGCTCTCATTGTCTTGTCCAACCATGCCATTGTAGGGAATTCAGGTAGGGGAACGAGATAGTCTGGCAAGGGTAAGCCTCTAGTCGTTTGGCTTCGCCTGAAATCGTGTCGCTCCCTACTGCGTCTCTCTTTCTCTTCTTCATACCTTTCAAGCCATTTTTGCATTGGCTCTGAATTTAGTATACAAAACTTCATGATCTTTTCTCGCATGGCGTCGTTCATTTTCTTTGGCACCCCTTGCCCCTGCGGCTCCTCTCCCACCAATCTTGCATCCTCCTCATCGCTCCATAGTCGAGGCATTTCTGGGTCAGAAACGGATAGAGATTCAGTTGTCAAGACAAGAGACTCTTGCACCAGCCATCCTTCTGCCATGCTCCCCTCTGGACGCGCTTTTTGGCGAACTTATGCCAGTCGTGCGATTTCAGTCCTGACAGTTGATCGTCACGGGTGAATGCTGTCTTGAGACATCGCATGTATTCTATTGGTGTCCTGAACTCTAAAACCACCCTTTTGACTTGTTGTTCCTCGCTTTTAGGCAATACCCATGGCGCTCTTGGAAGCTTTGTTTGGCCAGCTGCATTGGTGAAAGGCCACAGCTCTAGCATCTTTCCAACTGACTGCAAATCATCTCGTGAAACTCGATTGTCTTTCATTCCCATGATTGTCTTCCAGAGGAGCTCTCCCACATTCTTGAATATATGCATTAGATCCAGCAAATGGTTAATTAGTAGATCACCCCAGTACGGCAACATATGGAGAATGGACAAACGTTTCATTCCTGGAACACGTTGCCCCCATTGGCGACGCCACTCTTGTACATGCATAGGACGACATTCGACGTGACCAAACTGACCTTCGCGCAAGTGATGGGCATCTAGAAGATGACGATGGTGGCCTTGATAAATTGTCTTTCGAAGCGAGGCAGAATAGTGCACATCCAAAGACGACCCGCAAATTGGACATGCATTGTATCCCGAAGTTGTAAGCCCTGCATATATTAAAACATGATTCAGGCCAAGGCAAAGTGCTTGCGAATAGCGAGAATTTTGTAAATCAAGAACCATTACCAGAAGCTTCACCGTATCCTGGCCAATCATGCATAGTCCACATAAGAAGTCCATGGATACTTGCATGATGTTGTCCTGTTGGTTCAACCGCATCTGCTATGTTGATCCCATGCGATAACTGCTAGAGTTCGTCAACTAGTGGTGCTAGATAAACATTCATGTTTTTTGCCTTGAACTTACTAGGTACAATCAAGCCTAATATCAAATGACCCTTCTTGATGGCAAGCCACGGCGGGAGGTTGTAATTGATAAGGCACACAAGCCAAGTGCTCCATGACGAGCTTCTCAAGCCAAATGGATTGACTCCATCCATTGCCATGTCCAAATGCAAATTGTGTGGTTTACTCTTAAAATGTGGCCAGGTATCTTCAATGTGCCTCCAAGCCTTTGAATCAGCGGGCACCCTAAATGTTGCGTCAGTGGATCTATTCATAGAATGCCACCACATCAACTTTGCAATGGAACCACAACGAAACATGCTTTTTATCCTCGGAATAATAGGAAAAATGCCGCAACACTTTAGTTGGCACCGTCTCGCCAACCGCATCTTGTTTGTAGCGCATTGCTCCGCACTTTGGACACGATAGACAATCTGCGAATTCATTGCGAAAAAGAATGCAATCATTTGGACATGCATGAATCTTGTTGTAGTCCAAGCCAACTGAGGTCAATAGTCGCTTTACGTCTGGCCTGGAGGGGGGCATTTCATTGCCAGCCGGGAGAAGTTGCTCCCGCAACAACTTGTTTAAGCCACATTAAATTAAAAGCTCCCCAAGCACGTTACCGTTTCAATCGAAAAATCTCTTTTTTAAGTTACGTACCTAAACAAAGCAATGACGCTTGCATCTAACCACCCGTACATTGACTGTAGATTCAAAAACGTCAGACAAGTACGAAGCACATATATTTTGGCGCCTTCATAGATTGGTTGACGTGCCAACTTTCTCAACATGTCTTCAGGAGATAGGCGCACGGCTTCTGGTGCTGCTTCGTTAGCGTTCTCCTCGCTTGTTTGGAAGAAGGCATCCAACATCTTCTCCATGCCGTCATCTTCTGTCTGTAAGCCCTTTTCTGCTTCCATCCTTGGCTCTATATTGGTCGGACCTTCACGCATAATCCTTTTTCTTTCTCTCTCAGATGTAAGTGTTATGTCGCGAAAATCAATGCCCGTTCTGTAGGAGTCGTATCGTAGATTATGTACCATTTCTCTAGCAAACTCTCCGTACTTGTGCACATGCTCATTACATATCCTAGCTTGCGCAGGATTTGATACTTGCAGAGCGTGCACGAGCATGCAATCTTTTCCTCCATGTTAGTTGATGACGTTGCCATCTACAATGTTTATGAATGTTGTTTTAATATATATATATACTCCTCACAATGTAAACTACCTCGCATTCTCTAGCCTTGCCCGATCTCCGTACACCTCGGTCCAGAGGTGTACGGAGATCAGAACCATGGGGTCAAAATATCGTCTTTATTGGTCAAATCCTATATGGGTAGACACATACGTGCTCTCCCAGGTGTACATGACAATGCATATAGCGGGCAAAACCCCTTTGCCTCTTTTAGTTCCATAGTTTCTTCTAGAGGGAGAGAGTTTCTGTCCTTTTCACACAATTGGTCAGCCAAGCTAACTCTTTCACGCCGACTTTCTCTATCTACTACTATCTCTCTCTCTCTCTCTCTCTCTATCCATCTCCGTAGCTATCTCTAGTTAATTCTCTCTCTTTCTCTACCTCTATCTCTGGATCTCTCTCTCTCTCTCTACGTACCCTATCTCTCTTTCTTTCTCTCTCGCTCTCGCTATCTCTCTTTCTCTTTCTCTCTCTCTCTCTACGTACCCTATCTCTCTCTCTCTCTCTCTCTATTTCCTATCTCTTTCTCTCTCTCTATTTTCCTATCTCTCTCTCTCTCTCTCTTTCTCTCTCTCTCTCTCTCTCTCTCTCTCTCTATTTCCCTCTCTCTCTCTCTCTCTCTCTCTCTCTCTCTTTAATTTCTACGCACATCTCTCTCTCTCTTTAAGTTTAATTTCCTACGCATACATTTCTCTCTCTCTCTCTCTCTCTCTCTCTCTCTCTCTTTAATTTCTTACACACACACACATACATCTCTCTCTCTCTCTCTCTTTTTGATTTCTTACACACACACACACACACATTTCTCTCTCTCTTTCTCTCTTTGATTTCCTACACACACACACACACACACACATCTCTCTCTCTCTCTCTCTCTCTCTCTCTCTCTCTCTCTTTAGTTTCTTACACACACACACACACACACACACACATGTTTCTCTCTCTCTCTTTGATTTCCTACACACACACACACATTTCTCTCTCTCTCTCTCTCTCTCTCTCTCTCTCACACACACACACACACAAGCTACATCGTGTGTGTGTGTGTGTGTGTGTGAGAGAGAGAGAGAGGTCTCTCTCTCTCTCTCTCTCACACACACACACACACAAGCTACATCGTGTGTGTGTGTGTAGGAAAGAGAGAGAGAGAGAGAGAGAGAGAGAGAGAGAGAGAGAGAGAGAGGGGGGGGGGGGGGGGGGGGGGGGGGGGGGGGGGGAGAGATCAATAATACTTGCGCTACAGGTTTCCAAGAGCAGATCTGTCCGCGCGCTCTCGTAGGTGAAAATGATCGCCTACGCGCGGATTTCCTTATTTTCCCCCAAATTTTTTCCGTGGAAGTACGTGTGGAAATACGCTGGTAACATTTACCTTTTGACAGGCATTGCCACGCGCATTTCGACGCCTCTATCGACGTGTATATCGACGAGTAGCATGCTCGACGAAAGACGCGTGGAAAGGTACGGTGCGTCGAAATCTGGGTGTTATGTTGTAGTGAAAGCCTGCCCAAGAGTATTTGGTGATCACCCCGCATCCTATTTTTGGTGTGTATATCCAGCATTGAAGCTCAGTGTCCCATCATCGCCCGGTTGGAATCGGCATCAATCATGCTACAATTAATCTCCATTGAAGAATTTTATTTCTTGAAATTGATTTGTAAATCTTCTATGTGCTTCCATTGAAGGGGGGGTTATAATCTTGTAATCAAGTTGTATTAGGTTAGACACTTCCAAAGGAGTCCTTTGGTAAGACCTTCCACTAATCTTTATGGGCAATGATTGGCCAAATTCGATGGCAATGGCTTTCACACTTTGCAATCCAAGGTGAAAGGCTATTTTATGAAGGAAAGTTTGTGGTCGGTTGTTAGATCATTAGGGGAGAATGAGAGAATGGGGACTATAACTTCTCTAGCCAAATGCCATGAGAAGAATGAGCAAGCCTTTGGCATACTCATCACCTCTCTTGATGATAACTACATCCATTACTTGAATGCATGTTCCTTGGCATTGGAAGCATGGACCACATTGGAGGGGCATTTTGGTGCCAAGGCAAAGAAGTCCAAGATTGCATTGAAGATGCAATTATATGGTCTCACCATGGAGCCAAATGAAGACAGTACATCTCTAGTGAACCGTATGAAGAGCATGTGCACTCAACTTACCTACGTTAAGAGCCCGATTGAAGATGAAGACCAAGTGGCAATCTTACTCAAAGCTATGCCCAACAACATCTATGGGCAAATTGTCACCGTTCTCGTGGAGAAGGAGCCAATATCAAGCTTGGAAGACACCGTCAACTCGCTCCAAGATCACAAGAAGAAGGACCCAAAGAAGGAGACTAATAGAGCTTATGTGGCAACTTCAAGCAAGATAGAGTGCAAGAAGTGTGGAAGAACCAACCATACTATCAAAGATTGCTACATGGTCAACCCTTGTAGCAAATGTCACAAGACAGGGCATCCATCATTTAGGTGCTTCGAGCGAGAAGAACCAAGAAGAAGACTAAAGGGAGAGGATCTATGACAAAGCTAGGAACAAAGGCAAAGGAAGATTCCACCTCACCAAAAAAGAGGACAATGAAGAAAATCACCATACTTCTACATCATTAGGATCATGTCATCTTGTTGAATATGTAGATGTACTCTAGCTTTGAACCTAGGTATGATAAGTGATCACCTTGTGAATCTAATGAGATGAATCATGTTGAACCTCCTAGATGTATGAGAGAATCACACAACCCTAGACGAATCACATAGCTTAGAGACACTACCATGACTAGGCAGGTTCAACAATTACCTTACAATCTCCCCCTTAAAGATAGTGTTAGTCTCTAGCTAAATTCATGTGTGTTGGGTTAGTCAACACTAGCTATAGTCTGTGGTTATGCCAGTGCAGACACATAGAGGACATAATAAAATAATCAGTGAAAAGAGATAGATGATACGATGTATGAACCACAAAACCAGATGGCATTTTATTAATCATGGTTGCAAGCATATAACTCATCAGCATCAGAGCTGGAAACCCAATTACAATGGCACGAGCAGCAGCCATACACTCATATACAACACGTAATATCCTATCCTCGTCTGGCCATCCTGCCCGTTCTCGTGTCTTCTTTCTTTTATAGCCCATCTGGACTGCAAGTTGAGCTTCTCGAATCTTGTCCTTGATTTTAACTACCCGCGGCTAGAGTCTTGTCTCTAACATTCTTCGCTCTTTTTTCGAATTAGGTTCTTTGGTTTGAATTAGTCTGGATGAGGGAATTCCTCTAGACCCTGAGGCTGTACCAGCCCCCCCCCCCCCCCCCCCCCCCAAAAAGCCGGAGTTTGCCTTCCTGTGATCCTAAATCAGCTCCTTCATTTTGCATGCTTCTCTGAGTTGTTAACCAAGAGGTTAGGCCTGGTTGTGGCCTAGGTGCTCCACGCTCAGTCCTTAGAGTCTAGATTGGACTCTCACTCCCCCCACTTGATCAAAGCCTTGGCCCTCTTTCTCCTGGCCTCCTGATGTCTGGCTATGATGTTGAGGAGGTCCTACTTGTGCTCTGGGTGAAGGCCCTCTACTACTTGTCGATCATATGGCTTCCCCTTTTCAGTTCCCCTCTCCTCCATCAGCTCCACTGTAAACTTGTTGGGCTTTGTAGTCATGCATATTTCAGGTGCTCTGGTCTTTTCAAACAAGTGGAGCCTCTGGCATTTGCGTTTTCCCTGTGGTACATACTCCCCCACATGATCTTCAGACCTGGGTCTGGTCAACTCGTTGAGCTTCAAGTCTGTTTTGAGCTTCTTCAGTTCCCTGTGTTCTTGACCCAGCTTGCTGACCAAGATGATTGTAAAGGACTTCTTCTCATACCATTTGTCTACCTGCTTTCTCCTCTTCTACTCCTCATCATTATTTCTCTCCCCTCCTCCTCTTTATTTGAAGCTCCCTCTTCTTCTCTCTGTTCCTCTTGCTCTCTGTCAGATTCAGCCACCTTGACTGTTGGCTGGGTGCTTGCACCTTCTTAATTATCCTCATCCTCATCCCCATGATTTGTTTCTGGCTTATCTTCATCCTCATGCCCTTCCTTCTCCTCCTGGTCGCTTGGGGGTTGTTGTTCAGCTTCTTGTTTTTGCTCTGATAGTTACTCTAGTATGGTCTTGGTTGTGTTTCTCTATAAGTGTCAGTGAGTTCTCCATAAATCCCTATCACTATTTAGAACTCAGCCAGACCCCTTCCTCAGGCACAACCGCCATGTCTTGCAATAGCTTCAGCACCACCACCAAATTAAATGCATTAGTACACTCCTTAGCCTTGGCAGTTTCTTGCTAGGCTCTCTCCCTAGCATGGTTCACTTCTTCGCGAGCCTGGGCAAGTTGTTTTTTCAAATTCTTCTTCTTGTTTATAAGACTCTTCCTCTTGACCTCCCAGATCTCTTGTTGTTGTTGCTGTATCTTAACTTGTTCTTCTAGCCTATTAATTTTTTCTATTAATTGCTGGTTGGCACGTGTCAGCTCCTCATTTTCATCTTTTAGCTTATCCATGCTAGCCCCATCCTGGGCTTCTATGAACATGTATTGTTCCTGGAGTGTCATGGTGTTAATTGCTATCATCATAGCCCTCAAGCACGCCTCCTTTTGCACTTATGGGGTGGCCCCTTCCTCTTTCATGGTTATGACTGGCATTTTCAAATGGTACTGCCCCTTGGGGCTGCTCTAATCTTTTGATTCTGAGCTGTGTTATGGATCCTCACATACTTTCATGATAACTCTCCAATGTTTGCATTAGAATTGGCTCAAAACTTGTTATCTGCTTCCCCTCCTGTTGAGTTCTTTCCACCTCATCAGTGGCTGAGGTGCTTCTTGGGACTAATGCTACTGGAGGCTTGGCCTTAGGTGTCAATGATCCTATCAGTCCTTTTAACTTATCTTATGCTGATCCCTGGCCCTAGCTTTTGGCCCACTATTCTTGAGGTTCTGCAATAATGCCAGAGCCCCTTTTTGCAAGCTTGTTTGGGATGAGCTGGTGTCCCTTGAATCGGTGGGTTAGTTGCACTCTTGATTTTCTTATTATTGCTTTGTTCTGCTGTTCTTGATGTGCTTCAGGCTGCAATTCCTCCTTACCATCTTGCTTCAAATTTGGAGTTCCAATGAAGCTGTTGATTCTGGTCTTGGTGCCTTTCTTCCTCCTTGTCCTAGGGACTTTCTTCCTCTTGGTCCTAGGGCCTAGTGTGATACCGCTTAAGCTTCCCCATGTTGACCCAATGTGGTAGCTCCAGTCCTTGTGGATCTTTCAGTTTAGCTGAGCCATTTTCATATAACGTGAACAATTCATACGGTCTAGACCAGCTAGTGGTTAGGCTCTTTTCCTTTGCGTTGAGCTTCCTTGGGAAGCACAGCACCAGGTCCCCTTCTCTCAGTCTCTTGTCTTTTAGTGGCCTATCATGATAAGCTTTCATTTTTCTTTGGGCTATCTCATGCTTCCATAGGGCCCTCTAGCATTACTCACCCATTTTTTCCAATTATATTAACCTGTCTTGGAGATTGGCTTGTGTTGAATTGAAGTATGTAGCATTGAGATGGTGAATTCAAATGGCACTATTGATTCTTGACCAAACAGCAAGCGAAATGGTACCTATTTGGCTGTCACTTTGAAAGCTGTTATGTATGCCCATAGTGTTGAATGTAAGTGCATGTCCCAGGATCCTTTCATTGTTTGCACCATCTTTGTCAGTATGCTTTTCAAGACTTTGTTTGTGCTCTTTGCCTGGCCATTGCATATGGGATAGTAAGTTGTTGATTTCCAATGCATGACTTGAAAAACTTTGGTAAATGTATCTACAGTCTCATTCAAGAAATATGTGTCTTGGTCACTGACTAGTTCCAGTGAGTAGCCATATCTAGTGATGATGTTTTTGTACAAGAAGCTGGCTGTTTTTCTTAGCTGTGTTATCTGTAAGTGTCTTGGCCTCCACCCACTTGGTAGCATAGTCAATGGCAGTGACTATATACTTGTATTTGCCCATGTTCTTGGATGGCCCCATGAAGGCTATTCCCTACATCATGAAAGGTGCCAGAGATTGGATTGACTATATATAGTGGTCCCATGTCCTTGGGTAATGGCCATCCAATTCTCTTACATACATCATACCCCTTGGCCCATTCCTAGGAGTCCCTAAACAACGAGTCCCACCAGTAGCCTCCTTGTAGAAATTTCCTTGTTGTCACCTCTCCTGACATGTGCCCTCCCACTTCCCCTTCACAAGCCTCTTCTAGCAGCTCAATCCGCTCCCCCTTTGGGATGCACCTTCTCAGCATCCCGTCCTTACCCAGCTTATATAATGCTCCCGTTGCCCAAGTAAAATTTTTGGCTTGCATTCTTAGCAATTTTTTTCTTTCTCATGGGCCAACCTATAGGCAATTCCCCTATTTGTAAGTACGTCGCCATCTCTGAACCTCCAGTATCTCCCTCAATCTTGAGCAGCACCGCATCTAGGAGTTCATCATTCGTCTTGGTAGCATTATCGATTGGCATTGCCCTGGACAAAAAGTTAGCCCTAAAGTGACTTTTTCCTAGCTTATGGATGACTTTGAATTCAAATTCCTGTAGTAATATCCATATGAACAACTTGCCTTGAAAGACTACCTAATTTTGCCATAAATCTCCTGTAAAAAATAAATATCCCAGAAAGCTTGACACTTCATTGGCACTGGTAGGCGCCAGTGCTTCTTGATTGCCTTGGTTTTATTGTTTGACATTTCAATTCCTTCTTTGGACACCACATGTCCAAGTAACATTCCCTTGTAAGCTCCAAACACGCACTTGTATGGATTCAGGCAAACCCTCTTCTCCCTGCATCTCTCAAACATGAGCCTCAGACATTCCAGATGTTCAGCTATGCTTGAATATATGAAGTCATTGAAAAAGATGGCCATGAACTTTTGCAAGTACTCTGAAAATATTGCCATCATCGCCCTTCGGAATGTCGTTGGTGTGTTGCATAACCCGAATAGCATCACCAAATACACGAATGCTCCCCATTTACTTATGAACACAGTTTTGTCCTGGTCTTCTTCAGCTAGTCTGATCTAGTTGTAGGCACTATAACCGTCCAAAAAACTATACATTTCATAGCCCGCCACCTGTCTAGCATACAGTGAATGGTAGTGGAAACGAGTTTTTTATGGTTTGCTCGTTCAGCTTCTTGAAATCCACATAGGTCCGAAGCTTCCCATTCTTCTTTGGGACTACCACAATAGGGATAGCATGTCACTACTGTCCACTTTAGCAATGAATCCAAATTTGAGCAACGCATTGATTTCCTCTTTTACTTTTGCTGCATAGTTGAGATTCGTCCTATATCGTTGCATCCTTACTAGCCTAGCATCCATCTTCAGTGGTATTTTGTGCTGGCACACTCGTGGATCGATTCCCTTCAATTTAGTGTGGTCCCATGCAAAAACATCCTTGTATTCCAAGAATAATACTTTGAGTGCTTCCTTGAATTGCTCAGCCAATTGCTTATTCACTTGTACTGTCTTTTCTTCCTCAATTCCCAGTGCAATCTCCTCTATTTTTTCCCTAGTCACCTCCTAACTATCCATGTGTCCTACATGCCTGGGGCCTTCTTCAGTATGCCTAAAGTGTGCTAGGAACATCCCCTGTTGAGCTATCACCTTCAAATTAGCATTTACTAGTTTAAATCCAGGGTGGCCATTAGGACAATATTGCCAGCCTCCAGTTTCTTTCACAATTTCTAGGCCTTTGAAATAAATATCTCCCCTTGCCTGTTTCCTCCTGGAATGTTGGTAGATGACATGGATATAGTAAACTTTTTGTTTCCTATTTTCATGGTTAGTTCATTTGTACCCTAGTCATAGATTGCTCCAGCTTCCATTTAGCCAAGGTCTTTCCAACGGGATGTCATACGAGTCACCTACCTCCAGTATCAAGAATGAGGTTTCAAACCTCACTCCTGCGACGCTGGTGGGCACATCTTTCACCATGCCCAAGGGGTCTGATACTATCTGATCCACCATCCTTAGTCTGAATGGTGCTATCTTGCATTTTAGGCTTAGGTGTTTCTTGACCCTTTCTGACATTTTGTTCACACTTGCACCTCCGTCCAAGGTTGCTTTCTCCACCGGTTTCTAGTGCTTTCTGACCTTGCACTCCATGGTGACCACTAGCGCTTGGTCATCCCGGATCCCAATCTTATTTACTTCATATGCTGTTTTCAGGCCCTCTTTCCTTAACGATTCCTCCAACAATTGGTACTGTTTGGACCAACCTAGACATTTCTAAGGATATTATGGTTATTATCTCTGAGACAATCTTTCAAAGGGTGCTCTTTGCTAGCTTTTCCTCTGTGTTCTACACCTCCACAACCTCCTCTGCTTGTTGCACCTCCATTGCACTTGCGTCCTGTTCTCTGTTTCCTTAACCGGGTGCATTTTTGTTTCTCCTTGTTTAGTTGGGCTCTTGTCTTGGACCTGCTTTCTAACCCAAATCTTACTGGTAGTCTGGCCAGCTACTCCTTCAAGTACTCAGTTTCCTTAAGTTGGTGCATTTTTGTTTCTCCCTGTTTAGTTGGGCTCTTGTCATGGACGTGCTTTCTAACCTAGATCTTACTGGTAGTCTGGCCAACTACTCCTTCCTAGTTTTGGTTGTTCGTGACATTTGAAATATTCCCTTGTTATGGTGGTGTCTTTTGGAGTTTCTTTGTTATCTGAGTGGCTTCTTTTTCCAGTTTCTACCAGACTTTTACTACCAGCCTTTGCTTTTTCAGGTAGCTCTCAAGCGTTTGATCTCATTTTATCACTGCTACCTCTGGCACTTGCAAGGTTACTCTAGGGTGGTTGTTGTTTGTCTTGGGTTTACTAGTTTGTTAATGGGCGGATGGTTCAGTGTAATCCCTTGCAAAGTGCCCTTCTGTGTCGCACCTCTAGTAGTTCAGATTTCTTGGTGGCGGTCTTGGGTAGGGTCTTTGTGTTGTATTTAGTGGTTGTCCTAAAGCTGTGGCTCCGGCACTGCTACTCTCACTTGCTAGTGTGGATAATCTGATTAGACCTCACCTTTGGCTAGCATCCTGCTTCTCACACCTGTCAATTCTTGTTTTTCTTCATGAGCTGCTTTAGCTCACTCTTCCAGTTCTTTGTCTTTTCTTGTTAGCTGGTTCTCCCTCAAAGCTACTGGTGTTCTATGAGTCATTGGAGTCATTGTTGTCTGAACAGGCTCCTCAAATGTCCATGTGGGGTTTGTGATTTTTGACTTCACTCGTCCTTTCAAGGAAGTCCCATTCAGAAACCACGCCCTGAGGCTTCCCTGGTGGGGAAGACAATTGTCTGGCTAGGTATTTGATTTATTCAATAAATTGCCTAATGCTGGTCTTCCTCTATTTAATTTTCCCTAGTTGACTGAGCAACTCTTCATCAGTTTTCTCATCTTTAAATCTCTACACGGATGCTTTGGACATGGATTTGTATGTGGATAGTGGTTCAAACGAGTAGTTGAAGTACCACATCTGTGCCACTCCTCTTAATGTCTGAGGGAAATACACCCTCTAGTCAATTCTGGGTAAGTCCCTGAAGGCCTGCAAGTGTACTTGAGGGTCACTTCCTCTTTCCCCCTTGTACTTTGGCATCTTCAGCTTGAGGTCTCTAACTGCCTGTGGGCCAAGTTTGCTATCAGTACCTTTGGTTGTCTCTCCATCTAGGGTTCGACATTTTCTTCCACCCCCTCCTCATCTAGCATTACTCTATCTAGATCCTCAATGTCCTATCTCTTCTTGGGCCACCCCGGTGGTCTCCTCCTTGGTCGATTGCTCATTCTTGCCCTCTCCTCTGCGGTGTCCTCCATGGTTGATACTCTTTTTCTCAGAGTGTTCCCAAGAGGATTTCCAATGTTGAATTTGGATTGCGTTAGTCTCTAGCTAAAGTTTTATGACTGGGTTAGTGAACCTTGCCTATAGTCCCTAGCTATGCCAGTGCCAGACACATAGAGGACAGAAGACAGTTAACCAGTCAACAGAGACAGATGACATGGTGTATGGACCACAAAACCAAATTGTTTTATACTAATCATGGTTACAAGAATATAACTCATCAGTATTGAACTGGAAACCTAATTACAATGGTGTGAGCAGCACCCATACACACACACCCAACTCATACACAACATGTAATGCTCTATCCTTGTCTAGCCATCCTCTGCGTTCTGGTTTCTTCTTTCTTTTATAGCTCATCTGGACTGCCCATTGAGCTTCTTGAATTTTGTTCTTAGTTCTAACTGCCCGTGGCTGGAGTCTTGCCTCTAATAGTAACCTTAGCCATGGGCACACCCTCTACTCCTACCATGCATGACACATGATACTCAATGAGCATGATGCATGAGACACGACCAACATGACCATAATTAATGAGTCAAGATACTCCTACCAAGAGGGGAAATGCATGAATTGAGCCATCCACTTGCAAAACTCAAATTTGACCCTTCTACCCACTTTATGAGCCTCCAAAAGTCACCCAAAGTCATCCATGATGTCACCAAATGAAACCCTATGGGTACCCTAATCATTGGCCTATATATTGGCCCTCTTATGTACTCATTTGATGAACTTGCAATGCATTTCTAGCCTATTTCCTCTTTCCTAATACTTGTGTCACTAGTCTTGGTGATTAGGCTTTAGTTTAGCATTATCTTTATCATTTTATATGGGCCATGAAGGCACACATGAGATGCTTCCTTAGCCTTCTTGGCCCGACAAGTAAGAGGGAAATTGTTGGTTACAAGGGAACAATAATATTATTTAAGGCTACTAAGGTTATTGTTGCATGATGCTCTTGGGTGTCATGTATTAATGATTCAGATGGGGTTCCACATACATCAAGGTGCATTTAAAGCAACAAACAAAATCATGTCAGCAGGTGGAAGTTATAAAAAAGTTGGCAAAATCATTACCAAAGTTGATGTTAATTGTGGTGTCTCAAGAAACATAATCAAATCAAAAGATTAAATAAGAAGGGAAGGAACTAAACTCTGAATTGCCAATGATATATGAAAATATTACAATAAATTAATGGCTAAGATCGTGCAACCTTCATCTACATTGGTCTCTAGTTCATTGTATCTAGGCTCTACAATTTTAATTGGAAAAAGTATGGAGGATTTGGCATATGCAATTATAGATTCGTAGGCTACTATAGATGTAAAACTTTGGCATGCATGTTTTGGGCACCTGGGTTTTGCTAATTTGTTGCACCTATAGAAATCTATAATGGTGTCTTGTTTGCCCACATGTTAGGCACCTATAAAGCATGTTTTATACTGGGTAGAATGCAACATTCTTTCATTTCCCAAAGATGGCTCACAGTTAGAGCCACTAAAAAATTGTGGATTGTGCATAAAAATATACTCTTTCTTGTGCACACACTATCCTTTGGCAACTACCTTTACTTTGTGACTTCCATTGATGATTATTCTAGGCATGCGTGGGTTAATCATATAAGAAAGAAGTCCAAATTGTTTTTGCGCTTCAAACAATTCATATGTTGATTGAAAACATGTCAAGTTGCAAGGTGGACATTCTTTATTCTATTAGGGAGAGCATGTCTCTAAAGAGTCTAATGCATTTCTTGTTGAAAATGGCATGAAACACCATTTGTAAAAAAGCTTTGCCACATATTTCCTTTGCTCAAGATTCTTATGTGTGTCGTGTATGTGTTGAACGAGTTTCCCACTAAAGTGTTATAGTCTATCGCTTGCTTTAAGGCTTAACATGGTAAAAAGACATCAATTTTTCATTTGCGTATTCTTGATTGCTTGGCTTATTCTCTAGCGCCACCAAAACATCATAGGCAATTTAATGGTAAGGCTATGAAATGTATGTTTGTTGGTTACAATGCTAAGAGTCAGGGCTACTGCTTATGTCAACCATCCAAAAGGTGTGTTCTGATTCAGTGTTTGTGAAAAATGTTGTGTAACCGCCATTGTTGTCATGTCGCAACAAGGAGACAACTAATAGCTCACAACCTATGTGTTGAATAGTATTGCCTCTTTTTGGTGGTGGTGAGAAATAGCATGCAAGCATAATGAGGCAACAAATCAGCTTATGCACATTTAATGATGTCACATATCAATCTATTAATTGATGTAAATCTGCATGACATACTTGATTAGCAGAGGGTTGAAAATGAGCAAGCTAGAAGTATATGCCAAATGAGTGGGGCAAAGTTTACATGATAGTGGTTTTTTTTTGTATGTGTGATGAAAGAGAGTGGTTTTTGTTTGATGAGGCACAAAAATCAAAACTTTGGTTGGATGCTAAGCAAATTGAGTACAACACTATTATAAAACATCACGGTTGGACTTTGTGTAGTCAAGAGGCATGGATTTTTGTGTTAAAGCGTTAATATGGATGGTAGCATTGATCATGGCAAAATGTTATTCTCAAGAAGAGACAAGAATTGATTTTAATGATACTTTTGCTCCCACTGGTTGCAATTTTGTTGTTTACAACATTTGTACACTAGCAGCTCATAGTGGATGGGATACATCAATTGGACATAAAGATTGCATTTTTTTGGATAATAATCTACACGGGAGAATGTACGGAGCACAACCTTGTGTTCTCATTCAAAAGGGTAGGAAAACAATGTGTGCAAGCACTAAAAGGCTTTGTAGGGTTTAAAGCAAGCTCCCATGCTTGAACATATCCATGCAAATTTGATTGCATGTGGTTTTTAGAATAGTCCAATGGAGAGCACTTTGTATGTCAAGTCTATAGAAGATGTATTTATGATCATTGTTGTCTATATGAACGACCAAATGCTCAATAGTACAAATGAGATGTATATTGCTAGTTCTAAGGCTGATTTGGATGCCTCTTTTAAAGTGTTAGATTTGGATGCATCATTAAGTGGACTTTCAATACAAGCAATGTGATGGAGATATTGCTTTGTGTTAGATAAAGTATGTTGATATAATGTAGAAGCTCAAATGTAGTTTTGCATTGATTAGATTCATTAGAAGGATTCTAATCTTGCTATTGTGCACTTATTTTGTTATGTTTTATTGATTTTGCAAGAATACGTGAATGTATGGAACTCTTTGGCATGCCCTAGACTAGTGTGCATGCGTGTATTCGCGTGTATTTCATCCTATATGCATTTGGTACTGCACAAAAGCATTCATATATGTGTACGCGCACCGTTAGAGTAAATTTGGTCAATTGTGTCTCGCATGAGGTGTCTTGAGTTATTTATCTTGCTTTTTTGACATGTATTCAATAGATAAATGACAATCCCTTGAGTCTAGTGCAAAGTACCTGTCAATTGTGCCATAGTCCTTGAGCTACTAGTTGAGTCATATCAACTCCTTAACTCTTCCCTGCTAGGTTGATATCCCGTTTGTGATTGAGTTTGCTCTTTGCTATCCAATTTTTACGGTTTTTATCATCATTTTTGGCATCCATATTTTTATCCATAAAGCAAATCACACTATTGTGTTACTAGATTCTCAAATATAGAGCAGGTAAGGTGCATTTGCTTTATGGTATTTGGATTGCTACCATGGAGAGCTACCCTATCATAGAGTTGTGAAGTTAGGTTTGCCAAAAACACACATGCACACATGATTCAAAGAAGTAGAGGCATGAAAGCACACAACATTGGGTATGTTATTAGTGTCTATCTACAAAGATAAGGTGAGTCCAAGGGTGATGGGCATTGACACAAGCTAGAGTAAAAACCTCCTAGCTTGGTACTATGGCCATAACATCACTAACGTAACTTGGTAACACATCCCCACTACAAATGATGCTTATGAAAATAAATAGAAGCTCATGTATAGGAAGTATCAATGCCTAGAAATTATGATCAAGTCACAAAGGGGAAAGATTTGGAAAGCTTTATACTTTTCACAAAGTAGATCCTTTGTGAAAAGATAAGCAAGGTTATTTTACATAGGCACACAAGCAAGAATAATCTCTCCTATAGAGAGTCTTTCTGAAAAATAATGGTAGTGTACCTCAATGTGTCTGCTATGACAGGTTTTGAGGGACGCCAGAGATGCTTAGTTTTACCTTGAAGATAATTTTGTTTTTCTTCGACTGCATGCGATCTTGATAATATCTTTGCCATGTTGATCCCATAATGGTTTGAAACCATTATGTTGGATGGTATCATAAAACCTACAAGGGCCTTCTAATGCATTAGCTATAAGCATCCTATTAATGGAGCCCAATAGAAGTGACACGTATCTCTTCGCCAAGCTAAAAATTGCCCATGAAGTCTAAATTCACACCCTCAAGCTTTTGCTAGATGTTAGGACTAATCAAGTTAAGGCAAGCTCTTGAATCTAGCAAAGCATTGACTTCGATCTTCTTTTCTCCTACTAGGGTACGTGGGACAAGTTTGACTCATTGTTAGTGTAATAAACCTAATTTATCCTTGGGAGCTTCATTTTTTTCCAGTAGTCAAGGAGATCTTGTCTCTTCGTTCCTCTTTCCTTCTTCTACTTGATATTCTTACTTGATCAAATTATGTTCAAGTTTCCATTGTGCATCTGCACGCCCTTGATTAAGCATACCAATAACTAGATGCATATTAATCTATATAGGGATTATGTCATAGCCATTCTCATCATATTTGGTCACAATTTTCTTGTTAACACACATGGCTAGGGACACTCAAGTCTATGACCAATATAATAGCTCAAGCATTATTCCTTAGTCAACCTGTGAGCCACGATTTCAGAATATGTCTTTATTTTCATGGCAAGTCTCGCTTCATTATCAGATAGGATGCCAAGAAAGACATGCGTATCACCACCCATCCTTATCTATAGATTTTTTCCCACCACTATAAAAGAAACCCCTTTCTAGGCATGCCCTATTCTAAGAGACTCTCTCATATGGTTGGTTCTCACGTTGGGAGTTTCCCCCAGTTCTCAACCTTAGGACCTTACGATCATTCTCTTGACAATACTCCCCCTTTTGGAAGAGCTTTGTCCTCAAAAACAAAAAAGAGGAACCCTTTTCTTAAGGACACCAATGCTTTTCCAAGTTTAACCATGTTTCGATCGATCTTTCCACTTGACTAGTGTGTGATGCATAACATGGTTTCTAGTTCACACATCATGAAAATATAGAATACATCAAGTTCATGTGGTTTTTGAAGAGATATCCAATGAATTCCATCAAGGCATTTGTATCCACAACATTACGTTTAGTGTCTACTTGTTTGTGCAAACAACTTACATGGAACATCGGGTGTACACACAAACATGTCGTTACTTGTAACTTGTAAGTAACTTTGTCTACCTTCCTAATAAGTTTAAATATAACACAATATTATGGCGATAAATTAGAAACTGGTTTCGCCATTAAATTTTATGACTCTTCAGGTACCAACCAAAAAATTGTGTCACCTTCTTCAAAGGTGACCTACCTTCACTTCTCATTGGCGAACTCCTTGTACCTATCTTAAGCTTTTTTGACATTAAGACGAGCTATCCTTAAGATAACCATATGTTCTTGAAGGAAATCCTTATCTTGTTGGATTTTCTCCTTGGCTAACCCTATTGAGACTGGTGATCATGGCTTGAAGTGATACATAAATATAAACGGACTAAAGCCCATAGTCACATGCTTAGCGCTATTGTAAGCAAACCCTACAAGTGGTAGATAATCTTCCCAATCAGTATGTGTCTTACTTATATTTGTTGTTAACATGTCTTCTAGGACCTGATTTACCCACTTTGTTGATCATCAGTCTATGGGGATGATAAGCGGTACTTAATCTTAACTATGTACAAACTTCTAAAAAATAGCTCGCCAAAAATGGCTATTGGACTTAGAATTGTAGTTTTGCTGACAATGCTATTTGAAAAACCATGTGACTTGTGATTGTTTTTCACAAATGGCCTAGCTAAATCTAAGGTTTCAATTGTAGACTTAGTAGGTACAAACTTACACATCTTTGTCAGACAGTCCACTACTATCCAAATGGAATCATGTGTACTATTTGTAGTAAGAAGTCCTACAATGAAATCCATAGAGATTCTTTCCATTTGCCATTAGGGATCTCTTATATACATAAGGTCCCTCCTACCTTGAGATGCTTTGAACTTATTTACTTGACACTTTTGATACTTTGACACATATGAACATCTTTATGAAATCCCCGCTACTAGAATTGCTTATGTATGAATGCATCGGTCTTTTGTGCTACTCATGGATGACCAGCACTTAAACTATCATGACAGTCAAAAAGAATTTGGGTATGTGTGTCAAATCCAAAGGCATACATCCTCTCCTCTTGTCGAGTAAGTAGCCATGATCGATAGAAAAGTTCTTCCATCAATTTAGTTCCATGCTAGTTATGGTGGAACTGTGCATCAAGTCCAACTTTATACCATCGGAGTGAGAAGGATCCCTCATTTTAACATGACTCCACACCTTAGAGTATGATGGATCATGCTCTCATTTCCCTTTAAGTGTGTCACAAAAGTCACATTTTAAGGAGAGTAGCATTGATATCATGCATCCAACTCAAGGCATAAACTACTACATTGTATCAACCCTTATGCCACCTTAACTTGGAATTATAATTCTGAAGAATCTCAACCCATCTAGTCTTTTTGTCCTTCAAGTCACTGTGTTGTGAAACCACTCAATACTTTGTGATCAAATACAACTTTAAATTGCACACCATATGAGTAATAGAGCCATTTGCATAATGCATACATGAAGACAAAAGCCCATGCTCATACTTCCCAAGGCTATGGGTCCACAATCTTGTAGCAATACTCCTCCTATGGCCTTGTTGTAAGGACACGTGTATACTGAAATGCGGATCTCCACCCAACCCACTCCTTGTATAGGCGATTGTTGCTGCATAATATAGGATCCCTTTCCATGCATGTCATATACATACAACCCTTGCTCTGTACTTAAAGTCTAGCTCTATGTCCCCTTCGCATGCTAGACCCTAGTCCCCCACAGATGCCTTGTCCTGTCAATACTTCCCTCTCTTGGTAGACTTTTCATGCTCAAAAATAAAAGTGGACGTTTTTGTTGAGAACACCAATCTTTTCCAAAATAACCATCCTTAGGTTAAGAACCATAAGGAATTCCTCTTAACACTCTTGTGTAAACATGTGCTTTATAACAGAGCTAATTGTTGTGCATACGACTTACATAAGCACTTGGATGAACCCAAGAATGTGTTGGAAGAAATATCTGGTAGGTGATTTGATCTACCTACTCAAGGACTGTAAATTAATCACAATAGCTTAATGCACAAGAAAAACTAAAAATGTTGTTTTGAGTGGTAGTTAGCTTTGTTTTATATATCATACTTGGATGGCACAAGAATGTGCTGAAAGAAATATGTGGTAAGCAACTTGAGCTGACTGCTCAAGGATTGTAAATGAGGATGTGAATATGAAGTGAGCCGCAAGCAGTGAGCACATGAGGATAACACATACCTAGGTAATATTGGGAAGGAATCCTAGTGTATAGGGATCATACTGAATTTAGACACGATTGTAGTGTGCTAGTTTTATACCTCAAGCAGAGGGGTGTAAATACCCTGATGCAAATACCTTAGATTGCATTGTTTTCAAATACCTTAGATTGTGTTGTTTTTAGCTCATGTTAGTCTTCTTAATTTCATTTCATTCAATGTCATTCCATGTCAGTCCATGCCATTTCAGTTTATTAAGAAAACAGACAAAACTTGAGGCCCCAACACTTATTACACAAAGGTTGCACATCAGCTAAGAGAGAGACACAAAGGGTGAAAAGTAAAACCATATACAATATTCATAGCTATTGCAAAAGAAAAATTTGGCCACAAGTCAGAAAAAGCAGATGCCAAGCAAGTCTATAGGTCTACAAACTGAAATGGGGCAAGTAGCTTGTTGTAAAAGCATTCATATTGTTCAAACATAAGGACGTGCCGGTCCATAAACGCGGCAACAGCCCAAAGGTGCCCTTGCCTACAAAAAAATTCCAACAATTTATCTCCGGTGCACATGAATAGGGACATAGTATACTTTACCAATTTTGCCACCGGTTGGGTGCCATCCCTCCAAGGTCTAACTTTGTGTGCAAAAACATCTCAGTTGGCACCTTGCACAGAAAAGTAGATGAGGTTTGCACACATTATGAATCACATAATCCCATACCAACCAAAGTGTTGAAAAACTTACACATCATAGATGAGGTCCTTGCCGTATTGCAACCCATCTCCTAGACCTTGCTCAACCAATTGGTCTTCGTGAACTTAAAAGGGAGGTCACTCGGGTTGACCGTCTCACAAACACACAGAGAATCAAATAGGACACCTTGACAGAAAGACCACCCAAACCGGTTGTTCATTGTTTGAGTTACCATTGTAGGAGTACATGCTCATGCACCCACCAAGTCAAAGCACTAACCTCGGTAATTGCATGTCCCATGTTAGTGCCAATGGGGGGAGTGCAATGCAAAACTTGGCATTGGAGGTTGCAAATCAAGAATCTCTCTCTATTTGTTCAATTGACTATTCCCTCCTCCATAGTGTACATGCAAACAATGACACCAGCATCTGACAGAAGTTGGCTAACAGAAGTTGAAACCTTGCAAGTGTTCTCATAGGTATTGGGGCTAATCTTGTTTCAAATTCGAACCTTCTATGCCACCAAACCCTCCACTAGCACATTGGATGCGAAATTTACAAAAATAAGATCCACACAACAATCTGCCTATCCGACTTTCACTAGCCCCTGAGAGCACACCACATTCAATCCTTCATAGATGTCCCAAGCCTTCTCATCATTGTCTGCAAGCGTCAAATAGACCTCACATAAATCTTTCACCTCACAATGGAATGCAAACATAGTTTTTGTGACCAACAGACAATTGAAGGAACATTACACACCCCCCTAGAGATTTAAAAACCATATAAAGTGTAGTCCCAATTGTACCGCTTAGTCTAAGTCATGGTGGATTCTAGGAGGTCCGGCTAGTGCAAGCTGGGATGGTTCCTCTTTGCATGGCATTCAATAGTTGAGCCTCCAAGTACTTTGTCACAATATCCACTTTCAAGGTTGACAGGAGGAGGTATTTTTTTCTTATTGCCACCTTTGGTGGAAAATGCCATGGAGCCTTGAATGCTAGAGTGAAATGTGGTCTTGTGAATATGCTCCTCTATATCCCCACAAACCTATTGAGTTGACCTCTTCTGCTTAGAATAAGGCTTTGTTTCCTTGTTTGGCATGAATTGGTTCTACAGGTCCAGCCACCATGGGCAGTGCTTGATCTCCAAAGTAGACATAGCCTGCTCCATTGAGCAACAAACTTCCACAAGCATGGCCATGTAGTTACCAAAACAAATTAGCAACAAATATCTAAGCCGGCCAAGCTTGATGTCAGCATACATGCACATAAGGTTGGCACCTTGCTTCTAGACATACTCCATATTAGGAATGTTGACGGGAGTAAAGCGAACCCTGAACCCCGACGGCCTCTAAAACACCGGGGGTCGAATGGCGTGCCTCGAGCCTGTCATGGTAAAGCAAACAGGGGGCACCACCTAGCTTTAGCGGCTAGGACGTAAACAACACACGACCATAACAAAGTTTTCATCGAAGAGAGATGGATGCTTGGGAGTAATGATGAAGAGGAAGGGAAAATGAGATCAACGGAGAGAGAGAGAGAGAGAGAGAGAGAGAGAGAGAGAGAGAGAGAGAGAGAGAGAGAGAGAGAGAGAGAGTGAGAGTGAGGGAGGGGGTATAGCGGCTTAGTACTTAGGCACCACAGAAGGATGGCGAATCCGCACACCCTTCACACATACACAAGCTCACTCCAAACACAAGACTAGGTGGCGATTCCGCACACCTCACATGGGCAAAACATTGCAGAAAAACATACTCACAAAACCTCAAGCTTTATTTAGAGAATAAGGTGATGAAATGGGGAGCATAAGGTAGGGGAATGAGAAGGGAGAGAGTGGTAGAGCACATGGCGGATAGGTGGGAGTTGATGGCGAAGACTCGCACGAGGGTTATGGCCATCATCCTTCATTTAGTTGCCCTTCATCTTCCATAGCCAAGGGTGTAGAGGTCATGCTCAAGACAAGCATGGTGATTGCGGTGATGGTGATGGTGTGGGTGTGTGTGTGTGCACTAGGCACACACAGTGCATAGTGTGTTCTTTGGTGATGTTGTGTGTGTGTTTAGTGTGATGGTGACCCCTCTTTATATAGGGGAGGAGGGGGGAGAAATTCTAGAATTTAGAAATGAAGAAATCATTATCTACATAGGCCATGTGACTGTGGGCCCCACTTGTCTGGCTGTGTGTATATGTGCCAGAACAACAGTCTCATGAGAGAGAGACTAAGAGAGAGAGATGGGTTGATGAAAAAAAGTGAGAGGTGACATGGAGAATAAAGTAATTACAAGAGGGGAGAGAGGGGAGTGTGTTCAGAGGTGAATCTGTGTGCAGATGTGTGTGAACACAAGAAAAATCAGGTAACCACCGGGTGGGGATGGGTATGTGGGCACCTTTTTCAATGAAACTGAGTGTGGGGGAGGTTATTTAGCTACAAGACAAGAGACATGGCGCCCTTTAGAGAGAGGGGGGGGGGGTATTTGGGTCATGGGATATGATAGGAGAGAGAAAGGGGGGGTGGGGTATACTATTTTGGAAGATAGGGTAAGTTGCATGTGAGTTAGGGTGCATTATTGGTGAGTTATAATGCATTATTGGTGAGAGGTGGGGTAGCTTGAGGGGAGAGAGAAAGGAGAAAGGACAAGGGGAAGAGAGAGGGGGTTGACCTTTTGAGTGGAGGAGAGGAAAAGGGACACACGGCGGGGCAACAGTGAAGAAAAAGGAGGCAAGGTGGAACCGGATGGGCTACCCCGTAGGCATGAGGTGGCCTATTTTACCTTTCTCATATATTTACATAATCATACTTTATTTTTTTTCTTACTTTTCCAATGCCTTTTATTACTCCTTCCCTAAGAGGAGGTTTCCATGGGGTGGGGACGAGAGAAGAGGGGTATGGGTGCTTGGCTTGTGAAAAGCCCCCATCATTAGCCCTCCCCTTTTGGCTAGAGGCATTCATGTCTCTAGCTCTGTTTCTTCTTCTGCTTAGTTGTAGGATCCGATATCGAGTTGCCTTCTGAACTAGCCATTCCATTTGGCCATTGGTGAGATTTCTGGGATATTCATGAATCTGTAACAGGTCCGAGTGATAACTTGTTACTTGGAATAGTGTTGGTTGATTAAATGGGAAGCCCATGGCTTCCAGAACTTTGTGCCAGTGTCCTCCTGGATCCCAAGTGAAAAATAGGATCATTGTCTGCAGTGTCCTGACAATAAAATTTGCATGCCAAATTGGACCAAATTTGTAACCATCAGTAGCGAGAGGGGAAATGAGCATCTTGGCTCCTGCAAAGATAGAACTGAAAATTAAGATTCCAAAGAGTGTGCCAAGAATCCACCATGTATGGCCGCCTTGTTGGTGTGATGAGCTCAAGTTGTTTTCAGAATCCTGCTTACTGCCATGATTGGAAAAAGCTGCAAGCATATCATGCTTCTTTTGGGTGTGCTGAAACATGTCAACTTCCTTTACTGATGCTAATAGCAAGCCACCTACCTTGCGGCTTAAATACAAGCGTAATCCACTTACCTTTCTCCAAAGAGAGGATGCACTAATTGTAAAAAATTGTACCAAATTGCGAATGAGGTCTTCATTCTTGCATTCTATCAGGCTTTTGTCTATCCATGGCTCCTTTGCTCTTATCTCCATGTTGATCTTCTCTCTATATGTTATAGCGGCTAGCCATAGCCATAGGTCTGATGCATCCCATGCAAACACAATGTTGTGTTGTGGAGGAGTTTGGAACATCCTTAAAAGTTTGGCAGCATATTGATCATCAAACTTACTCGGAACACCCTCACATAAACTGGAGGCATTACCCATCTCCAAGTTTATAACACCCTTCAGTAGACTAGAGGCATTACCCATCTCTAAGTCTATAACACTACACAATAAATTCTTGCTCTGCTGCCAAGCCTTTGGAGCAATATCCAACTCCAAACCTTCAGTCATACTTACCTCTTCGTTATGGTCCTTAAGTGAAACTACCTTGATGCAAGATTCCTTTAGCTTGCTACACTAACCTGGGTCCATGGTGGTGCATAGGCTTCCGTTTTCAAAGCCCTCCCCTTTGCTTGATATGTTGTCCATCTTCTGCAAAGCCTTGCTAACAGGCTGGTTTTCCTCTTCTCTTGTATCTTTCATGACCTTTACATTCCTCTTACTCTGACGAGGCCTAATCAACACTTTACACCTTCTTATCCTTACTGCCCAATGCTGTCGATTGATCTCTTTGGTGCCTATTTCATCCAAGGTTAAAGATGTACTCACATTTGTAACACAATTTTCTTGACTTACCTCCCCCACCTGGGTAGCATCTTTTGATTCTTTAACCTCTTGTTCCACTGCTTCAGTTCTTTGAATAGTCTTCTTACTTGATCCTTCTTCTGTTACACTCATCTTGACCTCTTCTGCAAGACCAATGATACTTGGTGTGCGGGTACCAATTGGTGGTGGGCGTAGGATGATTGTAAGTGGTGATAGTGGCGGACGTAGAATTTGTGTTGGTGGGGCTGGTGCTTGGGGTGGGGGTGTTCTTTCTCTAGGGGGTGACAATTGGTTCCTCCTACCTTCTCTATTATAGTTTTGTTGTGGTTTGGGACAGTAGTACATACCGTGACCATCTTCTCCGTAGTTGTAGCAGTGATCCTCCCTGTTTTGTCGTCGTGCTCTTCCAGGGTCTTGATCTCTTTCTTGACTCCTCCCTTGCTATATTAAGTGGACAGACAAATTCTGCAGTTGGTCAGTAATATGGGCCAACATATCTTGTTGGTCATCTCTTACCCCAAGAGCCGGTGGTGGTGGTGGAATGGTGGTTGTCGTAGTTGCTGGTCGACGCGATGTTCCTAATTCTGTTGACTTGGTTTCTTTGGCTTTCATTCGCAGCTTCTTGTCTTTAAGGCGAGCAATCTCAACGGCTAACTCGTACGTAGCCGGGAATCTACCTTTCACCTTCTCCTTGAGAAGCTGCCATAAGCCATGCGTGAACCGATCTTTTTTTAGGAAATCGGGTGCAGCTTCCCCCCTAGCCAGTGACTCAACCCACCGTTCCCACAAATCCACAAATTTGGACTCATAGGTGGCATATTCTAAAAGACCCTCCTGCTTCAAGTCTCTCAATTTGTCCCACAATTTTTCTGAAGTGGTACCTCCCCCAAAGCGCCTCTTAAAAGCGGTTTTTAAGGGTTCCCAGTCATCCTTGGTTGTTTGTGGAAGTGCATTGTACCATGATCTAGCTTCTAGCTTCATGAGATGCTTAAAGATTCTAACCCGGGATTCATCCGTATCTTTGTTGCTCACTACACATGCTACTTCAAAGTCATCTAGGAAGTCTGTTACCAAATCCTCCCCCTTCTTTCCTTTAAATGTTGGAAATGCTACACTTGCCATGATTACTGAGAGAGAGCTAGAAAGACACACTGCTTAACTTGCAAAAGTTTTTTTCTTCTTTACAAGGAGGAGTGTATACCCTCTTATACTAGGACATAGATTAAAACTTCAAACGGTACATTGCCTTGTACCAAAGGTAAGACAAATGGTTGATCTGATGCCAGAACCTCCAAAAACCGCTCCCCACCCGGCATGGTGTCAATGACATGCTGGTAGTGAGCCTTCAAATCCAGTATTACCTTGATTGACCGTACACGTGTTGGTATGTGTGATCTGTCTTGAGGTAGGTTGTACTGATTCATGTGAAGCTTAGAGGTGCTTAGTCACTGTCCAAGCTTGTGGGAGAGGGTGGTGTTCTTTCCTGAAACAAACTCAATAGATCCCTAGTTTCTCTAGTGAGAGTGTGAGCCAATGCTTCCGTTATCTCTGCTGCAGCATCAGGTGCGACTTGAAAACTGACTGTGATAATTACCTCGGTGACTTGAGTTACCCGATTCTCAAAGTAGAATAGTGTTGATTCTCTATTGTGTAGAGCTCCTTCCATTTTGTTGTTGTGGGTTGGTTGTAGGTTGCGGACATGGTTTCGACCTTCTCCTTCTTCTTCTTGGCACTTGGCCTATGTATATCCACTGGGTTTGGCGTGTTGGTTGACTCTCCCACTGCAAATCAATTACCGTTACGCCTGGCACTTGAGCTTCGATGGAGATGCGGAGTTCGTCTAGTTGTGCTTGGAGCTCTTCTTCTTCTGTCGTCCAATTAGCAAATCCTGCTAGCCATTCATCCATTCACAATAGTTTAAGGGTTTCAGTCTTGTAAACTGAAGGGTTTCATGAAAAGATCCTCAGTGGGGGCACCAAATGACGGGAGCAAAGCGAACCCCGAACCCCGACGGCCTCTAAAACACCGGGGATCGAATGGCACGCCTCGAGCCTGTCATGGTAAAGCAAACAGGGGGCACCACCTAGCTTCAGCGGCTAGGACGCAAACAACACAACACCATAACAAAATTTTCATCCAACAGAGATAGATGCTTGGGAGTAGTGATGAAGAGGAAAGGGAATGAGATCAAGTGAGAGAGAGAGAGAGAGAGAGAGAGAGAGAGAGAGAGAGAGAGAGAGAGGGAGGGGGTATAGCGGCTTAGTACTTAGGCACCACAAAAGGATGGCGAATCCGCACACCCTTCACACATACACAAGCTCACTCCAAACACAAGACTAGGTGGCGATTCCGCACACCTCACCTGGGCAAAACATTGCAAGAAAACATACTCACAAAACCTCAAGCTTTATTTAGAGAATAAGGCGATGAAATGGGGAGCATAGGGTAGGGGAATAAGAAGGGAGAGCGTGGTAGAGCTCATGGTGGATAGGTGGGAGTTGATGGCGAAGACTCGCACGAGGGTTATGGCCATCATCCTTCATTTAGTTTCCCTTCATCTTCCATAGCCCAAGGGTGTAGAGGTCATGCTCAAGACGAGCATGGTGATTGCGGTGATGGTGATGGTGTGGGTGTGTGTGTGTGCACTAGGCACACACAGTGCATAGTGTACTCTTTGGTGATGGTGTGTGTGTGTTTAGTGTGATGGTGACCCCTCTTTATATAGGGGAGGAGGGGGGAGAAATTCTAGAATTTAGAAATGAAGAAATCATTATCTACATAGGCCATGTGACTGTGGGCCCCACTTGTCTGGCTGTGTGTATATGTGCCAGAACAGTAGTCTCATGAGAGAGAGACTAAGAGAGAGAGATGGGTTGATGAAAAAAAGTGAGAGGTGACATGGAGAATAAAGTAATTACAAGAGGGGAGAGAGGGGAGTGTGTTCGGAGGTGAATCTGTGTGCAGATGTGTGTGAACACAAGAAAAATCAGGTAACCACCGGGTGGGGATGGGTCTGTGGGCACCTTTTTCAATGAAACTGAGTGTGGGGGAGGTTATTTAGCTACAAGACAAGAGACATGGCGCCCTTTAGAGAGAGGGGGGGGGGTATTTGGGTCATGGGATATGATAGGAGAGAGAAAGGGGGGGTGGGGTATACTATTTTGGAAGATAGGGTAAGTTGCATGTGAGTTAGGGTGCATTATTGGTGAGTTATAATGCATTATTGGTGAGAGGTGGGGTAGCTTGAGGGGAGAGAGAAAGGAGAAAGGACAAGGGGAAGAGAGAGGGGGTTGACCTTTTGAGTGGAGGAGAGGAAAAGGGACACACGGCGGGGCAACAGTGAAGAAAAAGGAGGCAAGGTGGGACCGGATGGGCTACCCCGTAGGCATGAGGTGGCCTATTTTACCTTTCTCATATATTTACATAATCATACTTTATTTTTTTTCTTACTTTTCCAATGCCTTTTATCACTCCTTCCCTAAGAGGAGGTTTCCATGGGGTGGGGACGAGAGAAGAGGGGTATGGGCGCTTGGCTTGTGAAAATCCCCCATCAATGTCATCAAGATGCCCATCTACATGCTCCTTCCTTGGCCACCTACGCCCATAGAAACAATATGGGAAGATGGTGAAGAAACTTGCAACACCCTTGATTGAAAAATATTCAAACAAAGAAATATCAATTACTTGTATGATAATCTTGTCGCAGTAGCATGTAACCCTAGTTGGTGCTCTTGCTTGTTGCTAAACTTGTTGCTCTGCATCATCCTAGATCGGAAGTGGCACTACTAGCAAATCATCACGGTTATGTTTGGTAGGGAGCATTTGCAAGAAATCAACAGCTTTATTTTACCTTTTATTTGAAATGTGGGGTTTAGACTTTCTAGGACCGATAGTCCGGTTGCACGTAACACTCAATCACGTTATATCATTGTGGCAACTGATTATGTGACCAAATGGGCTAAAGCAAAAACAACTTGAAAAGCTGATGCGAAAGCTACGGCTAAGTTTCTCTTTGAGAACATTATCACATGTTTCAGACGCCCATTGAATTTGTGAGTGACAATGGTATATGGCGAACATCTCCTTCCTAGCTTTCACTTTGGAAATAGCATGTGTCATCTCTGGGCAAGATGACAACGCTTTTCTATTGCACGCCTTCCCTGTATTGATGAAGGTAGAGGCCAAGTCATGGTACAACGCTTTGCCGCAACGCTCCAAGGAGGAGTGGGGGCTTTTACACGCCGTCTTTATGAGAAGGTTTGGCGAGAGTACCTCTTTGGAGAAGCTCTAGCAACTGCTGGTAGAATTGAAGCAGGGAAGTCTGTTTGAGTAAGCAACCTACGAGTCAAAGTTCTTGGATCTTTGGGTGCGATGGGTCGCTTCACTGCAAGAGGGAGAAATGGCACCAAATTTCCTCAAGAAGGATCGCTTCAGTGCTGCTAGATAAATGCAAAATCAATTAATTAAATCTCCTAAATTATCATTGGACCCCTTGGGTGGCCAACCAATAGGCTTCAGGCACACCATGAGGGAAACATGAGGAGGAACTTGACAAGTGTCCCTTTTGCTCCCTTTGTATCATGCATGCCTTCTGTGAGTTTGTGGGTGTTCTCTCTCATCCCCCCTCATGTAGGGCTCGCCCCCTCCTTCTAGGGACTGAATATTTGACTTTTTGACACCTCAAGCCCCTCACGCATAGGCCCAGTTCCCACCACAAGCTTGGCCCTTAAGCACTTTAAGTTTGGGCTAGATTCTCGCCTCAAGTGCAACCCTAGCATCTCAAGCATGTCAAGCACCTCAAGCATCTCAATCATTAAGCACATCAATCATCAAGCACCTCAAGCACCTTAGTCATCAAGCATGACAAGTAGGACAAGCACCTCGAGCTGGGTCAGGTTCTCGCGCCTCAAGGTCAGCCCTAGCTTACCGAAGGTCAAAGGACTTTTACACACATTATTGGAGGTCTTCAATGAAGCTAACCCTAAGGTCTTATGCTCCATTGGTTAGCCTTGCTCTTTGATAGACCATCTCTCATTTGGGCCCCTTTACCATTGGCCCGGTGTTGAGATAGATCTATAAGCACATGTCTATAATGTAACCCTTGTTCCTGTTTATTCTCCCACATTAAGTGATCAGTTTAATATGAGAGAATCATTTGGGTTGGTTAGATATTAGATATTAGATTTTATGACATTACCTCTCTCTTGAAATCATAGTCGTCCTCGACTATGAGGTAGAAGAGATAAAGCCTTAGTCATTAGTCAATTTTACTTAGCGGGTAGAGGATCCCTTTTTACCCTACGACATCTTTCCAAGATGGATGACTAATCCATTTGGTGCTTGGGAGACATAGTTGCTGCAAGCATGTCTGCTCTTTAGTCCATTTCATTCTCCCAAAGTAGATTGACAAATTCTACTTGGTGTTTGAGAGACGTCGTCATCACAAACATGATTCTAAGCATGCATACTACTTTAATTTGTGCACAATTAAAAAGAGGACTAGTCTTATAAGACAAAAACATGAGTCATTTAAAAGAAATCTCTACATTTGCTTACTCTAATGTAGCATTGTAAGCATTGACAAGGTTCATACTATCCTTAAGCTGTATTCCTTGCATCCATCTAGCATCTTCAAAAGGATAATTTTTGAACTTAATAAGATACCATCCGATAATCTTACCATGTCGTAGTACCTTGTCTTCATGCCGAAGGATAGCTTCGGGTTGTAGCACCTCTTCTTGGTCTTCAACTTCGGGAGGGTCTTTTATAATTGGTTCGTTGGTGGCTCTCCTTTGTAGGGCTTAAGTAGGCTTACATGAAATGCATTGTGTATGAGCCAATGGTTGGGCAACTTGAGTTGATAAGCCGTCTCATTGATGGGCTTCAAGATTTGGAAAGGAGCATAGTATCTTTTTGCTAGTTTAGCATAATACTTTTGATGGCCCGTAGGATTTTTGCCCATCGTTTGCCTTAAAAGAGCCTTAGGAAACTTGAGTAATACCCAATCATTTTCTTTGAACATTAAGGCTTTTCTATGCTTATCAGCAGCAGCTTTTTGCCTTTGTTGAGAGATGGATATAGCCTCCTTAATCTTTTGAAAAGATTCTTGTAGGTCACGGCTATACTCATCGGCGGCGAAAATCTTCCCATGTACTTTGAGTAGCAAGGGACTTTTAGGTCTTCCCTCAATGATCTCAAAAGGTGCTTTTGCCGTAGAAGAGGTATACTCTACAAGAGGTAAGTACTTTTCCCATTGTGAGCGTTGATCTACTTTGGTAACAGAAGTCTTGAGTAGATCGAGTATCGTAAGGTTGGCTATCTCACTTTGGCCATACGTTTGTGGGTGATAGGCTGAAGAGAAATTCAATCTTGTTCCTAGATTTTCAAAGAGACCTTTCTTAAAATTACTGGTCATTCTAGGATCTCTATCTGACACGATGGATGTGGGTAATCCATGGTGCTTGAAAATCTGAGATATGAAGAGAGTTGCCATTTGATGTGCCTTAATAGTCTTTCTGACAGGAATAAAATGTGCTTCCTTGCTAAACCTGTCAACTATTGTCCACATTCCTGTTTTCCCATGGATAGACTTGGGTAATCGAAAGATGAAATCCATGGATATACTCTCCCATGGTGAATTTGGGATAGGCAATGGCTGGAGTAATCCAATTTGCTTCCCTCTATCATACTTGGTCTTTTGGCATACTACACATTTTGAAACATACTCTTGTATGTCCACTTTCATGGTAGGCCAATAGAAGTACGTCTCTACTCCTTGGAGAGTAGGTTGAATACCTCTATGCCCCCATATGGAGGAGCATGGGATTCATACATAACTTTCTCACGAAGGGAATGGGTAACACATAGCCTATTGCCATGGAGAAGATAACCATACTGAAAGGTGAATGGTTCCTCTTTCTTCCCCAAAGCAAGGGCTGACATTATGTCTCTAAAGTCAAGGTCATTAGCATACTCATCTATCATAGAGGATAGATCATTGTGAGTAGCTATAGACATCGCATTAACTTTTGGTCGTCGTGAAAGCGCATCGGCTACTTGATTGTGCTTACCAACTATGTGAGCAATATGGAAATTAAATTGCGAAAGAAAATTTGCCCACATCATATGTTTGTCGAAAAGCTTGCTTTGCATCATGAAATACTTGAGACTTTGGTGGTCGGTTCGTAGGATAAATGGAGTCCCCAATAGGTAGTGCTTCCATGTGTCTAGGACATGTAGAACAGCTAAAAGCTCTTTCTCATAAATGCCCAAGACTCGTTCATCAGTATTGAGCCTTCGGCTTTCATATGCTATGGCATGCCCTTCTTGAAGCAAAACTGCTCCAAGACAATCACCACAAGCATCACATTGGACCTCAAATGGCTTTGAGAGATCTGGAAGCACGAGGTCTGGTTGGGAATTAAGCTTCTCTTTGAGCTTATCAAAAGCATTTTGCTCCTTAGCAGTCCATACATACTTAACGTTCTTCTTAGTTAAGTCGTGTAGTGGTCTTGCTACTTGAGTGAATTTTGCTATGAAGCATCTATACTATGCGCACATACCAATAAAGCTTCTTAGCTCATGTAGATTTCTTGGGTTAGGCCATGATTTTATTACCTCTAACTTTGATGGATCCATACGAATACCATCGTGAGAGATAATATGACCTAGGTATTGAATCTCTTGAAGGAAGAATTCACTTTTCTTTTGGTTGAGAAAAAGCTTGTTCTCCCTCAATGCTTGAAAAATCACTTGGAGATGTTGCTTATGTTCCTCCAAAGATTTGGAGTAGATGATGATATCATCAAAGAACACTCTAGTGAATTTGCAGTATGGTCTAAATCTTTTTTCCATCAGACGATTGAATGTAGCTGGTGCATTAGTCAAGCCAAAAGGCATGACTAGATATTCATAAAGACCAAACGTTGTGCGAAAGGCGGTCTTTAAGATATCTTCATCCACTATCCTTATTTGATGATAGCCACTCTTAAGGTCAATCCTACTGAAGTAGGTAGAGCCTTGTAGCTTATCAAACATATTTCTTCCCAAGGCACGGGAAATCTATTTTTGATAATCATATGGTTTAGTGCTCTATAGTCCACACACATACGGTATGTACCATCTTTCTTTTGCACTAAAAGGACTGGAGAACAAAAGGGAGAGGAACTAGGCCTCACCATCTCTTTGTCTACCAATTCCTGTACTTGCCTCATGATCTCTTCTTTTTGAGCTTGTGAGACTCGATAAGGAGGTTTGTTAGGCGGTGAGCTTCTTGGAAGGAGCTCAATACGATGGTCATCATCCCCTTGTGTTGGAGGTAAGTCCATAGGGATATCATCGATGAACACATCTTGGAATCCTTTTAGAAAATTAGACAAGTCTAACTCTTCTTGATTCCTACCATTTACATTTGATGAAACATGTACGCAAAAACAGAGCTCTTCATTGACTTATCAAAAGGAAGAGGATTTACAAGTGGAATAGTGCGACCACGCTCACTAGCATCTATATACATGTTCTTTCCCCTGTAGGTGAAGTAGATTCTCCTTTCAGGGAACTTCATGTTGGCAGCCATGCGATCAAACCATGGCGCCCCTAGGATAGCATCTTCATGTTGGAGAGGAGAGATGAAGAAGTCTTCTTTGTCGACATAGATTTGGACATGAAGCCTCAACTTCCCAATCAAGGGAGTCACGGAGGCTTGCTGTCCCTTGAAAGCTGCGTCAACCATTACCATATCTCCCGTCTCAAAAGCTTGAATGCCCAGCTTGGTGGCCAAATCCATTGATATGAAGTTCAAAGTAGAGCCAGGGTCAAACAAGATGAAGGCATCATGCTCTCTTACCTTTCCCCAAGCATAGGAAAGTGATGATCCTTTGCAATGAGCATCCTCTTTTGGAGCTTCCATGGTGGAAGCCCTAGGAGTCTCATTGCGAGTATTTTTCTTGTGGTACGAACGATAGCCATGTCCTTGCTCCCCACACTTGAAACACTTATGGTCCTTGTGAAAAGCTTCAAGCTCTTCAGGAGAGAGTTTGTTTTTACCTTTGTAAACTCCCTTCTTCTAATTGGACCGATTGTGCTTGTTGTTGGAAGTGACTTGGGAAGTATTTTGAACATTGGTTTTTCCCGTTGCATCATTTTTGTTTTTGTTTTCCATGGGCTTGACATTACGTCTAGCCCCTTGATGGAAATTGATGCGTGAAGCAACCATGGTGTGATGGATTACTTTCTAATAGTACCAGGCCATCGAGAGTTGATGTATTCGGGCATCTCTTCAGGTAATACCGCACAAAATTGCTGCCTTTGCTCGGCAAAGTCTATCTTTTGAAAGACAATAGCCTTGAGATGTAAATCCCAAAACTTGTCTACGTACTTGTGGATAGACTCATGAGAGAGAAGCTTCAAGCTGTGCCATTAGGTAAGCACTTTGTGTTTTGCATCGCTTGCAAGGAATTGCTTTATGATAGAAACTCATAGAGTTTTCCATGTCTTTGGGGCTTCACCATTGCCACAAAGGCTAGCCCACCATTGACGATCGAGCTGATTTTTGGAAGTGCATAGCTACATGGCGTAGCTTGGAGGACTCTGTGAAGCCATCGTCTCCAAAGGCCGCATTAAATTGCTGGATGAAGGCCAACACTTTGTCGGTAGCACCAAAGGTGCCATCATAGGTGAGAAAAGAGATAATCTTTCCTCCCTCCTTGAACTTCTTTAGCTTTTGTGACCTTCGCCATGCATGAAATGATTTGCGATGTCCTCCCCTCTTGTATTCTCTAGGAGAATAGCCATAACTTTCGTCGGAAGAGGAGGAAGGTGAAGAATAAGGAGAAGAGGGTAACCTCTTCCTAGCCCTTTTCTTCCTTTGTTTCTATCTTGCCTTTCAGAGTGATGAAGAGAAGGACTATGTGTTGATCTTTTCCTCTTGGGAGGAGTGGGAGATTGTCTAGACCGCCGTCTTCGTGGAGCCACATCTTCAGAGGAACTTAAACTTTCATTTCTTTCTTGCTCTTTGGATTCCTCCTCTTGAATGGGAGAGAGTCTTCTTTTGGGTTCTTTTCAAGAGGCCTCTTAAGCTCTCTCTCCTCTTGGAGAGGAGGGGAAATTCCATAAGCACGAAGTTGTTAACTTCGGCTTGTAAAGCAGGGTTGCCCATAGCTTGCTGCAACCTAGTGACGAGATAATACACAAACATGGGAGCATCATCATTATCACCTTCATGTGCAAAATCAAAGCCTCAATGTTCATTCTACTTTCTTGATTATTGTCAGCCATGTTAACAAAATTTATGTATGTACTTAGTGTATGCTTTGGCAATTCAAAACCTTAGTTGCTACTTCTCTTAGCCTTTGAAAATCGACTCTTAAGTATCTACACCCACGGCTCGAAGTGGTTAATTATAGAGAGTAGACGAGTAGGTCTAACATAGAAGAGTTGCCGAGGGCTAGATCCTTTCGGGCTTCTTATGGCTCAATAATGGTAAAGCCATAGGCAAGTCTAAAAAAACTCCATTATTAAGTCCAAAGCTCCCGAGGTGTGCACCATCCCCCACATAGTGGGCCCAACAAAACCGATAATAGATCCCATTTCCACTTACCCTAATATAATTAACAACATGAACCATTTATAGGCTACTTAAGGACCTCTCTTCTTAAGAAAGAAAAGAGAAACCAAATGCTCTGATACCAACGTAATGGAATTGGCCTATTTAATTTGAGAGTAGCGGAAATTAATGAGAGTACTTTTGAGAAATGACTTTGTGAGCATAGGAAGTGAACATAATTGAAGATATCAACATAATCATAGCAATTAGTTAACTTGGCATGAACAATACTTTTGCAAGAGAGAGAATTTAGAGAACATGACAACAATTGAGGACCGGATTTATGTGGAGCCGGTCCCCCCTCCAATAGGCATTTGTATTATGATTTCTCCCATTAAGAGAGACTTCTTACAATACAATCTTTGTGTTCCTTGTGACCTAGGTGATGCAATGAAGATGGAAAGCTTCATGCATCACAAACATAACATAAACTTGAAGAAAGCTTTAACTATCCCAAGCCTTAGTCCCAAGACCTCAAACACCTTCGAAGGTGGAGAGAGCTAGCTGGGAATGAGGGTAGGGAAGAGGAAGAAGAAACATTTCATAGGAGAAAGAATTAGTTCCTCACTTATCATAACTCTTGTTGCTGAAGTCGCGGAGTGGAGCGTGGATCGACTCTCACACACACACAGAGATACACAAAGAACTTACACAGTACACAGTACGCAGAGAATCCTGTTTGAAGGGTTATCTACCAAAACCTTATTATCCACAAAAGTATATGTGAGTATATACAAAGAGATAGAGGTAAGTGAGTTAGGCGGGCGGGCGGCCATATCCGTATAAGAGGCCACTTGGGCTTTAATCCCAACAACCTCCCACTTAGAGTCCAATGTGGCACTTTAAGTAACTATAAATCTATGAACATAAATGTACAAAGATTTACATGGCTGCCATCTATCCAATGCCCAATAACTCATGACAATGCACAATGCCCTCTCCTGGAAGTCCTTTTGTGAGTAGATCAGCAGGATTGTCCTTGGTGTGGATCTTCAATAGTTGTATCTGCTTGTCTTCAACTACTTCCCTAATGAAGTCATATTTCACATCAATATGCTTAGTCTTCAATTGGAACAGTGGATTCTTTGCCAATTGTATAGCACTTTGACTATCACAATATAACTCTGGCATATCTACTTTGATTCCCAAGTCTGCTACCAATCTCCCAAGCCAAATAACTTCTTTGCATGCCTCATTTGCTGCAACATACTCAGCTTCTGTAGTAGACTGCGTAACACAATCTTGTAATCGAGATCCCCATGATATGGCACCTCCAGCCAATGTAAAGACATAGCCTGATGTAGATCTCCTCTTATCCAAGTCTCTTGCATAATCCGAGTCAGTGTATCCTCTGACACTCAAATCTTGACTACCATAGCATATGCGCATACTCTTTGTATGTTTTAAGTATCTCATGATACCTTTCACTGCCTCCCAATGTTTCTTGCCGAGATTTGACATATATCTGCTAGCCACTCCCACTGAAAATGCAATATCTGGACGTGTAGCAATCATTGCATACATCAAACTACCCACTGCAGACGCATATGGAATCTTATCCATTTCAGCCTTTTCTTCCTCAGACACAGGACAATCTTGTTTGCTAAGTTTCACATATGGTGGCAATGGAACACTCAATGCCTTTCCCTTCTCTATATTGAAACGTTGCAAAACCTTGTCAATATACTCTGTTTGAGATAACCAAATCAACTTCTTTGATCTGTCTCTCTCAATGCGCATACCAAGTATATGACTTGCCTCACCCATGTCTTTCATGTCAAACGATTTAGCCATCTTTGACTTCAAAGCTGAAATTTCTTCCAAGTGTTTGCCAACAATCAACATATCATCCACATACAAAATAAGGATCAGCCAACTGCCATCCTTAGCCTTCTTTGTATATAGACAATGATCGAACTCACTACGTTTGTAGCCTTGAGAAAGCATAAACTGGTGGAACTTATGGTACCATGCCCTCGGTGATTGTTTTAAGCCATAAAGACTTTTTAACAACCGGCATACCAAATCTTCCTTGCCTTTCTCAACAAACCCTTCTGGCTGCTGCATGTAACTTTCCACATCTAAATCACCATGCAAGAACGCTGTCTTGACATCCATTTGGTGCAACACCAAATCCAATATAGCAACCAATGCAAGAAAGCATCTCAATGTAGTCATCTTGACCACTGGAGAGAAGACTTCATCAAAGTCAATGCCTTGTTCTTGCTTAAAGCCCTTGGCAACAAGCCTTGCTTTGTAGTTTGGCTGACTATCATGAGTGGTGATCTTATACCTGTAAACCCATTTACAAGGTAGAGCCTTTTTGCTCTGTGGTAATTTAACAAGCTTCCATGTCTGGTTTTTATGCAGAGCTGTCATCTCTGACTGCATGGCCAACTGCCATTTTTTCGAGTCAACCACTTGTAATGCTTCCTTGTAACAAGATGGTTCTCCGCAATCTGTGAGCATGACATAATTTAGAGATGGCACATAATGCTCAGGTGGTTTGGAGACACGCTCAGAACGTCTCACCACAACTGATTCTACCTCTCTAGCCACTATAGGCTGTTCCTGAGCCTGACCATGCTGTCTTGATGTGCTAGCACTAGGTCCATCTTCCCTGAAGACAACTCTTCTGATCTCCTCTGTCTTCTCTGGCTTAGCATGAAACTTGGCTTCATTGAAATGCACATCATTGCTACGAATAAGCTTTCTAGACTCAGGATCCCAAAGCCGGTAACCCATCTCGCCCGATTCTCCGTAGCGAAGAAATATACACTTCTTGTTTTTTGGTTCTAACTTATTCCTGAACTCCTTAGGAATATGGCTATAAGCTTCACAACCAAAGACTCTGGGATGCTTATACGAAGGTGCCTTGCCTGTCCATAGCATCTCAGCCACTGCACTCTTATCCAGAACCCTACTAGGAGACCTGTTGATCAAATGGACTGCTGTAGCCATTGCTTCCGCCCAAAATCCATCAGGCAACTCAGCATTTGACAACATGCTTCTGACCTTCTCTTGTATGGTCCTATTCATACGTTTTGCAACCCCATTCTGTGAAGGATTATATGGTGCAGTAAGTTCCCGCTTAATCCCTTTTGCTTCACAAAAGTCTTGAAAAGCTTTGGAAACGTACTCTCCACCATTGTCAATTCTCAAGCACTTCAACTCTTGACCACTTTGATTCTCCACAAGCTGCAAGAATGTCTTAAAGACCTTGAGCACCTCATCCTTGTGCTTCAAGAAGTAAACCCACACTTTGCGAGAATACTCATCTATGAATGTACAAAAGTACGCTGCCCCCCCTAGTGACAAACTAGGCATTGGTCCGCATAGATCACTGTGCACAAGAGCTAACCGTTCGTCCCTACGATTCCTCTTTGATCTGTGCGGTTCCTGTGTTTGCTTACCATAAACACAATGCTCACAAAACTCAAAATCTTGAAATGAAAAGCCAGGCAAATAACCATAATGAGAAAGTATTTCCATTCCTCTTTTTGACATATGTCCCAACCTACGATGCCACAGTGACACACTTGGCTGCTCAATCACATTAATTACATGGTTTTTAACCTCTGAAACATGTAAAGTGTACAGAATTCCTGACTTGATGCCATGTGCTACAGTCATCGAACCTTTGGAGATCTTTCAAGCATTGTTCCCAAAGACTGTCACATAACCCTCATCATCCAACTTCCCTGTACTGATCAAGCTCTTTCGGATTGCTGGAACATGTCTGACATTCTTGAGCCATAAAGAAGAGCCATTCTGAAACTTCAACTGCACATCTCCCACTCCAAGTATGTCACAAATCTGCTCATTGCCAAGTCTGACATAATCTTTAGTAGTCACATATGATGTAAACCACTCTTTGTGCGGAGAAACATGTAAAGATGCCCCTGAGTTGATAATCCAATCACTCATAGCATGTCCATCCTCTGCAGTCAAGAAAACAGAATCAAGATTGCTTGTGAGGAAGATGTCACCAGCTGCTATACCAGAATCACTGTCTGAACCAGATCCTGTGACATTCACTTCTTCAATCTTCACTGAACTCTTCTTTTCATCTTGCTCAGAACTCTTTGTTTTGCCCTTTTCTTGTTTCCACTTCGTACAGTCTCTCTTCATGTGACCCTTCTTGCCACAATGGTAGCATTCTATGTCATCTTTTGACTTCGAGTCACGAGACTTATAACTTCGGTTTTGTGCCTTCTTACCCTTCTTCTCTTTAGACTGTTGTCTCCCTCGAACGACCAAAGAACTATTGCCTTTGCCTTTGTCAATGTTCTTCCTGTTCACTTCCTCTGTGAGCAAGCTGCCTTCTACATTGGCACTTGTAAGACCTTCTGGCGCGACAGAATTACTTAACGCTGTACGAAAAGTATCCCAACTGTCTGGCAAAGTGATTAAGAGAAACATAGCCTTCACTGAATTTGGAAAGACTATCTCCTGTGCTGTTAACTGGCTGAAAATTGTGTGAAATTCATTGAGATGATTTGACATGGCTGTCCCTTCCTTCATCTTCAAATCCACCAATTTTTTGAGCCAATAAATCTGAGAAGCAGCACTTTGTTTCTCATACATACCACATAGCTTTTGCCATACACCATACGCTGTAGTCTCTTCTGCTACGTTGAAGTAAACATTTTCTGCCAGTGTCAGCATGATTGTGGAACAAGCTAACTCATCAAGCTCTTCCCACTCATCTTCAGCCATACCTTCTGGTCTCTCTCCTTTGAGCTTCAATGGCTTCACTTGTTTTTTCTTCACCAAAACCTGCCAAATCTGCTTCTTCCAGAATGGAAAGTTTGTGCCATCCAGCTTCTTTATGTTGTAAAGAGTCTCACTTTGAGAAGATGCCATATCTGCCAAACAGTTTACTTCTGGGAAAAATCCGACAGAGTTTCCCCTGTAAACTGGCCTCTGTACACAGTAAACAAGCTGTAAACAACAAGCTGAACACCTCTCCTCAGGAACTGTCAGTATTTTGAAAAATTTTGACAGAGTCTCCCCTGTAAACTGAGCTCTGGAAACCAAAAGATAGCTCAAAAGACAACCATAAATAGCTGACCAGTGACAAATCTGAAAATCTATATAATATGCTATCCTGTAAGCATACACTGTCTCCTGTGTGGGCGATCATAGAATATATATCTGTCTCAAGACTAAACCCTGAACAATGCCTCAACGGCCTGACGCATAAGATGCAATCCAGTGTCTACACAAAGTGATACATCCTATGGGATAAAAGTCGCCGAAGAGGATGCGTGTAGAGGGGAACTCCAGCAACCTTATCCACCTCACACTGGTTAACCGAGCCCCCAGTGCTTGGCTTCAAAAAACCTCACACACGACCCTCATAGATGGCTCAGCAAACTGTTCAGAACTAGCATACATCCTACAATAGACCAATCACTGTCCTATGACTGTTGCGGCGGTATGTCTGCTAGCGTGCCTCATAACTAGCAGACCCACAATCAGAGTACATCAATCTGCAATACATGCCAGTGGTGTCAAGCCGTCGTATGGCCACACCTCCCCTGGAACCTGGCAAGCACAAGAAGTAGCAATGCAGACTGCAATATATATATCTGATGATATATATGTGTACGTGGTCTATAGATGATGCTTTGAAGATGAATGAGTAATGTATGTCGATGCTGACCACCTCCTGCTTGCCAATCTACACAAGACGGATTTCTTTGTGGTTGAAATCTATCTTCTGCTGTAGTGCTCAGAACGAAATTCTGAGGGCATAAACGACTTCGAAAGGGGGGTAAAACCCTAGGTCGCCTACTGGAAACGCTCCCGGAACGCCCAGTGTGAATTTCCAAGCCTCGGATCCAAAATTTGCCGAAAAAGTGCGCGCGCGATTACGCAAAACCGCACTGAACCAAGCTCTGATAGCAATTGAAGTCGCGGAGTGGAGCGTGGATCGACTCTCACACACACACAGAGATACACAGAACTTACACAATACACAATACACAGTACCTTATTAACCACAAAAGCATATGTGAGTATATACAAAGAGTTAGAGGTAAGTGAGTGAGGCGGGCGGGCGGCCATATCTGTATAAGAGGCCACTTGGGCTTTAATCCCAACAGTTGCTAGCATACATAATAGCATAGTAATCAAGAAGAAGGAGATGGCAAGCTTAAAAGACCATATTAGGTATTTTGGTAAAAATCTCACATTATGGGAATCTCCAAATCGACCGAATTCATGTAATTTGGGAATTTTCCACTTAAAGTGGGAAAAATTGAGGTGTGTGGCTAGTAAATAAAGTGAAAATCTCATAGGATTGTGGTGTTGATAAACACCAAAAGTCAAGAGGATGTACAACACATGGATTTGAATAATAACTATAAATTACATAAAACAAAGGAAGATACAAAAAAGATTTTGTTTACAAATTGACTAGTATAGTCACAATAGAAGCTCCACATAATTCTACTCCACATTTGATACCATATCTGAACTTTGATCCAAGTGTGGCTGATGTGCACGAGTGAGGCCTTCTTTGGCTTTTAGAGCATGTCTTTCTGGAATCTTTATTCTAGAAAATGGTCCTTCTTTGTTGGGTCTCCAGGACCAAACAATTGCATCTATAGTTTCCCACACTTGTGGGTCCTTATAGTTGACAGCCCAATAACCCTTCCAACAATTACTGTAAGCTTGAGTATCTGTCATCCCACTTTTTCTCGCGCAAGGTGCCCAATATTGAATCAAGAGTTTTCTGTAGTTTGGTGATGTAGGCTCATTATCAATGTCAGATAAAGCCATTGCAAGCCACACTGGATAGATTTCTGTGTCACTCGGAACAAGCATAAGAAAGTCACCTTGGTGCACATCAGACATAGGGTCAAACTCTTCCCTTGGCCTATCTCGTTGAGGCCCACAAAAATGATCATTCAACTCTTCAAGGCCTAGGAATCTTTCTGCTCCTTGTTGCAAATTCATTGTAGTGCTTTGTAGATGAGAATATTCTTGAGTTTTTGGCCAAAACATTTCATACAAGACTCCCTCTGATATGATTGCTTTTCCAATCTCTTCAATTACCTTACTCCAATAATCTATCACGGGTCTATAATATCGCGGAATACTTGAACCATTCCCTAAATTTTTCCAAAATTTTATATAGTTCTTTAGCCCCAAAATGACTTCTTCGTGGGCCTTGACATACTCCGCCATTTGTACTAGAGGTGGATCTCCATGTGGTAACATTGGCTTGCCTTCTGTGTCTGTTTTCCAAAGGCGAATACTTCCACTCCAACTTGATACACCTACATGTGCCTTATATTGCATCATTGGTGTCTCATCTTGCATAAAGAACCTGAACTGAAGCGGTTTGGAATGTCCAACAAGTATGTCTTGTCCATCACAAAGATAGCCATCACAATATTGCTTGAAATCAGGGATCTTTGTGAGAAAAAATGGAGCTGGAGATGAAGATGAGCTGTTTCGTAATGTATCCATCAAATGTGGCAAAGTATAGGTTTGTGTAACTCTCAACTTCTCTGAAAACCTACTAAACATGGCGTCTATGTCCTCATGTGTATGCCCAACCATTAAAAATCCCAGCTGGATGGTTTTGAAAACACCCCTTGCAACAAGCATTGACAAATAGGCAAATAAGTATCGATTTTTGTTTTCCCCTGCACAATTATCCAATTGCAGCAACAAGTTCTCTGGCAATCTGCGAAATGTTGACCCCAATTCCTCTTCTGCAATTTCTGACGACTGCACAATGGGCTCTTTTCCATCACTCAAGTTATGGTAGTCCAAAGCATCCCTTGAGTTCAAAGCATGTAGTAGTGAAATATTGCTCCTTGGAAGTCCATTTGTTACTAGATCACCAAGAGGATGCTTATCTATCCTCTCGAGGTTATGTAAACAATTAGCAATTGAGCCAATTGTAAGATTTGGATCAGCTGGCCACAAACCATTCAAGACAAAGTGTCCGTAATGACCTTCTCCATGTCCATGAGTGATCATGCCAATCAATGCCACCTGCAGATTATATCCTGAATCCACACCCTTGGGAACAATGCGTAATCTAGGAATGGCAGTCTTCTTTTGATCCATCTTATCATGGATTATGCATACATATTTTTGTGGTTGAGTTTCTGAATACGTGCGCCATGCATAATATAGGCTTCTGCAACTCTTTTGTTGTGCCATGTGAACTTCTCTCTCCCTCAAGAGAAGAGCTCTCTCTTCAAGAGAAGGTTTAGCTTCTAACCTTGCCTTGATTGAGCTACAAATATTGCACTTAGAGAACTCACTCGTCTTTGTTAAAGTGACATGTGGGTACTCTTTGTTCCAAATTCTACCAAAAGAAGATTGGGATAGCTTCTTCTCATAGCCCATTTGGTCAAGTGTCGTGTTGATTTCACATAAAATATCCACTTGTTTGTATGTTGATGGAATCACCAATTGAGTCTCTCTTGAGCCATCTAGCAGTGTTCTACTTCTATGTGGCATTTTCTCAGAGTTATTTTCCACAAACTCGTTTAGTAGTGCTCTTGCTAAACTAGTATGTTGAAGTCCCCTTCTCAATGTACATGTGTTCCCATGTACATATTGGCGCACACCATTTTCAAAGTTCTCCTTGTATCGATAAAATGATGTCTTTGGTATTCCATGTAGCTCATACCATGCTCTACAACAAACAATAGAGCCATTTAGCCTGAATTGGTATCGTGACTTCTCATCTTTCTGATAACATATAGAAAGAACATCATAAACATAATTAGTGCGTGATTTTTGAGACTCTCCCCAAAATTGTTGTCGTAACCTTGTCACCATATCACGATCTGCAAATTGGCAGCATTTTTGTGCACAACAATCAATGCATGATACCCTTTGAATTGATTTGTTTGAAAGGTAAAAAGTCGAAGCTGGTGCTGCTTTTGATTTTTGAGTCCTGTTCATGAAAGTGTATCGTCTCTTCCTTGACAACTGGACAACATTACTCCCATCAAGTTTTTTTCCAACATTGCCATCGTTGGATACATCCTCATATGTAGCATGCATGCCATCAACAGGAACAAAGCGTTGTAATGGGCTCCCATTCAACATTGTTGTCTGCTTGATGGGCCACTTTAGCAAAGTGATGCTACCCACTTCAACCACATCATGAATGCTTGCATTTTCTCTTTCAATACCCACACCCACACAATCAGGACCAAGTTCCTGAAAGTTGACATAATCATGTGGAAATACATATAAGATGGTCCCTTCATTCATGGTTTGCATCATTGTGTCATCTTTTAAAAGGACCCTCTGATTTCTCCAAGACTCTCGAATCATTGCTTCAAATTCTGGGCTTGTCATAGGTATTGCATCTGTAACTAGAGGATCAGAATGATCATGTTCTTCATCACCATTGTAGCTTTCGTGTGGATCAATTAAGTTCCCATTTAATACAAAAGATTGCAAAAGAAGCTTTGACCATCGAACAGCACTCCATAATGAGCCTTGGAGAGATGAAGTATCCATTGTAGGAAAAGGTAGGACCACATCCTTCAAGCATTCCTCCACTAGTATGGAGACATTTCCCAGCCCTATCTTTGTACCACCACAAGTGGAATCTGGATCTGTTCTACACACACAACCAATACCAACGATTTCATTGTCAAGTATCATATGTACTTTCTCCCCAGATTCAAAGTCCATCCTGTAAGTAAAAAGATTACATTGTTAAATCCATAGTTATAGAAAAATACTCTTCAAACCAAAAATCATGCTACAACATGAAAAAGGTTTGCATAGGTTGGACAAGTGGTGAACCTTGAGACCAAATCCTCCTTGCTATATTAATGGAAGCAAGGTTGGACAAGTGGTGGACCTTGAAACCAAAGCCTCTTTGCTATATGAGAGCATAGGTTGGACAAGTGGTGGACCTAGTTGTAATACCCACTGCCACCTATCATCTACTATAGGACTATGCTTTCCAATGTCCAAGTATCCCTTGAGTCTTTCAAGGTTGAACACGTGGTGGACCTTGAAACAAAAATCCCCTTTCTATATCAGAGCATAGCTTGGACAAGTGGTGGACCTAGTTATAATGCCCAATATCCAAGGTGAAATACCTTAGGACTTTGCTACCTTGCTTGCCAATGTTTACGTAGCCCCTCATTTCTTTAATGGAAGTAAGGTTGGACAAGTGGTGGACCTTGAAACCAAAGCCTCTTTGCTATATAAGAGCATAGGTTGGACCTAGTTTTAATACCCACTGCCACCTATCAACTACTATAAGACTATGCTTTCCAATGTCCAAGTATCCCTTGAGTCTTTCAAGGTTGAACACGTGGTGGACCTTGAAACCAAAATCCCCTTTCTATATTAGAAAGGTTGAACACATGGTGGACCTTTAAACGAAAATCCCCTTTCTTTATCAGAGCATAGCTTGGACAAGTGGTGGACCTAGTTATAATGCCCAATATCCAAGGTGAAACACCTTAGAACCTTGCTACCTTGCTTGCCAATGTTTACGTAGCCCCTCATTTCTTAAATGGAAGCAAGGTTGGACAAGTGGTGGACCTTGAAAGCAAAGCCTCTTTGCGATATGAGAGCATAGGTTGGACCTAGTTGTAATACCCACTGCCACCTATCAACTACTATAGGACTATGCTTTCCAATGTCCAAGTATCCCTTGAGTCTTGCAAGGTTGAACACGTGGTGGACCTTGAAACCAAAATCCCCTTTCTATATTAGAAAGGTTGAACACATGGTGGACCTTTAAACGAAAATCCCCTTTCTTTATCAGAGCATAGCTTGGACAAGTGGTGGACCTAGTTATAATGCCCAATATCCAAGGTGAAACACCTTAGAACCTTGCTACCTTGCTTGCCAATGTTTACGTAGCCCCTCATTTCTTAAATGGAAGCAAGGTTGGACAAGTGGTGGACCTTGAAAGCAAAGCCTCTTTGCGATATGAGAGCATAGGTTGGACCTAGTTGTAATACCCACTGCCACCTATCAACTACTATAGGACTATGCTTTCCAATGTCCAAGTATCCCTTGAGTCTTGCAAGGTTGAACACGTGGTGGACCTTGAAACCAAAATCCCCTTTCTATATTAGAAAGGTTGAACACATGGTGGACCTTTAAACGAAAATCCCCTTTCTTTATCAGAGCATAGCTTGGACAAGTGGTGGACCTAGTTATAATGCCCAATATCCAAGGTGAAACACCTTAGAACCTTGCTACCTTGCTTGCCAATGTTTACGTAGCCCCTCATTTCTTAAATGGAAGCAAGGTTGGACAAGTGGTGGACCTTGAAAGCAAAGCCTCTTTGCGATATGAGAGCATAGGTTGGACCTAGTTGTAATACCCACTGCCACCTATCAACTACTATAGGACTATGCTTTCCAATGTCCAAGTATCCCTTGAGTCTTGCAAGGTTGAACACGTGGTGGACCTTGAAACCAAAATCCCCTTTCTATATTAGAAAGGTTGAACACATGGTGGACCTTTAAACGAAAATCCCCTTTCTTTATCAGAGCATAGCTTGGACAAGTGGTGGACCTAGTTATAATGCCCAATATCCAAGGTGAAACACCTTAGAACCTTGCTACCTTGCTTGCCAATGTTTACGTAGCCCCTCATTTCTTAAATGGAAGCAAGGTTGGACAAGTGGTGGACCTTGAAAGCAAAGCCTCTTTGCGATATGAGAGCATAGGTTGGACCTAGTTGTAATACCCACTGCCACCTATCAACTACTATAGGACTATGCTTTCCAATGTCCAAGTATCCCTTGAGTCTTGCAAGGTTGAACACGTGGTGGACCTTGAAACCAAAATCCCCTTTCTATATTAGAAAGGTTGAACACATGGTGGACCTTTAAACGAAAATCCCCTTTCTTTATCAGAGCATAGCTTGGACAAGTGGTGGACCTAGTTATAATGCCCAATATCCAAGGTGAAACACCTTAGAACCTTGCTACCTTGCTTGCCAATGTTTACGTAGCCCCTCATTTCTTTAATGGAAGCAAGGTTGGACAAGTGGTGGACCTTGAAAGCAAAGCCTCTTTGCGATATGAGAGCATACGTTGGACCTAGTTGTAATACCCACTGCCACCTATCAACTACTATAGGACTATGCTTTCCAATGTCCAAGTATCCCTTGAGTCTTGCAAGGTTGAACACGTGGTGGACCTTGAAACCAAAATCCCCTTTCCATATCAGAGCATAGCTTGGACAAGTGGTGGACCTAGTTATAAAGCCCCTCCTTTCTTTAATGGAAGAAAGGTTGGAAAAGTGGTGAATCTTGAAACCCAAACCCTTTGGCTATATATAGAGGATATCTTAGACAAGTGGTGGGCTTAGTTGTAGTATCCAATGTCCAAGGTCCAAGGTGAACTATGTAAAGACCTTACTTCCAAAAACAGAGTCGTACAAGTGGTTCTCCTTGAAACCAAAACCTCCTTAGTGTATTAGAACATAGCTTGGAGAAGTGGTGGACTTAGTTGTAATGGTGAATGTCCAAAGCAAACTATTATAGGACCTTGCTTCCCAAATCAAGTTTGGACAAGTGGTGGATCTTGAAACCAAAACCCCCTTACTCTATTAGAGCATAGCTTAGATAAGTGGTGGACCTAGCTGCCATGGAAAATGTTCAATCTGAACTGCTGCAAGACCTTGCTATTAAATGTCTAAGTAGAGCTAGCTTCTTTAATGGAATCAAGGTTGGGAAAGTGGTGCATCTTGAAACCAAAAGCCCTTTATTGTATTAGAGCATAGCTTGGACAAGTGAGGGACCTAGTTTTAATGTGTGATGTCCAAAGAAAAGTATTACAAGACCTTGCTTTCCAATATTTGAATTGGTCAAGTGGTTAAAACTAAGTATAAAACTTTGACCATTTTCTTCTCGAATTGCCAAAAAGCTAGTTTTAGACACCCCTAAATGAAAATGGTTTAGGGTGGCCTTAAACAATGTTTTTTCAAAGACTTGAACAAAAGGGTTGTTGAAGAGTAATGACAATTTATTGTGGCTTGAAGTGCCTGAGTATGTGAAAACAAGCCTAGGTTTTCCACGAGGCAAAAGGTGACATAATAAGAACATTGGAAAGTTAGGATTGACCATGTGGCCTAAACTTTGGCAAGTGAAGTGGTGGCCAAGTTTTGTGGCACAGTGTGCACTTGGTCCTATATGTGTTGACCACTTGGCTAAATCTAGGACCATAAGGCCAAACCTTTGGCACCTTAAATATAGTATGGGACATAATCTAGAACTGCTATAGTAAATTAGTAGTATAGCTAATATGTTAATATTTGTATTATATTTAAGTATATGCTAATATAATTTATGTTCAAAATTTCACTAATGAAGAATGTTCCCATTTAGCACTCCAGATGCGGGGTCTTAGGGCAATGCCACAATGGGGTGACAAGGCAGCGCTTCCACGTGAGGTTTGGGGGTAGCGCTCTTGATGGGGATGTGGAATATAGCGCTCTCGATGGCGGGGCTTGGGAGGTTGATTTTGGGATATTGTTCTGAGCGGGGTCCTGGGGCAGCGCCCCAGGCGGGGTCCGGGGCAGCGCCCCGGGCGGGGTCAAGGGGCGGCAGCCCCTTGTCGCCTCCCGGCGCGACTGCCGGGCGGGGTCGAGGGGCAGCGCCCCCGCGGGGCTAGGGGCAGCGCCCAAAGATTTTTTTTTTTTTTAAGTGAATTCCTAGTATAGAGTTATGCATGTTTTTCATATTTTCAACCATGATTTCTTTAATTTTGGCCGTGTGAATTGGTTAATTTTTTATATTGCTTTTGTTTTTTTTAATCCTATGATAAAACATGGACTTGTAGCATACGTGGCATTCTAATAAACCCTATCAAGATTAGGCACACAGAGAGCGCACGAGAAACGCACACAGAGAAAGCAGGCGAGCAGCAAAAACACAGAAAGCGCACACGGATCGCACACAGCTGGAGTATACGCGCGCGTAGAGGAGCAAGCTCGGCATCGTACACAACACACAGGTGGAGTGCACAGGATTGAAAGTTCGCGCACAAGACAAAGAAACAGCAGCATACACAACGCTTTCCAGAAGGGCAGGATCGGGCAGTCTTCTCAGGAGACATTGCACACCTCACGAATAGAGAAAAAACAGGTATTTCTCTCTCTCTCACTCTCTGTCTTTCTCCATATAGAGAAGATGGTTCTCTGTAACTCTTCTTGCACACACACTCTCTCGTCAAAAGACAGAGATACATAGTTTAAACGTATCCCTGCACACATACACATATTCCCACACATCGTCTTCCTCTCTTCCACATACATAACCACAGTGAAATCTGTTATCTTGCTGTCTCTCTCTTGAAAATACATGCACATATTCCCACACATCGTCTTCCTCACTTCCACATACATAACCACAATGAAATCTGTTATCTTGTTGTCTCTCTCTTGAAAATACGTGCACATATTCCCATACATCGTCTTCCTCTCTTCCACATACATAAACACAGTGAAATCTGTTATCTTTCTCTCTCCTCTCTCTAAAAAACAGTTATTTATCTCTCTCTCTCTCTATCTATCTATCTCTGTATTTGCTATCTCTCTCTTGAAAATACATGCTCATGTATGTGTGCGTCTGTGTTATCTATGTGTATGTATGTATATTTGTGTTATTTCATTGTAATACTCATACATAATGCAGATACACAATTATACTTAATTACGATATGCACACATAGTATATATACATACATAAATATCACAAATAACTAACACATTGTAATACTAGTAAAATTGAATGGAAGACTTACTTGCGTGATCTGTTAAAGTCGATTCTTGTAGCGAGTTCTGGATGTATGCTGAGCTGATTTTCCTCTAATCCATTTGTAGATATGATTGTAACTTCTGTTTCTCAAAATAGTAGTGTTGTTTAGTGATACACCTAATGGACATAAATGGTTTAAACTAGGACATGTAGACCAAAAATACGTGTATTTCTTTGGATGAATATATACACTTTTTGGTGACCCTTACCACAAGTGGTGGACCTTAAGACCAATGGACTATAAGGACCTCCAAACAATACCTTGTACACTCAATCCTTCTTGGTATCTAGGTTGGACAAGTGGTGGACCTTGTTCAAATTCTCTAACCACTCTCTCTAACATGGTGACATAATTTAGGTGTGATAAATTCATATCTATGCAAACTAATATCAGTTTAGGCTTGTTAATTTGAATTTGTTTGAATTTATGTACAATATAATGATTTGAGGTTTGCATATTTGAATTTAGGTGGTATAATGATATCTTTTTGTGGTAAACTTGAATTTAAAATCAATTTTGCGTAGAATATTTTAAATTTAAGTAGTAAAATTTAAATTTTTATAAAAAAGTTTGAATTTTAAAATTTGGGCGGGATAGTTTAAAATTTAGGCGGGATATTTAAGATTTGGGAGGGATATTTTAAATTTAGGCGGGAAGGTTTTGAATTTATAGCGAGATCTCCCTTACATAAGAGAGTATAGGTTGGACAAGTGGTGGACCTTCAAGCTAGAGCATCCATGCTACTGGACATGATAGGTAGGGAATCTAGTTGAATATTGTATGTATAATATATATGTAATAGATCTAGCTTGGACAAGTGGTGGACCTTGGAATAAAACCCCATGTAAAACATATCATGCACATTCCAAGTGGTCAAAAAAAATATCATTTAGAATATAGCCTTATAGGTTGGACAAGTGGTGGACCTTAACACCCAGATATTCTTCATATAATGACATAGCGTGGAAAACTGGTGAATCTTGAGACCAAACCATGCTACTAGCGATAATAGCTTGGACAAGTGGTGGACCTTGAAAGTAAACCCCCCATCTACGAAATATCGTGGGTTTAAGGTATTTCGATGGAGCCTAGCATCTTGGAGACATGGTGCATCTTGCTTCTCTTCATGTTTCAATGGAGCCTATCTTGGACAAATGGTGGAGCATCCTTCTCTCCATGTTTCAATGGACCCTAGCTTGGACAAGTGGTGGACCTTTACTTCTCTCTATGTTTCAATAGAGTTAGCTTGGACAAGTGGTGGACCTTGGAACCAAACCCCCATTTAAAACCTATCATGGTCACTCCAAGTGGTGAGAAAGAATAACCTTTAAGATATAGCCTTATAGGTTGGACAAGTGGTGGACCTTAACACGCGCATATTCTTAATTTAATGACATAGAGTGGAAAAGTGGTGAATCTTGAGACCAAACCACTCAGGCTACTAGCAATAATAGCTTGGACAAGTGGTGGACCTTGACTGTAAACCCCTCATCTACGACATATCGTGGGTTTAATGTTTTTCGATGGAGCCTAGCATCTTGGAGACATGGTGCACCTTGATTCTCCTCATGTTTCAATGGAGCCTACCTTGCACAAATGGTGGAGCGTCCTTCTCTCCATGTTTCAATGGACCCTAGCTTAGACAAGGGGTGGACCTTTGCTTCTCTCTATGTTTCAATAGAGTTAGCTTGGACAAGTGGTGGACCTTGGAACCAAACCCCCATGTAAAACCTATCATGGTCACTCCAAGTAGTAAGAAAGAATAACCTTTAAGATGTAGCCTTATAGGTTGGACAAGTGGTGGACCTTAACACCCACATATTCTTAATAAAAGTGGTGAATCTTGAGACCAAACCACTCAGGCTACTAGCAACAATAGCTTGGACAAGTGGTGGACCTTGAATGTAAAGCCCTCATCTACGAAATATCGTGGGTTTAATGTATTTCGATGGAGCCTAGCATCTTGGAGACATGGTGCAGCTTGCTTCTCGTCATGTTTCAATGGAGCCTATCTTGGACAAATGGTGGAGCATCCTTCTCTCCATGTTTCAATGGACCCTAGCTTGGACAAGTGGTGGACCTTTACTTCTCTCTATGTTTCAATAGAGTTAGCTTGGACAAGTGGTGGACCTTGGAACCAAACCCCCATTTAAAACCTATCATGGTCACTCCAAGTGGTGAGAAAGAATAACCTTTAAGATATAGCCTTATAGGTTGGACAAGTGGTGGACCTTAACACGCGCATATTCTTAATTTAATGACATAGAGTGGAAAAGTGGTGAATCTTGAGACCAAACCACTCAGGCTACTAGCAATAATAGCTTGGACAAGTGGTGGACCTTGACTGTAAACCCCTCATCTACGACATATCGTGGGTTTAATGTTTTTCGATGGAGCCTAGCATCTTGGAGACATGGTGCACCTTGATTCTCCTCATGTTTCAATGGAGCCTACCTTGCACAAATGGTGGAGCGTCCTTCTCTCCATGTTTCAATGGACCCTAGCTTAGACAAGGGGTGGACCTTTGCTTCTCTCTATGTTTCAATAGAGTTAGCTTGGACAAGTGGTGGACCTTGGAACCAAACCCCCATGTAAAACCTATCATGGTCACTCCAAGTAGTAAGAAAGAATAACCTTTAAGATGTAGCCTTATAGGTTGGACAAGTGGTGGACCTTAACACCCACATATTCTTAATAAAAGTGGTGAATCTTGAGACCAAACCACTCAGGCTACTAGCAATAATAGCTTGGACAAGTGGTGGACCTTGAATGTAAACCCCTCATCTACGAAATATCGTGGGTTTAATGTATTTCGATGGAGCCTAGCATCTTGGAGACATGGTGCAGCTTGCTTCTCGTCATGTTTCAATGGAGCCTATCTTGGACAAATGGTGGAGCATCCTTCTCTCCATGTTTCAATGGACCCTAGCTTGGACAAGTGGTGGACCTTTACTTCTCTCTATTATTCAATAGAGTTAGCTTGGACAAGTGGTGGACCTTGGAACCAAACCCCCATTTAAAACCTATCATGGTCACTCCAAGTGGTGAGAAAGAATAACCTTTAAGATATAGCCTTATAGGTTGGACAAGTGGTGGACCTTAACACGCGCATATTCTTAATTTAATGACATAGAGTGGAAAAGTGGTGAATCTTGAGACCAAACCACTCAGGCTACTAGCAATAATAGCTTGGACAAGTGGTGGACCTTGACTGTAAACCCCTCATCTACGACATATCGTGAGTTTAATGTTTTTCGATGGAGCCTAGCATCTTGGAGACATGGTGCACCTTGATTCTCCTCATGTTTCAATGGAGCCTACCTTGCACAAATGGTGGAGCGTCCTTCTCTCCATGTTTCAATGGACCCTAGCTTAGACAAGGGGTGGACCTTTGCTTCTCTCTATGTTTAAATAGAGTTAGCTTGGACAAGTGGTGGACCTTGGAACCAAACCCCCATTTAAAACCTATCATGGTCACTCCAAGTGGTGAGAAAGAATAACCTTTAAGATATAGCCTTATAGGTTGGACAAGTGGTGGACCTTAACACGCGCATATTCTTAATTTAATGACATAGAGTGGAAAAGTGGTGAATCTTGAGACCAAACCACTCAGGCTACTAGCAATAATAGCTTGGACAAGTGGTGGACCTTGACTGTAAACCCCTCATCTACGACATATCGTGGGTTTAATGTTTTTCGATGGAGCCTAGCATCTTGGAGACATGGTGCACCTTGATTCTCCTCATGTTTCAATGGAGCCTACCTTGCACAAATGGTGGAGCGTCCTTCTCTCCATGTTTCAATGGACCCTAGCTTAGACAAGGGGTGGACCTTTGCTTCTCTCTATGTTTCAATAGAGTTAGCTTGGACAAGTGGTGGACCTTGGAACCAAACCCCCATGTAAAACCTATCATGGTCACTCCAAGTAGTAAGAAAGAATAACCTTTAAGATGTAGCCTTATAGGTTGGACAAGTGGTGGACCTTAACACCCACATATTCTTAATAAAAGTGGTGAATCTTGAGACCAAACCACTCAGGCTACTAGCAATAATAGCTTGGACAAGTGGTGGACCTTGAATGTAAACCCCTCATCTACGAAATATCGTGGGTTTAATGTATTTCGATGGAGCCTAGCATCTTGGAGACATGGTGCAGCTTGCTTCTCGTCATGTTTCAATGGAGCCTATCTTGGACAAATGGTGGAGCATCCTTCTCTCCATGTTTCAATGGACCCTAGCTTGGACAAGTGGTGGACCTTTACTTCTCTCTATGTTTCAATAGAGTTAGCTTGGACAAGTGGTGGACCTTGGAACCAAACCCCCATTTAAAACCTATCATGGTCACTCCAAGTGGTGAGAAAGAATAACCTTTAAGATATAGCCTTATAGGTTGGACAAGTGGTGGACCTTAACACGCGCATATTCTTAATTTAATGACATAGAGTGGAAAAGTGGTGAATCTTGAGACCAAACCACTCAGGCTACTAGCAATAATAGCTTGGACAAGTGGTGGACCTTGACTGTAAACCCCTCATCTACGACATATCGTGGGTTTAATGTTTTTCGATGGAGCCTAGCATCTTGGAGACATGGTGCACCTTGATTCTCCTCATGTTTCAATGGAGCCTACCTTGCACAAATGGTGGAGCGTCCTTCTCTCCATGTTTCAATGGACCCTAGCTTAGACAAGGGGTGGACCTTTGCTTCTCTCTATGTTTCAATAGAGTTAGCTTGGACAAGTGGTGGACCTTGGAACCAAACCCCCATTTAAAACCTATCATGGTCACTCCAAGTGGTGAGAAAGAATAACCTTTAAGATATAGCCTTATAGGTTGGACAAGTGGTGGACCTTAACACGCGCATATTCTTAATTTAATGACATAGAGTGGAAAAGTGGTGAATCTTGAGACCAAACCACTCAGGCTACTAGCAATAATAGCTTGGACAAGTGGTGGACCTTGACTGTAAACCCCTCATCTACGACATATCGTGGGTTTAATGTTTTTCGATGGAGCCTAGCATCTTGGAGACATGGTGCACCTTGATTCTCCTCATGTTTCAATGGAGCCTACCTTGGACAAATGGTGGAGCATCCTTCTCTCCATGTTTCAATGGACCCTAGCTTAGACAAGGGGTGGACCTTTGCTTCTCTCTATGTTTCAATAGAGTTAGCTTGGACAAGTGGTGGACCTTGGAACCAAACCCCCATGTAAAACCTATCATGGTCACTCCAAGTAGTAAGAAAGAATAACCTTTAAGATGTAGCCTTATAGGTTGGACAAGTGGTGGACCTTAACACCCACATATTCTTAATAAAAGTGGTGAATCTTGAGACCAAACCACTCAGGCTACTAGCAATAATAGCTTGGACAAGTGGTGGACCTTGAATGTAAACCCCTCATCTACGAAATATCGTGGGTTTAATGTATTTCGATGGAGCCTAGCATCTTGGAGACATGGTGCAGCTTGCTTCTCGTCATGTTTCAATGGAGCCTATCTTGGACAAATGGTGGAGCATCCTTCTCTCCATGTTTCAATGGACCCTAGCTTGGACAAGTGGTGGACCTTTGCTTCTCTCTATGTTTCAATAGAGTTAGCTTGGACAAGTGGTGGACCTTGGAACCAAACCCCCATTTAAAACCTATCATGGTCACTCCAAGTGGTGAGAAAGAATAACCTTTAAGATATAGCCTTATAGGTTGGACAAGTGGTGGACCTTAACACGCGCATATTCTTAATTTAATGACATAGAGTGGAAAAGTGGTGAATCTTGAGACCAAACCACTCAGGCTACTAGCAATAATAGCTTGGACAAGTGGTGGACCTTGACTGTAAACCCCTCATCTACGACATATCGTGGGTTTAATGTTTTTCGATGGAGCCTAGCATCTTGGAGACATGGTGCACCTTGATTCTCCTCATGTTTCAATGGAGCCTACCTTGCACAAATGGTGGAGCGTCCTTCTCTCCATGTTTCAATGGACCCTAGCTTAGACAAGGGGTGGACCTTTGCTTCTCTCTATGTTTCAATAGAGTTAGCTTGGACAAGTGGTGGACCTTGGAACCAAACCCCCATGTAAAACCTATCATGGTCACTCCAAGTAGTAAGAAAGAATAACCTTTAAGATGTAGCCTTATAGGTTGGACAAGTGGTGGACCTTAACACCCACATATTCTTAATAAAAGTGGTGAATCTTGAGACCAAACCACTCAGGCTACTAGCAATAATAGCTTGGACAAGTGGTGGACCTTGAATGTAAACCCCTCATCTACGAAATATCGTGGGTTTAATGTATTTCGATGGAGCCTAGCATCTTGGAGACATGGTGCAGCTTGCTTCTCGTCATGTTTCAATGGAGCCTATCTTGGACAAATGGTGGAGCATCCTTCTCTCCATGTTTCAATGGACCCTAGCTTGGACAAGTGGTGGACCTTTGTTCTCTCTATGTTTCAATAGAGTTAGCTTGGACAAGTGGTGGACCTTGGAACCAAACCCCCATTTAAAACCTATCATGGTCACTCCAAGTGGTGAGAAAGAATAACCTTTAAGATATAGCCTTATAGGTTGGACAAGTGGTGGACCTTAACACGCGCATATTCTTAATTTAATGACATAGAGTGGAAAAGTGGTGAATCTTGAGACCAAACCACTCAGGCTACTAGCAATAATAGCTTGGACAAGTGGTGGACCTTGACTGTAAACCCCTCATCTACGACATATCGTGGGTTTAATGTTTTTCGATGGAGCCTAGCATCTTGGAGACATGGTGCACCTTGATTCTCCTCATGTTTCAATGGAGCCTACCTTGCACAAATGGTGGAGCGTCCTTCTCTCCATGTTTCAATGGACCCTAGCTTAGACAAGGGGTGGACCTTTGCTTCTCTCTATGTTTCAATAGAGTTAGCTTGGACAAGTGGTGGACCTTGGAACCAAACCCCCATGTAAAACCTATCATGGTCACTCCAAGTGGTGAGAAAGAATAACCTTTAAGATATAGCCTTATAGGTTGGACAAGTGGTGGACCTTAACACGCGCATATTCTTAATTTAATGACATAGAGTGGAAAAGTGGTGAATCTTGAGACCAAACCACTCAGGCTACTAGCAATAATAGCTTGGACAAGTGGTGGACCTTGAATGTAAACCCCTCATCTACGACATATCGTGGGTTTAATGTTTTTCGATGGAGCCTAGCATCTTGGAGACATGGTGCACCTTGATTCTCCTCATGTTTCAATGGAGCCTACCTTGCACAAATGGTGGAGCATCCTTCTCTCCATGTTTCAATGGACCCTAGCTTAGACAAGGGGTGGACCTTTGCTTCTCTCTATGTTTCAATAGAGTTAGCTTGGACAAGTGGTGGACCTTGGAACCAAACCCCCATGTAAAACCTATCATGGTCACTCCAAGTAGTAAGAAAGAATAACCTTTAAGATGTAGCCTTATAGGTTGGACAAGTGGTGGACCTTAACACCCACATATTCTTAATAAAAGTGGTGAATCTTGAGACCAAACCACTCAGGCTACTAGCAATAATAGCTTGGACAAGTGGTGGACCTTGAATGTAAACCCCTCATCTACGAAATATCGTGGGTTTAATGTATTTCGATGGAGCCTAGCATCTTGGAGACATGGTGCAGCTTGCTTCTCGTCATGTTTCAATGGAGCCTATCTTGGACAAATGGTGGAGCATCCTTCTCTCCATGTTTCAATGGACCCTAGCTTGGACAAGTGGTGGACCTTTACTTCTCTCTATGTTTCAATAGAGTTAGCTTGGACAAGTGGTGGACCTTGGAACCAAACCCCCATTTAAAACCTATCATGGTCACTCCAAGTGGTGAGAAAGAATAACCTTTAAGATATAGCCTTATAGGTTGGACAAGTGGTGGACCTTAACACGCGCATATTCTTAATTTAATGACATAGAGTGGAAAAGTGGTGAATCTTGAGACCAAACCACTCAGGCTACTAGCAATAATAGCTTGGACAAGTGGTGGACCTTGACTGTAAACCCCTCATCTACGACATATCGTGGGTTTAATGTTTTTCGATGGAGCCTAGCATCTTGGAGACATGGTGCACCTTGATTCTCCTCATGTTTCAATGGAGCCTACCTTGCACAAATGGTGGAGCGTCCTTCTCTCCATGTTTCAATGGACCCTAGCTTAGACAAGGGGTGGACCTTTGCTTCTCTCTATGTTTCAATAGAGTTAGCTTGGACAAGTGGTGGACCTTGGAACCAAACCCCCATGTAAAACCTATCATGGTCACTCCAAGTAGTAAGAAAGAATAACCTTTAAGATGTAGCCTTATAGGTTGGACAAGTGGTGGACCTTAACACCCACATATTCTTAATAAAAGTGGTGAATCTTGAGACCAAACCACTCAGGCTACTAGCAATAATAGCTTGGACAAGTGGTGGACCTTGAATGTAAACCCCTCATCTACGAAATATCGTGGGTTTAATGTATTTCGATGGAGCCTAGCATCTTGGAGACATGGTGCAGCTTGCTTCTCGTCATGTTTCAATGGAGCCTATCTTGGACAAATGGTGGAGCATCCTTCTCTCCATGTTTCAATGGACCCTAGCTTGGACAAGTGGTGGACCTTTACTTCTCTCTATGTTTCAATAGAGTTAGCTTGGACAAGTGGTGGACCTTGGAACCAAACCCCCATTTAAAACCTATCATGGTCACTCCAAGTGGTGAGAAAGAATAACCTTTAAGATATAGCCTTATAGGTTGGACAAGTGGTGGACCTTAACACGCGCATATTCTTAATTTAATGACATAGAGTGGAAAAGTGGTGAATCTTGAGACCAAACCACTCAGGCTACTAGCAATAATAGCTTGGACAAGTGGTGGACCTTGATGTAAACCCCTCATCTACGACATATCGTGGGTTTAATGTTTTTCGATGGAGCCTAGCATCTTGGAGACATGGTGCACCTTGATTCTCCTCATGTTTCAATGGAGCCTACCTTGCACAAATGGTGGAGCGTCCTTCTCTCCATGTTTCAATGGACCCTAGCTTAGACAAGGGGTGGACCTTTGCTTCTCTCTATGTTTCAATAGAGTTAGCTTGGACAAGTGGTGGACCTTGGAACCAAACCCCCATTTAAAACCTATCATGGTCACTCCAAGTGGTGAGAAAGAATAACCTTTAAGATATAGCCTTATAGGTTGGACAAGTGGTGGACCTTAACACGCGCATATTCTTAATTTAATGACATAGAGTGGAAAAGTGGTGAATCTTGAGACCAAACCACTCAGGCTACTAGCAATAATAGCTTGGACAAGTGGTGGACCTTGACTGTAAACCCCTCATCTACGACATATCGTGGGTTTAATGTTTTTCGATGGAGCCTAGCATCTTGGAGACATGGTGCACCTTGATTCTCCTCATGTTTCAATGGAGCCTACCTTGCACAAATGGTGGAGCGTCCTTCTCTCCATGTTTCAATGGACCCTAGCTTAGACAAGGGGTGGACCTTTGCTTCTCTCTATGTTTCAATAGAGTTAGCTTGGACAAGTGGTGGACCTTGGAACCAAACCCCCATGTAAAACCTATCATGGTCACTCCAAGTAGTAAGAAAGAATAACCTTTAAGATGTAGCCTTATAGGTTGGACAAGTGGTGGACCTTAACACCCACATATTCTTAATAAAAGTGGTGAATCTTGAGACCAAACCACTCAGGCTACTAGCAATAATAGCTTGGACAAGTGGTGGACCTTGAATGTAAACCCCTCATCTACGAAATATCGTGGGTTTAATGTATTTCGATGGAGCCTAGCATCTTGGAGACATGGTGCAGCTTGCTTCTCGTCATGTTTCAATGGAGCCTATCTTGGACAAATGGTGGAGCATCCTTCTCTCCATGTTTCAATGGACCCTAGCTTGGACAAGTGGTGGACCTTTAGTTCTCTCTATGTTTCAATAGAGTTAGCTTGGACAAGTGGTGGACCTTGGAACCAAACCCCCATTTAAAACCTATCATGGTCACTCCAAGTGGTGAGAAAGAATAACCTTTAAGATATAGCCTTATAGGTTGGACAAGTGGTGGACCTTAACACGCGCATATTCTTAATTTAATGACATAGAGTGGAAAAGTGGTGAATCTTGAGACCAAACCACTCAGGCTACTAGCAATAATAGCTTGGACAAGTGGTGGACCTTGACTGTAAACCCCTCATCTACGACATATCGTGGGTTTAATGTTTTTCGATGGAGCCTAGCATCTTGGAGACATGGTGCACCTTGATTCTCCTCATGTTTCAATGGAGCCTACCTTGCACAAATGGTGGAGCGTCCTTCTCTCCATGTTTCAATGGACCCTAGCTTAGACAAGGGGTGGACCTTTGCTTCTCTCTATGTTTAAATAGAGTTAGCTTGGACAAGTGGTGGACCTTGGAACCAAACCCCCATTTAAAACCTATCATGGTCACTCCAAGTGGTGAGAAAGAATAACCTTTAAGATATAGCCTTATAGGTTGGACAAGTGGTGGACCTTAACACGCACATATTCTTAATTTAATGACATAGAGTGGAAAAGTGGTGAATCTTGAGACCAAACCACTCAGGCTACTAGCAATAATAGCTTGGACAAGTGGTGGACCTTGACTGTAAACCCCTCATCTACGACATATCGTGGGTTTAATGTTTTTCGATGGAGCCTAGCATCTTGGAGACATGGTGCACCTTGATTCTCCTCATGTTTCAATGGAGCCTACCTTGCACAAATGGTGGAGCGTCCTTCTCTCCATGTTTCAATGGACCCTAGCTTAGACAAGGGGTGGACCTTTGCTTCTCTCTATGTTTCAATAGAGTTAGCTTGGACAAGTGGTGGACCTTGGAACCAAACCCCCATGTAAAACCTATCATGGTCACTCCAAGTAGTAAGAAAGAATAACCTTTAAGATGTAGCCTTATAGGTTGGACAAGTGGTGGACCTTAACACCCACATATTCTTAATAAAAGGTGAATCTTGAGACCAAACCACTCAGGCTACTAGCAATAATAGCTTGGACAAGTGGTGGACCTTGAATGTAAACCCCTCATCTACGAAATATCGTGGGTTTAATGTATTTCGATGGAGCCTAGCATCTTGGAGACATGGTGCAGCTTGCTTCTCGTCATGTTTCAATGGAGCCTATCTTGGACAAATGGTGGAGCATCCTTCTCTCCATGTTTCAATGGACCCTAGCTTGGACAAGTGGTGGACCTTTACTTCTCTCTATGTTTCAATAGAGTTAGCTTGGACAAGTGGTGGACCTTGGAACCAAACCCCCATTTAAAACCTATCATGGTCACTCCAAGTGGTGAGAAAGAATAACCTTTAAGATATAGCCTTATAGGTTGGACAAGTGGTGGACCTTAACACGCGCATATTCTTAATTTAATGACATAGAGTGGAAAAGTGGTGAATCTTGAGACCAAATCACTCAGGCTACTAGCAATAATAGCTTGGACAAGTGGTGGACCTTGACTGTAAACCCCTCATCTACGACATATCGTGGGTTTAATGTTTTTCGATGGAGCCTAGCATCTTGGAGACATGGTGCACCTTGATTCTCCTCATGTTTCAATGGAGCCTACCTTGCACAAATGGTGGAGCGTCCTTCTCTCCATGTTTCAATGGACCCTAGCTTAGACAAGGGGTGGACCTTTGCTTCTCTCTATGTTTCAATAGAGTTAGCTTGGACAGGTGGTGGACCTTGGAACCAAACCCCCATGTAAAACCTATCATGGTCACTCCAAGTAGTAAGAAAGAATAACCTTTAAGATGTAGCCTTATAGGTTGGACAAGTGGTGGACCTTAACACCCACATATTCTTAATAAAAGTGGTGAATCTTGAGACCAAACCACTCACGCTACTAGCAATAATAGCTAGGGATAACCATTAAGATATAGTCTTTCAAGGGGTGAGAAAGAATAACCATTAAGATATAGTCTTATAGGTTGGACAAGTGGTGGACCTTAACACCCAAATATTCTTAATATAATGATAGAGAGTGGAAAAGTGGTGAATCTTGAGAGCAAACCACTCATGCTACTAGCGATAATAGGTTGGACAAATTGTTGATCTTGAATGTAAACTCCCCATGTACAAAATAACGTGGGTTTAAGGTATTTCGATGGAGTCTAGAATCTTGGAGATATGGTGCAGCTTGCTTCTCTTCATGTTTCAATGGAGTCTATCTTGGACAAATGGTGGAGCATCCTTCTCTCCATGTTTCAATAGACCCTAGCTTAGACAAGTGGTGGACCTTTGCTTCTCTCTATGTTTGAATAGAGTTAGCTTGGACAAGTGGTGGACCTTGGAACCAACCCCCCATGTAAAACCTTTCATGGTCACTCCAAGTGGTCAGAAAGAATAACCATTAAGATATAGTCTTATAGGTTGGACAAGTGGTGGACCTTAATACCCAAATATTCTTAATATAATAACACAGAGTGAAAAAGTGGTGAATCTTGAGACCAAACCCCTCATGCTACTAGCGTTAATAGGTTGGACAACTGGTGGACCTTGAATGTAAACCTTCCATGTTTCAATAGAGTTAGCTTCGACAAATGGTGGAGCATCCTTCTCTCCATGTTTCAATGGAGCCTAGCTTGGACAAGTGGTGGACCTTTGCTTCTCTCTATGAGAAGAATAAAGTTAGCTTGGATAAGTGGTGGACCTTGGAACTAAACCCCTATGTAAAACATATCATGGACATTTCAAGTGGTGAGAAAGAATACCCTTTAAGATATACGCTTATAGGTTGGACAAGTGGTCGACCTTAACACCTAGATCTTCTTTATATAATGACATAGAGTGGAAAAGTGGTGAATCTTGAGACCAAACCACTCATGCTACTAGGGATAATAGCTTGGAAAAGTGACTGACCTTGACGTTAAACCCCACATGTAAACAATATCGTGGGTTTAAGGTATTTCAATGGATGCTAGAATCTTGGAGACATGGTGCAACTTGCTTCTTTTCATGTTTCAATGAAGCCTATCTTCCACCAATGGGGGATCATCCTTCTCTAAATGTCTCAGTGGAGCCTAGCTTGGACAAGTGGTGGACCTTTGCTTCTCTCTATGTTTCCATAGAGTTAGCTTGGACAAGTGGTGGACCTTGAAACCAAACCCCCATGTAAAACATATCATGGTCATTCCAAGTGGTGAGAAATAATACCCTTTAAGATCTAGCCTTATAGGTTGGACAAGTGGTCGACCTTAGAACCTAGATCTTCATAATATAACGACATAGAGTGGAAAAGTGGTAAATCTTGAGACCCAACCACTAGTGCTACTAGGGATAATAGCTTGGAAAAGTGACTGACCTTGACGTTAAACCCCACATGTAAACAATATCGTGGGTTTAAGGTATTTCAATGGATCCTAGAATCTTGGAGACATGGTGCAGATTGCTTCCCTTCATGTTTCAATGGAGCCTATCTTGGACAAATGGTGGAGCATCCTTCTCTCCATGCTTCAATGGAGCCTAGCTTGGACAAGTGGTGGACCTTTGCTTCTCTCTATGTTTCAATAGAGTTAGCTTGGACAAGTGGTGGGCCTTGGAACCAAACTCCCATGTAAAACCTATCTTGGTAACTCCAAGTGGTGAGAAAGAATAAAGTTTAAGATATGGCCTTATAGGTTGGACAAGTGGTGGACCTTAGCACCCATATATTCTTAATAGAATGACATAGAGTGGAAAAATGGTGAATCTTGAGACCAAACCACTCATGCTACTAGAGATAATAGGTTGGACAAGTGGTGGACCTTGAATGTAAACCCCCCATGTACAAAATATCATGGGTTTGAGGTATTTCAATGGAGCCTAGCATCTTGGAGACATGGTGTAGCTTGCTTCTCTTCATGTTTCAATGGAGTGTATCTTGGACAAATGGTGGAGCATCCTTCTCTCCATGTTTCAATGGACCCTAGCTTGGACAAGTGGTGGACCTTTGATTCTCTCTATGTTTCAATAGAGTTAGCTTGGACAAGTGGTGGACCTTGAAACAAAACCGCCATGTAAAACCTATGCTGGTCACTCCAAGTGGTGAGAAAGAATAACCCTTAAGATATAGCCTTATAGGTTGGACAAGTGGTGGACCTTAACACCCAAATATTCTTAATATAATGACAGAGTGAAAAAGTGGTGAATCTTGAGACCAAACCACTCATGCTACTAGCGTTAATAGGTTGGACAAGTGGTGGACCTTGAATGTAAACCCCCCATGTTTCAATAGAGTTAGCTTCGACAAATGGTAGAGGATCCTTCTCTCCATGTTTCAATGGAGCCTAGCTTGGACAAGTGGTGGACCTTTGTTTCTCTCTATGTTTCAATAGAGTTAGCTTGGAGAGGTGGTGGACCTTGGAGCCAAACCCCCATGTAAAACATATCATGGACATTTCAAGTGGTGAGAAAGAATACCCTTTAAGATATACCCTTATAGGTTGGACAAGTGGTCGACCTTAACACCCAGATCTTCTTAACGTAATGACATAGAGTGGAAAAGTGGTGAATCTTCAGACCAAACCACTCATGCTACTAGAGATAATAGGTTGGACAAGTGGTGGACCTTGAATGTAAACTCCCCATGTACAAAATATCATGGGTTTAAGGTATTTCAATGGATCTTAGCATCTTGGAGACATGGTGCAGCTTGCTTCTCTTCATGTTTCAATGGAGCCTATCTTGGACAAATGGTGGAGCATCCTTCTCTCCATGTTTCAATGGACCCTAGCTTAGACAAGTGGTGGACCTTTGCTTCTCTCTATGTTTCAATAGAGTTAGCTTGGACAAGTGGTGGAACTTGGAACCAAACCCCCATGTAAAACCTATCATGGTCATTCCAAGTGGTGAGAAAGAATACCCTTTAAGATATAGCCTTATAAGTTGATCAAGTGGTGGACCTTAACACCCAGATCTTCTTAATATAATGACATAGAGTAGAAAAGTGGTGAATCTTGACATCAAACCACTCATGCTACTAGTGATAATAGGTTGGACAAGTGGTGGACCTTGAATGTAAACCCCCCATGTACGAAATATCATGGGTTTAAGATATTTCAATGGAGCCTAGCATTTTGGAGACATGGTGCAGCTTGCTTCTCTTCATGTTTCAATCAAACCTGGCTTGGACAAATGGTGGAGCATCCTTCTCTCCATGTTTCAATGGAGCCTAGCTTGGACAAGTGGTGGACCTTTGATTCTCTCTATGTTTCAATAGAGTTAGCTTGGACAAGTGGTGGACCTTGGAACCGTACCCCTATGTAAAACCCATCATGTGCATTCCAAGTGGTGGTAAATAATACCATTTAAGATATAGCCTTATAGGTTGGACAAGTGGTGGACCTTAACACCCAGATCTTCTTAATATAATGACATAGAGTGGAAAAGTGGTGAATCTTGAGACCAAACCACTCATGCTACTAGGGATAATAGGTTGGACAAGTGGTGGACCTTGAATTTAACCCCACATATACAAAATATCATGGGTTTAAGGTATTTCAATGGAGCCTAGCATCTCAAAGACATGGTGCATCTTGTTTCTCTTCATGTTTCAATGGAGCCTATTTTGGACAAATGGTGGAGCATCCTTCTCTCCATGTTTCAATGGACCCTAGATTGGACAAGTGGTGGACCTTTGCTTCTCTCTATGTTTCAATATAGTTAGCCTATATTAGACAATTAGTAGACCTCCAATCTCTCCATGTTGTCTAGAGCTAAGCTTGGACAAGTGGTGGACCTTACTTCTCCCTTCCCTTAGTTTACTAGCTTAAATGATCACTATGTATACTTGCTTAGATCTAGCTTGAACAAGTGGTGGAACTTGTATTCACACAAACTTAATCCATTACAAAAAAGTATATGTTAAAATAACATTTGGTTTTTTTTGTTTCAGGAAAGATGGCTCCAAAAAAACAGGTTGCAAGGGTTGCTGTCTCAGTTGACTATACTTGCAATGATCTTAGGAAATGGTATTTGGACATACATGGTATAGAGGGTGCACAATTTCATAAGGTGCATCTATTTATTGCCAAAAAGGATAATGACAGCTTGTTTGAAGATGTTGGACAAGTTGTGGAAGCATCTGTCTCTGTAGTTGATAGTCATCCAGAGGTGGAATGCATTGACATTCTAGTTCCAATGAATCTAGAATTTCAACTATCTCCAGGAGCATATGCATTGGAGCGCATGTCTAGAAACAAAGAAGAGACAATGTTTTCTCGAGGATGGAAGTTTGCAGAATCAAATCCAAATATCACAGCAGATCAACTTCAAAGCTCCATCATTGCCACACTACAACGAAAAAAGGTGAAAGCTTCACGACCACCATCCACAAAGAAGCAAGCAAAAGTGCAGAAAGTAGAAGCTAAGCGAACTAGCTCCATTTTGGATGTAGACAAGGCATCTTTGGCATCCTCATCAACAGAGGGTTCAATGTCAAAGATGAGAATTGTGGATCCAGATGTTTTAGAAGCTGAGGCCATGAAAGGACAAGAAAAAGATACAGGTGGAATGAATAAGTACATAAATTATTTTCCTTTCCAATATAGGGAATTTGATATCCCTATTCAAAATTGTTGGCTTGCTCCTGATCACTATAATGCACGTATTATGGATAAAAAACACGCTGAAAGTGTGTTATTTGGATTTTCACGGAGTACGACCAAGCCTGCAGCATGTGCATATTTGATGCCTGTTCGAAATGCAAAATCAAAGAAGGGGACTCCTTTGGCAGTAGAAGAGGTAGAGGAGCAAAAAATTAAAGATTATCATTATTGGATTCTTGATGGGCAGCATTCAATCTATGCTGCAAAAGTTTTGCTTCACAATGAACAAAACAACAAAGAGATCTTTGAAAGACTGATTAGCGTGTATAAATTTAGAAAGGCTCGCATTGTTGTGAATGCTCCTCCATTTGTTGCAACTGCTATATCTGCCATTGCAAATGAGGAGGCTCAGGCATTGTATGTCAAGCAACCTTACAGCCAAATATTGAGACATTTACGGAGTCAATGGATCTTCGCAGGACGACCACCAAAGGCAGCAAGTGGAATTGCAGAGGGACATGCATCTCGTGCCGGATGGGATGTAAGTTATTTTCTTTGTCTTTTTGATAGTGTTTAATTAACAAATCTTGCTCAATAGTTTAATTATTTCTCTATTTCTTTTCAGGGTTTTCTTCGATTGGCAAGAATGAGTGCAGCAGCAAGTTGGATTGCTAAACAGGCACACATGGTCACCTACTCTGATTTAGTTTATGATTGCTGGATAGAAATCATTGAAAATCTAGAAGAGGAGAATAAGAAACCCCCAACAACTGTATTTAGATATCTTTGTGGCCTTGAGGAATCAGAGGTAAAGACTATTCAAGAAGAGATTAGAGATGAGAAGATTTTACTGTCAAAGAGTGCAAAGGATGGTGATGCAACTGACATGTATGATCGAATCAAGCAGTTGAAGCAAGACAAATTGATTCAAGATGCACTTCTTGAAGGCTTCAACAATTTGAATGAGTCTTCACCATGTAAAGACTGGGAGGAGGTGGTCAAAATGTATAACATCAATGATGTTGTTTATAAAACAATTTTAATGCTATGCGAGGAATGGATCAGATCTAGTTTGACGCGTGGAACAAAGAAAATGGCTTTTCCAGATGGAGCAATAAAATACATGCAATGGGCAATTCACCTTCAAAAGGAGAAAACTGAGCCTAGAGATTTGCCATGGTCAATCTATGTGGTGAGCCTACAAATGGAAGGCAATCTCTACTTGATGCGCCACTTCAATAATAAAGTGCCTATTGGCTTATGTGTTTTAGATATGACAAAAAACGTTGGAGGCAATTTTGAAGTGGAGTGAGGAGACATTTAACAATGCTTTGGATGGGATCTTGGCTATTGCTGGAGGGTCAACAGATCCTGGATTTGTCTTTCTTGCATTTGTGGATTTCACTAACTTCACAAAATTGCAATGTGCCTTTCACGCCATGGGAGATAATTTGAGCTACCATTGTTGTGGTGCATTGCATCACTTTCCATCAGCTCCTTGCAAAGGAGCAATTCAATTCCTAACAGTTATTGCCTTCTTGGGACAAGGCAATGCATTTGAAGACCTGAGAAGAAGATCAGAGGAACATCCCATGCCAATTGATTGTTCTCTTCTTCAAGTAGCAGATAACGATATGTCAGATTTGCAATATTTGGAGGCCAAAAAAAGAGCTTTGGTCAAGCACTACATTCGTACATATTGTTTTGAAGACCGCAAGCTTGTTGATGTTTTTGGTGATGGCTCCTTGGTTGCACAAGAAGGAATACAACAGAAAAAAGAAGTCATCTGCTTAATTGATAGTGTGGAGGAGGCAAAAAGCATGGAGACCATGCTGCTAGACTTTGTTAAGTCTCATGAAGATATAGAAAAATGGGCTGGACTTCAACAATCCACTTCGCAATCAGGCGACATTGTGCCTGTTACAGAGGAGTGCTCTCCACAAAGAGAAGAAGAACAACAACAACACCATCATCTGTCAATGGAGGACTTTTTGGAAATGGAGACACGTATGTTTTGAGTTTCTTGTGCATGTTAGTGTTTCTTGTTACTGATTTGATACTCTTAATGTTAGATTTTGCTTTATATAGTATTGATTGAGCTTGTATTTTTTATCTCAAGCATTCAAGGTTTGAATGTAAATAGTAAATTACTTGAGTTTTTGAATGGTGGATCTGTAGACTAAAACTAAAACATTTAATACTCACAAAGACTTAATTACTTAAGAGCTTGAACTCAATAAGTTTTGGACCTTTTATCAATACCCCCTTGATATGATACATTAGATCGTAGCATGGTTAAATGGTGATGCTTCATAAATTGAACCTAGCTTAGACAGGTGCTGGAGCCTAAATTTAAACTAACCTTGCTAGAAGGGAGCTTATGTTTGGACTTTGAGAGAAATAGCATAAGTAATCAATTAGAGCATAGATTAGACATGTGGTGGTGGCCGGCCTTAGAGACCAAAATCTTAATGAGCTTGGAAAGGTATTTAAGTACTGCAATTTACTTAGTTTTAGTACTCATTAAATGCATAGCTTGACAAAAGGTGGACCTTACATGGATCCTAATTTCAAGAGGTGTGGTAGACCTTCAAAACAAGCTCATATAGCTTGGACATGTGGTAGACCTTGCATGAAGACTAGTTTAGACAAGTGTGGTACACCTTGTAACCAACACCCATTTGTTATATTAGCTTGGACAAGTGGTGGACCTTGCTTTTATGTTTCAATGGAGCATATTTTGGACAGGTGGTAGACCTTGTTTCTCTCCATGCTTCAATGGAGAGAAACTTTAGCTTGGACAAGTGGTGGACCTTGTTTTTATGTTTTAAAGGAGCATATTTCGGACAAGTGGTAGACATAGTTTCTCTCCATGGTTCAATGGAACCCACCTCAGACAAGTGAAGTACCTTGAAACCAAACCCCCATAATACAACCTACTAAATAGGTTGGAAAATTGGTAGGATATGAAACCATCCATGATAGAGCATAGTATAGGTGAAAACGTAGTGGTCCTTATATCAATTACCCATGCATAGCTTGGACAAGTGGTGGACCTTGATTCTCTCTATGTTTCAATGGATCCTATCTTGGACTAGAGATATATCTTACTTAGTTCCATGCTTCAATGGATTGTAGCTTGGATAAGGAGTGGAACTTCAAACAAAACTCCACAGCATAGCATATATTAAACAATTCATGGGTTTTATAGAGATTGTCCTGCCTATTTTGGAGAGTTGGTACACCTTTATTCTCCATTCTTCAATGGATCTGAGGTTGGACAAGCGGAGCTGGAGAAGTGGTCAACCTTAAAATGAAACCTCCCATGCTACAACCCATCATAGATCGTATATGTAGTGGACCTTGAAACTCTTTTATGTCCCTAGCTTAGAGAAGCATTGCACTCTTGATTATCTCCATACATGAAGGCAAGGTTGGACAAGTGGTGGACCTTCAAACCAGAATCTCTATGCAATAATAGGCAAGTGGTGGAGCTTGTTTTCTCCTTGTTCCAATGGAGCCTAGCTTAGACAAACAATGGAGCTTGCTTCTCTCCATGTTTCAATGGATCCTAGCTTAGAAAAGTGGTGGAGCTTTGCTTCTCTCCATGTTCCAATGGACCATAGCTTAGACAAGTGGTAGACCTTGAAAAACACCCCTCGTATACAACATATTATGGGGTTTTCATGTTTCAATGGCTCCTAGCTTGGACAAATGGTAGAGCTTGCTTCTCTTTATGTTTCAATGGATCCAATCTTAGCCAAGGGGTGGACCTTGAAACAAGAATCCCCCCCCCCATGTACAACGTATTATGGGTTTTGAAAGCACTGGGAGAAAATAATAGCTTTGATAAGTGGTGGACCTTGCTTCCTCCATGCTTCAATGGAGCCGAGGTTGGACACATGTTGGAGAGAAGATGGTTGCCCATGAAATAAGACCATGCATGCTATAATCAATCATATGTTGTACACATGGTGGACCTTGCAATTGTTTATATGCCTAACTTGGACAAGTGGAGGACCCTTGATTACCTCCAGATATCAACAACAAGCCAGTTTTGGACAAGTGTAGTACCACCAAACCAGAATCTATATGCTACAATAGAGTATAGGTAGGACACGCGATGAACCTTGATATCAAACCATCCATGCTACTAGAGATGATAGGTTTCACATGTGGTGGAACCTTGTATCAATGTTCTATGTGTAGTTTTTGACTAGTGATAGACCTTGAAACTAATCCCTCTAGGCTACAAGAAAAAAGAGATGGATGAGGAGGCTAGACTACTTTTGTTGCATCAATGCATCCCATGTTACCACATATACTATAGGGTTCTTGATAAGTTTGGATCTTGTGTCAATGCTCCATGTCTAGCTTGGACAAGTGGTGGACCTTGGTTCTCTCTATGCTTCAAATGGGCAATAGATTGGAGACACAGTGGCCTTTTTTTTCCAATGATTTTATTTTTTGGAAACCTTGGAGGCACCATGTAAGAGGCACTCTAAGTCTTCCATACAATGGACCTATTGGACTATAAAATAATGATATCTTTCTTTGATATTGTCATTATTTTATGCATAATATTTTCTTCTTTTTGCAGACACAAAGGAGTTAAGTGATATAAAATCTAGATGTATTTCACACTATGATTGGCATGAAGATCCTTTTGGGACACCAACTTTTCCTATTCCCAAAGATGTAATTTTCCATATTAACGGTGTGGATTTTGAAGTGCGACTTTCATGTATTGAAGGAGCTGGTTATGGGCTATTTGTGCATACTACCCTGGAAAGTGGTTTGACTATTCTAAACTATGGAGGGCATAAGTATAGATTTCAAGACTGGAAAAAGATATGCAAAATATTTCCAAGAGCTTATAAATATTCTCTTCTAGAGGATCCAAACATAGAAGAAGAGGAAGATCAATCATACATTATTGGTTGTGTAGAAGAAGGAAACGTGTCGGGCTATATAAATAGTTCTCACAGTACAAATGTCTGTCCCAACGTACGCTATACATTTGATCCAAATTTGCCACCTTGGCATAAATGCACCTCTTCACACATCAAGTCAGAAGAATATGGCCATGTATGCATTGAGACTATTTGTCAAGTTGAAGCAGGAGAAGAGTTGTTTGCTGACTATAACTTTACTTGACATTGTAAAGTATTGTACATGGATGGAAATCTCAAGTACATGCATCATTTTCATTTTTCATGGATGAAATCTCAAGTGAATATAACATTTGATTATTGTTTAGTTTATGCTCAACGAGAATCTAGAGTGCTCTTATGCTTTGTGTGTTGTCTAACATATTTGACTACCTTGGCCATAGAATCTTGATTCTACTCTAGATTTGTGATAAATCTTACCAAAATTTAATCAATGTCTAGGTTGGACAAGTGGTGGGGCTTCAAACATTACTGTCTTAAACAAGTGGAGTTATCTTACTTGAATAAGTGGTGGCCTTTGAATCCAAATCTAAGCCAAATCTCTAATTATTTTCTTGTAGTCTAGGTTGGACATTTGGTGGACCTTGTATCCATGTTTCCTCAACAAGGGTGGCTTTTAGTTTTCACTTTAAGTACTCATCTTTAATAAAGTGTAGGATGGAAAATGTTGAGTTAGTAGATTGTATTTTAGACAAGTGGTGTTTGGTGTACGAATGCTGAAAATGGTTGCAAGGATTCTAACAACGACTTTACCTTAAATAAATTTCTTACTAGGAGTTCTACATATAAATATGGTGAATAAAATTCTAGTGGTTTTGAGATACCATTTGTGTGTGTGTTTTCTTAGATTCACAAACTGGGATGGATAACGCTCCTATGGTTCAGTCAACAACTATAGAATCCATAGATTCTATGGTTTCTAAAGTGCCCAAGATGGATGATATTTCTATACTAGAGTCTAGTGTTGTGCAACTTGAGCAAGCTTCCAATAATGAGAACCAAGAAATCGATGCTTCAAAAATGCAACATACATCAAAAGAGACTGAAAAGTCCACTCACGAGCTATTGCCAATTGGTACTACGTCATGTAGCGTAGATGTTGAGAAATCCATGCTTACAATTATATTGGATTTAAATGGTCTATTGTTGAAACGTTCCCCTCAACCATCCTCACACCACAACTCAGTGCAAATGGATTCAAAAAGATATATTATACTCAGGCCAGGTTGCATCCAATTCTTGAAGACTATTTTACAAAGGTTTAATGTTGCAATTTGGTCGACAGCTACTAGGAATAATGTGTATCAAATCCTTGCAGCACTAAACAACTTAGCTGAGGATACATTGCCTTTCTTTGCAATTTGGTCGCAAGATGTTTGCTACACCGCTCAAACTCAAAAATTGTTTAGACCCGACAATCCAAACGTTGAGGCAATGTTCAAGCCTCTAGCCAAAATTGCCATGGGGTTTGAATGTGATCCACAAAGAACAGTGCTTATTGATGACTCTCCTTACAAGGGATGTATTTCACCAGCAAACAATTGCATTTTTCCACCACAATTTGATGCTGAGAAGATGGTTGACAATATGCTCTTGGAGGAGCTACTGCCATACTTGATTCAGCTTGATGAGAGAAGGGATGTGCGTGATTTAATTGCTTCTAATCGTTATGGACAACCTATAGTGACAAATGATAGTGAATACAAACAAATCATGGAGTATTGGAAGCAGAAAAATGATGTTTGGTCAGCTAAGGTGTTCTTTACAAGAAGAATACCACCTGCAAAAGGTGACAGAGATGAAACTATCATTGAAGATGCAAGTGACACAAGCCACCGCAATGAAATGAGAAGAGCCCAAATACAAGAGATCTTGGCAAAGGAGCGTACACCCATTGAAAGCATGAAGGCGTCACAATTGACCACTTTAGCTAGGCAATTGGGTTGTAACACAAAAGGAGTTTTGAAGGCAACCACAGCAAAGGCTTATATAAATAAGGTGAAAGCTGAGAACAATCTTCTAAGGCTGGATAGAAAGCAACCCTAAGGTACTAGTGACATGTCATATATTCTTGATACACATGCTTGAACACTCATGTGCATGGTATCTAACAAATCTTTCTTTTTATTCCTTCTTGCAGGATCTTACAAAGGATACTACTAGATGGAGCTCAATCAATAGAGATTTTGATATTTTTGCTCAAAATAATGAAGCAGTCACCTACATTTTTTGTTTATCAATTTCTTGAGAGACTTTATTTTAGTTTGTAATCATCAAATGAAATGAAAAGTATCCGTCTTATTAAGATTGTTGATCTTTTTCTTGTTCAAACCTTTCAATTGTGATTTATAGTTTTGTTAGCATGAGATTGTGCTTTTTTAGTTTGAAAAAAACTGTCAAAGATCCAAGTCTTTTTGGCTTTACTTAAGTTATTAATTGTGAAAGATCCAAGTTTTTTTTCTTTACTTAAGTTATTGATTGCCTATGTAATAGTCCTTAAAACAATATCGGATGGCTTTCTTGCTCCCATGTCTCACATTGGTCTTTAGGTAAGACAAGTGGTGACCTTGAAAGTATGGTCTCATATCTCGATCAAGTGAAGAGACATGAAGCTTAAATATCACTACTATGTATCTAGTGTTAAACTCCATCGAGACAAAGACTAGATAGCCAAATTGCAGTCGAGTTTAAGTGAAAAATCCATTTGAGCTAAGGTAAAACTTATAGTGCCTCATTTTTCTAGGATTCTACCCCATCAAGGAAGTTATAATCTAGCACAAACCAATTAAGACTCTTTTGGAGCCTAGATAGGACAATTCGTGGAACTTATGAAACTTATTATTGAGTTAGAGTCTAGTTTAGATAAGCAAAAGATCTTCAAACCAGCACTTGGTCTTACTATTCAATATTCAAAGTCCCTTGAAGCTAACAAATTACATACCCACTTGTAACCTAACTAATGAGTAATTATATAGATCTAAGCAAGTATATATAATGAGTCTTCAAACTAATAATCCAAGGGAAGAGAGTAGCAAGGTCCACTACTTGTCCAAGCTCAGCTCTAGACAACATAGAAAGATGCTAGTTCTACTAATTGTCTAATTATAGGCATGGAGAAATGATAGAAGGTTGACCACTTGTCCAACCTATCATCTCTAGTAAGATGGGAGGTTTGGCCTTAAGATTCACCATGTAACCAACCTATACATCATTGTATTATGAAGAGTAAAAAAGCAAAGCTCCACCACTTGTCCAAGCTAGTTCTAAAATCCACATGGAGATAAGCAAGCTCCACCATTTGTCGAATCTCTCTTCCATTAAAACATGAAAAAACTCATCTATGTTGTACAGGGGGACTTTTTTCCAAGGTCCACCACTTGTCCAAGCTAGGATCCCTAGTAGCACGAGTGGTTTGGTCTCAAGATACACCACTTGTACACTCTATGTCATTATATTAAGAAGAACTATGTATTAAGGTCCACCACTTGTCCAACCTATAAGGTTATATCTTAAATGGTATCCTTTCTCACCACTTGAAATGCCCATGATATGTTTTACACGGGGGTTTCATTCCAAGGTCCACCACTTGTCCAAGCTAACTCTATTCAAACATAGAGAGAAGCAAAGGTCCACCACTTGTCCAAGCTAACTCTATTCAAACATAGAGAGAAGCAAAGGTTCACCACTTGTCAAAGCTAGGCTCCGTTGAAGTATGGAGAGAAGTAACCTCCATCATTTTTCCAAGATAGGTGCCATTCAAACATGGAAAGAATCAAGATCTACCATGTCTCCGAGATTCTAGGCTCCATTGAAACACCCTAAAACCATGATATTTTGTACATGGGGTGTTTGCATTCAAGGTCTACCACTTCTCTAACGTATTATACCTAGTAGCATGAGTGATTTGGTCTTAAGATTCACCACTTATCCACTCTATGTCATTATATTAAGAATAACTGGGTGTTAAGGTCCACCACTAGTCCAACCTATAAGGGTATATCTTAAATGGTATCCTTCACCACTTATCAAGGTCCATCACCACTTTTCCAACCTATAAGGTTATATCTTGAATGATATTTTTCCTCATCACTTGTAATGTCCATGCTATGTTTTACAAAGGGGTTTTGTTCCAAGACCCACCACTTGTCCAAGCTAACTCCATCCACCACTTGTCCAAGATAGGCTCCATTGAAACATGGAGAGAAGGATGATCCACCATTTCTCCAAGATAGGTTCCATTGAAACATTGAGAGAAGCAATCTCCACCATGTCTCCAAGCTAGGCTCCATTGAAATACCCTAAACCCATAATTTTGTACATGAGGGGTTTACATTCAAGGTCCACCACTTGTCCAACCTATTATCCCTAGTAGCAAGAGTGGTTTGGTCTCAAGATTCACCACTTGTACACTCTATGTCATTATATTAAGAAGAAATATGTGTTAAAGTCCACCACTTGTCCAGCCTATAAGGTTATATTTTAAATAGTATCCTTTCTCACCACTTGAAATGCCCATGATATGTTTTACATGGGGGTTTCATTCCAAGGTCCACCACTTGTCCAAGCTAACTCTATTAAAACATATAGAGAAAGAAAGGTCCACCACTTGTCCAAGCTAGGCTCATTGAAACATAGAGAGAAGGAACCTCCACTGTTTCTCCTAGATAGGCTCCATTGAAACATGGAGAGAAATAAGCTCCACCATGTCTCCAAGTTGCTAGGCTCCATTGAAATACCCAATACCCATAATTTTTTGTACATGGGGGGTTTACATTCAAGGTTCACCACTTGTCCAACCTATTATCCCTAGTAGGTTTGGTCTCATGATTCACCACTTGTCCACTCTATGTCATTATATTAAGAGGAATTAGGTGTTAAGGTCCACCACTTGTCTAACCTATAATGTTATAGCTTGAATGGTATTTTTTCTCACCACTTGTAATGCCCATGACATGATTTACATGGGGGTTTTGTTCCAAGGTACACCACTTATCCAAGATAAATCTATTGAAACATAGAGAGAAACAAAGGTCCACCACTTTTCCAAGCTAGGCTGCATTGAAACATGGACCTTAATACCAAATTATTTCTAGTAGCATGAGTGATATTTTGTACATGGGGCGTTTACATTCAAGGTCCACCACTTGTCCAACCTATTTCCCTAGTAGGTTTGGTCCCAATTTCACCACTTATCCACTCTATGTCATTATATTAAGAATAATTGGGTGTTAAGGTCCACCACTTGTCCAACCTATAAGGTTATATATTGAATGGTATTTTTTCTCACCACTTGTAATGCCCATGATATGTTTTACATGGGGTTTTTGTTCCAAGGTCCACCACTTTTCCAAGATAACTCTATTTAAACATAGAGAGAAACAAAGGTCCACCACTTGTCCAATCTAGGCTCCATTGAAACATGGAGAGAATGATGCTGCACCATTTATCCAAGATAGGCTGCATTGAAACATGGAGAGAAGCAAGCTTTACCATGTTTCCAAGCTAGGATCCATTGAAACACTCTAGGGGGTTTTATTTCAAGGCCCACCACTTGTTTAACCTATTATCCCTAGTAGCATGAGTGGTTTGGTTTCAAGATTCACCACTTGTACACTCTATGTCATTATATTGTGTTAAAGTCCACCACTTGTCCAACCTATAAGGTTATATCTTAAATGGTATCCTTTCTCGCCACTTGAAATGCCCATGATATGTTTTACATGGGAGTTTCATTCCAAGATCCACCACTTGTCCAAGCTAACCATATTCAAACATAGAGAGAAACAAAGGTCCACGACTTGTCCAAGCTAGGCTCCATTGAAACATGGAGAGAAGGAACCTCCACCATTTCTCCTAGATAGGCTCCATTAAAACATGGAGAGAAGTAAGTTCCACCATGTCTCCAAGATGCTAGGCTCCATTGAAATACGCAAAACCCATGATATTTTGTACATGGGTGATTTACATTCAAGGTCAACCATTTCTCCAACCTATTATCCCTAGTAGGTTTGGTCTCACAATTCACCACTTTTCCACTATATGTCATTATAATAAGAGGAATTGGGTGCTAAGGTCCACCACTTGTCCAGCCTATAAGGTTATACCTTCAAAGGTATTTTTTCTCACCACTTGTAATGCCCATGACATGCTTTACATGGGGGTTTTGTTCCAAGGTTCACCACTTGTCCAAGAAAATTCTATTGAAACATAGAGAGAAACAAAGGTCCACCACTTTTCCAAGCTAGGCTCCATTGAAACATGGACCTTAATACCAAATTATTCCTAGTAGCATGAGTAATATTTTGTACATGGGGGGTTTGCATTCAAGGTCCACCACTTGTCCAACGTACTTTTCCTAGTAGGTTTGGTCGCAAGATTCACCACTTGTCCACTCTATGTCATTATATTAATAATAATTGGGTGTTAAGGTCCACCACTTTTCCAACCTATAAGGTTATATATTGAATGGTATTTTTTCTCACCACTTGTAATGTCCATGATATGTTTTACATGGGGATTTTGTTCCAAGGTCCACCACTTGTCCAAGCTAGATATGTTCAAACATAGAGAGAAACAAACATGCACCACTTGTCCAAGGTAGGCTCCATTGAAACATGGAGAGAATGATGCTCCACCATTTATCCAAGATAGACTCCATTGAAACATGGAGAGAAGTAAGCTCCACCATGTTTCCAAGATGCTAGAGTCCATTGAAATACCCAAAACCCCTGATACTTTGTACATGGGGGGTTTACATTCAAGGTCCACCACTTGTCCAACCTATTATCCCTAGTAGCATGAGTGGCTTGGTCTCAGGATTCACCACTTGTCCACTCTATATCATTATATTAAGAAAAATTGGGTTTCCATATCTAAATGGATCTTTGCTTGGATAAGTGGTAGACCTTGAGACCTAAATACCCATTCTACACTAGAGCATTGGTTAAGCCTTATACACTTCAAGCATACCTTTAACAACAAGTAGTAGTTATTAGTTGACTTAAATCTAGTTGAACTCCATGGTATTGAGACTAAGAGAGAGTGTAGCATAAAAAAGAGTCAGGATTTTAATTTGACTTTCTTTCTATTAATGAGTAGATCATAGATGGATTTTGGTATCTAATAAAACCTTAGGGTAGACAATGTAAAAATCATGTCTATTGTTGTGTTTGCATTAAGTGTTCTTGTTCTTTAATTTCAGAACCATTACAGAAAAATGGATTGGCTATATGCTGGCATAAATTGAAGAAAACTATTGAATTACCCATCCAACCTCCTCCAAGACCTTGTCCAAGGAATGAATCACCTCCTTATCACCTACCACTTGCTTTCAAGGACATCAAAAGAGTACTTATCTTGGATCTAGAGGGGTTACTTCTCAAGACAGTTGAAATGAAACATGGAGATTCTATGCCATCTTGGGCTCAACACATGCGACTTGTGGAGGACAAAGATGAAGTTTATCATGTGGTGCGACCAGACGCACAAAGTTTTTTGGATTTTTGTGCTGAATACTTTGAGCTATGGATATGGAGTTGCTATAACTTAACAAGGGTGCAACGCATCACACAAAAGTGTTTTCCTGAGCAGTATACCAAGTTCAAGGTGTTTATGAGTAACAAAAATTGCCAAAATCCAAATATCATGTTAGGATTTACAAGGGTTTATCACAAAAATCTGAGTGATATTTGGAAGATATTTGAGGATTTGGATGCAAACAATACCTTAATTTTTGATGACACTCCATATAGGGTGATGTGGAACATGCCAGGGACATATCTTATATTTCCAAAGATGTGGAGGCAAACTTCCGAGCAACTTCAAAACTTCTTGCAGAGAACCATAATTCCATGGTTGGTAGGATGGTTGTATGCAAGAGATAAGAGAGTCTATACATATAACACAATTGTAAATCAGTATAGTGATTCTGAGACAAATTATGTCCTTGGTGTGTACTTGTCAACACGAAAGCATTGAATAAATATGGCTATAAGATGCTTTTTTTATTCTAGTGTGTATCTTTCAACATTTGTATAATTTGATATAGTCTTTTTTTTTTTTATAAAAGGTGTGTCAATTTTATGAACACTTGAATGGAGTGCACCCTACTCTAAGGGGACTTCAATGTACTATTGGAGTGCATCCTATTGTAAGGGGACTCTGATGTATTGCTAGAGTGCACCCAAATTTTTGGGGACTCATTTTTTATTTGATTGGGGCCTATGTTGGGTCATATAGTAAAAGAAATTCATTTTTTGTCAATTCATATCGAGGTTGCATTTATTTGGAACTATGAAAGAATTGATGTTTGATGTCAAAATAAAACTTGTAAGTGTGGATCAGAGAATTCATGGACTTTAAATATGTGAGAGGGATCTTTTTCTTGGGCACAAATGTTTGCTTCAAGAATTTTGTCATTACATACTTTATGTGAAAGAGTTTTAGAATCTAAAAGACTTTGAAAACAAAACTATGGAATCTAAGTGCATGTATTCTTGAATGGCTTGAAAGTTGATGTATACATGCATGTCGCCTTGATGAAGATTTAGATCTGACAAGATGGAAAGATATAATTCTTGGACGTTACCTTTGTCAATTTGGTAATAACATATTTAACTTTCTTTTAATATGGGTGGAAAATATATTATTATGTGCATTTGGAAAATATATTATTATTTGCATATTTAACTTTCTTTTAATATGGGTGGAAAATATATTATTATGTGCATTTGGAACCTAATTGCTTGACCTTCAAACCAAGATTCCTATGTTATTTTTTCATATACTTTTTTATACTGAATTAAGATTGTGGATGCAAGGTCCACCACTTGTTCAAGCTAGATCTAAGAAAGTATATATACTGAGTCTTCAAACTAGTAAACCAAGGGGAGAGAGAAGCAGGGTCCATCACTTGTCCAAGCTCATCTCTAGACAACATAGAGAGATGTTATGTCTACTAATTGTCCAATATAGTCATGGAGAAATGATAGAAGGTTGATCCACTTGTCCAACCTATCATCTCTAGTAAAATGGGAGGTTTGGCCTTAAGATTCACCATGTAACCAACATATACTTCATTGTATTATGAAGAGTAGAAAAGAAAAGCTCCACCACTTGTCTAAGGTAGTTCCAAAATCAACATGGAGAGAAGAAAGCTTCACCATTTGTCCAAGATAGGCTCCATTAAAACATGGAAAACCTCATATATGTTGTACATGGAAGCTTTTTTCCAAGGTCCACCACTTGTCCAAGCTAGGATCCATTAAAACATGGATAGAAACAAGGCTCCACAACTCGTCCAACCTTTATAGCTGCAAAGTGTACCGGTTGTCTAAACTAGGCATGGGAAAATAATAGAAGGTCCACCACTTATCCAATATATTATCTCTAATAGCATGGGAGGTTTGGTCTCAAGATTTAGGAATTGGTTGACCTGTATTTCATTGTATTATGATGAATTTGGTTTTAAAGTCAACTACTTATCCAAGCTATAAGTTTATATCTTGAATGGTATTCCTTCCCATCACTTAGAAAACCAATGATATGTTGTACATGGGAGGGTTTGTTACAAGGTCCACCACTTGTCCAAGCTAGTTTCATTGAAACATGGATGAAGACAAGCTCCACCATTTGTTAAAGCTAGACTCCATTGAAATCTAGAAAATCCATTCTATGTTGTACATGGGGTTTTTGTTTTAAGGTCCAACACTTGTCCAAGCTAAGATCCATTGAAACATGGAGTAGAGAAACACTCCACCACTTGTCCAAGCTAGGCAACATTGATAGTAGTTGGTTTATTTTGAAGATCCACCACGTGTCTAAGCTAACTCTATTGAAACATAGAGAGAAGCAAAGGTCCACCAACTGTTCAAGCTAGGCTCCATTGAAACATGGACAGAAGCAAGCTCCACCATTTCTCCAAGATAGACTCCATTGAAACATGGAGAGAATCAAAGGTCCACCATTTCTCCAAGCCAAGATCTAGTTGTCCAACCTATAAGGTTATATCTTAAATGGTAATCTTTCTAATCACTTGGAATACCCATGATATGTTTTACATGGGGGTTTTGTTCCAAGATCACCACTTGTCCAAGCTAACTCTATTGAAACATAGAGAGAAGCAAAGGTCCACCACTTGTCCAAGCTAGTCTCCATTGAAACAAGGAGAGAAGAAAGCTCCATCATTTCTCCAAGATAGGCTAGCATGGATAAGTGCACCTTGAAACCAACCTTCCTATGAGGCAATAGAGCATATGCTACATATTTTATGTATGCCCCATGCCTCAAATTAAGAAGTTATAGATTAGAAGTGGACCTTGCTTAAATGTCACATGCAATAAATTAAGGAAAAATAGCCAAGTGGATTGTATTCCTCAATGGATCCTTGCTTTCACAAGTTGTGAACCTTGAGTCACTTTTACATTAACTTGGACAAGTGGTGGACCTAGAAACCAAGCTCTCCATGTTGAGATAAGTTGTAGGTAGGACATTAGAACATAGACAACGATAATGGATGCAATATACTCCTCTCCTAATAATCCAATTGATTGAAACCATGATATTTTAGTTGTTTTCATTGTGTATTGTATGTGCATAAAGTGGAATGAGACCTTAAGAAAACTCAAATTTTTGACAAAATCTCTATATTTTATACATGATATATTGAAAGTTGTCCAACCTGGGAATTGGGATTTTCCCACTTTACCTAATATGGTCTTTTAAGCATTGAAGCATGGCTCTTGGTTGGATTTGCACTCCATAACCAAGAGTGTTGGTGTAGGCTCTCAACCTCTACTTGCTTGGAGAAGGAAAGGGAGATCTTGCACTTTGCATAGCACACAATGAGAGTGTTTGTGAGTGTGTGTGGGTGAGTATACCCCCTAAGAAACTTCCTAGCTTACTTGGGTCGTTTCCCCCTTGTAGCTCATGCTTGAAGCTCATTGGACCCCTCCAGGCCTAGCCAATCATAAGCAGGAGGCATTACAAGCAGCAAGGGTAGCCTTGAGACAAGTGTCCCCCTTTCCCCTTTGAGAGAGAGGGCTAGATAAATAAAAAATCAATTAATTAAAACTCCTAAATTATCATTGGACCCCTTGGGTGGCCAACCAATAGGCTTCAGGCACACCGTGAGGGCAACATGAGGAGGAACTTGACAAGTGTCCCTTTTGCTTTCTTTGTACCATGTATGCCTTGTGTGAGTGTGTGGGGGTTCTCTCTCATCCCCCCTCATGTAGGGCTCGCCCCCTCCTTGTAGGGATTGAATATTTGACTTTTTGACACCTCAAGCCCCTCACGCATAGGCCCAGTTCCCACCACAATCTTGGCCCTTAAGCACTTTAATCTTGGGCTAGATTCTCGCCTCAAGTGCAACCCTAGCATCTCAAGCACCTCAAGCATCTCAATCATTAAGCACCTCAATGATCAAGCACCTCAAGCTCCGTAGTCATCAAGCATGACAAGTAGGACAAGCACCTCGAGCTGGGTCAGGTTCCCGCGCCTCAAGGTCAGCCCTAGCTTACCTAAGGTCAAAGGACTTTTACACACATTATTGGAGGTCTTCAATGAAGCTAACCCTAAGGTCTTATGCTCCATTGGTTAACATTGCTCTTTGATAGACCATCTCTCATTTGGGCCCCTTTACCATTGGCCCCGTGTTGAGATAGATCTATAAGCATATGTCTATATCTTAACCCTTGTTCCCGTTTATTCTCCCACATTAAGTGATCAGTTTAATATGAGAGAATCATTTGGGTTGGTTAGATATTAGATATTAGATTTTATGACAGATGTATACATTGATGATTTTTGCATCTACAGCTCATGTGCATTGCATTTAGAGAAAGTACATGAAGGTCTAACTAGGCTAGAATCTCTAGGTGGCAACTCAATGTGGATAAATGCCATATTGCAAAAAGTAAGGTTACTCTACTATGCCATGTTATGTTAGCAAGAGGCATTGAGGTTGATCCTAGCGAGATTCAAGCGCTTATGTCTTTGCCCTCTCCTACCACACTATAAGGTCCCCAACCCGCCAATACCAAGATCGGGATGGGATCCTTGACAGGTCTCTAGGTCTGATAAAAATCAGAGTCTCTAAACAAGAAAAATCCAAGGAATAGACCTTTACCATTGACAATGGCTTGGGTCTATAGCCTTAGAAGAAGACCAAGTCCTGTTTCGCAGCGAAAACGGGACAACGTATTAAAAGTCCAAAAAAACTATTTCGGCCCTATAACTGCTAGAATTTGGCTAAGGTATCCTCAACCAACGCTTTTTCCCCCCTAACAGATGTGAGGGCACAGCCACTGGTGGACTCCTCTTCCAAGTGAAGAAGTTTTCTAAACGTTTTAGTGCGCAAGGATGGATAGTTACCTGACTAATCAGGTCTACTCGTCCATGATTGACAACATTAGTCAATCCCCACTTACCACCCCGCACTCACACATGATTCTTTTATTTTCTAATTACTATCACATTGTTTTAACATTTTAAATAATGGTTGCTTTTAACTTTACGTCACAGTGATTCCTTGAAGACAGCATTGAAAGCATTCTGTTAGAAAACAGACATCTTTAAACTTAAGACAGGGTACTGTCAATCAAAACATTGTCCATAATAACCATGACCAGTACTCTTCTTGTCTCAAGACCACCTAAGGGTGAAAAAACGGCACCCGTTCCTTATTCATAATCCAAAGTGGATAAACCCCCACCCAAGGTTCCGGGTGCCCATATACCAAACCAGTTGCCCATACAACCGGGCGGCTCCCCTAGGATAAAAAACGGTACCCTAACTTATGTAGAAACATCAAGACATGACACGCAGTAGAAACTCATTGTTCATGGGGGTAATCGACTTATCCGTGGGGCTAGAAAGCCATCATTATCATCAAAATATAATAAGAAGTCGGAGGTGTCTTGAGACAAGCTGTCTTAAGGATGATCAATCATATGTTTCCTAATTCAACCAGTTTTAACCCAAACAATTCTTTCCTACAATATGAACAAATGCAAGTTGGAAGTTATCTTTCGTTTTTGGTCAATTATTCCTTTTTTGATTCTTACTTACTCCTTACATATGCAATGCTAACTTAAAAATGAACTTTAAAAGATTTAATTGAACAAAATAAAAATCCACCTGGGACTGCTCGTCGATGGGCTGCTCGGTTGGAGCCTGCAAACTTTCCTCCGTCGGCCTATGGCTAGGCCCAGCCTCATGGTCATTAGTGGCTTTATCTCTTTTGTTGATAATATCCTATTCCTTGGTAAGAGGATTTCCCCTGGTTCTCTTTGGAGCCATGTTGGCAGCTTTATAAAAAGACTTAATCGATTAGAAGTTTAATTGAATAATCTTGTTTTTTCTTTTTTTTAAACCCAAAAATAAGGATTTTTGAAGTAAGTAGGTATCCTTGATAGTTAATTTAATGAGATATTCCTCTTGTAACTTATTTATGCTATAAGTAATTTCCCATACTTACCATTAAATTTGGGAAGCCCTTTAACTAGGTTTACCCTTAGTCTATATTCTATTTTAACCTTAGTAAATTATAAATTTCTATCGGCTAATGGATTACTCACCCTAAATTGTAATTGAATATGTTCTATCTTTAAGAATTTTCATAAATTTGATTTCTAACCTTTTCCTCCTATACTTATGGTCTAATTTAGGCAAAATTTTACTGATAGTAATTTGTTATACCAACCATTTATGCTAAGATAATATTCTCACCCTTCAATAGTGATTTTGGACCTCAAGTATTTATTTGCTAATTAGATAAATTCATTTACTTTTTTCCTTTCTCTATTTTATACGCAAAATGGGTTACTTTTATTGAAGATAAGTACTTAAACTATTTATCTGAGGTTGGGGTATGTATGAGGGATTTCTCAAGGTGGGTTCTACCTCTGATATTTATATCAAATATTTTTGGATTAATTTACTATTTTCCTTCTTTTATTTTTTCCTAAAACTAATATAATTTTATTGGGATAATTAGGTAAACTAATTATTTGAGGGTAACATAATTATCACGAGTTCCCTAAGGTGTAATTAACATCTGATAAATAACTCAAAGCATTTTGAATTCATTTGCTACTTTTCCCCTTTTAATTTGTTTTAAAAAAAGAGTAATTCTGCTAAAGTAATTGGGTAAATTAATTATCTGAACTTGACATAATTATTAGGGGCTCCCTAATGTATAGTTAACCTCTGATAAATAACTCAAATAATTTTGAATCAATTTATTTATTTGCCCCTAGTTAATTATCCTAAAAACAGAGTAATTCTGCTAAAGTAATTAAGTAAATGAATTATCTGAGAGTGACATAATTATCGCTAGTTTTTTAACATCTATTTAACCTCTAATAAATAACTCAAAGCAATTTGAATCAATTTGCTAATTTCCCCTATTCAATTTGTCCTAAAAATAGAGTAATTCTAGTACAGTAATTAGGTAAATTCATTATCTAAGCTTGACATAGTTATCATAGGTTTTCTTACATATGATTAATCTCTGATAAATAAATCAAATAATTTTGAATCAATTTATTAATTTTTCCCTTTTAATTTTTCCTAAAATCAGAGTAATTATGGTAAAGTAATTAGGTAAATATATTATCTGAGCTTGAAATAGTTATCATGGGTTTTCAAACATATAATTAACCTTTGATAAATATCTCAAATCATTTTGAATCAATTTGCTAATTTCACGCTTTTAATTTGTTCTAAAAACAGAGTAATTCTTCTAAAGTAATTTGGTAAATTAATTGTCTGAGCTTGACATAATTATCACGCATACCTGAACATGTAATTTTCCTTTGATAATTAACTTAAAGCAATTTGAATCAATTTTCTAATTTTCGCTATTTAATTTGTCCTAAAAACATAGTAATTTTGGTAAAGTAATTAGGTAAATTAATTATCTGAGCTTGAAATAATTACCAATGTTTCCTAACATATAATTAAGATCTGATAAATAAGTCAAATCATTTTTAATCAATTTGCTAATTTCCTTTCTTAATTTGTCCTAAAAACAGAGTAATTCTGCTAAGGTAATTAGGTAAATTAATTATCTGAGCTTGACATAATTATCATGGGTTTCCTAACATGTAATTAACCTTTGATAGATAACTCAAAGCAATTTGAATCAATTTGCTAATTTCCCACTATTTAATTTGTCCTAAAAACAGAGTAATTCTGCTAAAGTAATTAGGTAAATTAATTATCTGAGCTCGACATAATTATCACAGGTTTTCAAACATGTACTTAACCTTTGATAAATAACTCAAATCTTTTTGAATCAATTTTCTAATTTCCGCTTTTAATTTGTCCTAAAAACAGAGTAATTCTACAAAAGTAATTAGGTAGATTAATTATTTGAGCTTGACATAATTATCACGACTTTCCTAACATATAAATAACCTTTGATAAATAACTCAAAGCAATTTAAAGCAATTTGCTGATTTCCCCCATTTAATTTGTCCTTAAAACAGAGTAATTTTGGTAAAGTAATTAGCCAAATTAATTATTTGAGCTTGACATAATTATTAAGGGTTTTCTAATATGTAATTAACTTCTAATAAATAACTCAAAGCAATTTGAATCAATTTGCTAATTTCTTCTATTTAATTTCTTCAAGAAACAGAGTAATTCTGTTAAAGTAATTAGGTAAACTGATTATCTGAGCTTGACATAATTATCATGTGTTTCCTAACATATAATTAATCTCTGATAAATATTTCAAATCATTTTGAATCAATTTGATTATTTTCTCCTTTAATTTTCTCTAAAAAACAGTGTAATTCTGCTAATTTAATTATGAAAATTACTCATAAAATTATAAGATAATTTTTCTAGCTTAATGACAGTCCAATGCAGCTCTGATAATTATCTCAACATAATCTAAACTTAATTAATATATTTCCCATTAATTTATGGTTTATATGGACAATTTCAATCCTAATATGATATAATCATTAATTATCTTAATAACCCTAATCTTAATTACAACATTCAGCAGAGAATATTTAATTAAAAGAGGATTTTTGAGTATACATAGGTCTAATCTTTAATTTATTAAGAAAATAGATTAATCTAGCCTTGCTAATTAAGAAAGATTATGCTAATTATCGTTTAATTTAATCAGCTAGAGCTTAATCTCTAGTGATTTCTGCGTAGCGTTCTCTCTAGATGAGAGAGTGTGTGTCAAGGCTTCGAGTCTATCAATTGTGAAGCAAGGGGTCCTATTTATAGGTCTCTGGTACTCACAAGCTCGCACAGGTTGTAAAAGGCAGTTGCTTGTAGTTCAAGCAGTCCCCAGGTTGAAGATGGTGCCCCTTGCTGCTATTTGAGTCCCTAGCAGGTTCATCATAGCTCCACACTGTCCCCTTACTTCCAGAATTTATTTTGACTATTTTCACTGAGTTTTAATGATGAAAATTAGAAATATCAGTAAATTCTAGAACCTTAGGATAAGAAAGTCTTTATTAATAATAATTACTGAAACCATCCAATTTTACTTAACTAATTTAATTCCTAGTGTAACCTTTCAAAGCCCGTAACTTCTCCAGATTTTATCGGAATTCGGTTAGGAAAAATTCTAGCGGGGTTTGCTGTGCTTAAGATTTTAAAATTACCAATATTTGCCACGGTCGGACAATTTTACATTGCTTTTTCAATAATCATATGAGTTTGATTAAGCTTTATACAATCTTTAAGATTTCAGAAACTGGAAACCTTACAATCACCTCAACTTAAGAATTTGAGATACCCTCATCTCAACCGAAATTGGGAAAATCTCTGAGAAGAGAAATTCATACTCCCGAGTGGCATCTTTGAAGGGATAACCTTTCCACTTTACCTAAACCCTAAACCCTTAACCCTAAACCCTAAACCCTAAAACCCTAAACCCTAAACCCTATACCCCCTCTGTGCTTTAACCTGGTTGACGAACAATATGTAAAAGGGTTTTAAGAAGTATCATACTAAGAGTTCTTTTCGGCTTCCTATTAGTCTCGTACCTTAATACTTTCATATCTAGGTCATTTTCCCAGGGAGGTTTTCGTGTGCACAAGAATGTGAGTTGGTTTCTTAATAACTACCTCATTTCTAAGATTCGAATTTTTCCTTCCTAACGAGAACCTCTTTATCATTTGCTAGATCTACCCTTAATTTCTTGATTGAATACTAACTTAACTTTAGATTCATTAAGTAATTTTGGAGAAGAAAGTCATGTAAACCATTACAATATATAAGTAACTCAAGTTTTTACATTATTGATTTATACTGGTTTACAAAGCTCTAAGATTGCTAACTATGGCCAAGCGAGTGGCTCTTTTATCTTTCTTATTCATAAGGTTGGTTCTCCTATGATTGCATAAGTTCTGGCTCCTCTTGCTCTTCCTCTACCTCGTCCTCCATTTCTACCTCCTCTTACATTATCTCCTTGATTTTGAGAAATGGCTCTAGCAGTAGTTCGAGGGTTTTGCTCTTTAGAACAGTTATTTCTATAGTGCCCCATTTGATTGCATCCATAGCACCTAACGTTTGGGAAGGTCTGCTCCAGGTTTACTACTGCAGCTAGTCCACGTTGTTGGTATCCTTGGTTGAAAGTTCCCCTTGCTCTTCCCCTAAAGTTATTAAATCCATTATAGTTCCTTATGGAGTTGGTTCCTTCAGTTGCAAGAGGCTTAGCCCTGAGAAGGGCATCCTGTATTGATGTAGGCCTCATGGCTTCGAGACGTGTACTCAGGGGTTTCTTGAGGCCTTGATAGAAACGGGCAATTTGTTGCTCCATGGTCATCTGGGGAGCATAGCGTCGTAAAGACACATTGGATGCAAAATTTACAAAAATAAGGTCCACACAACAATCTGCATATCCGACTTTCACTAGCCCCTGAAAGCACACCACATTCAATTCTTCATAGATGTCCCAAGCCTTCTCATCATTGTCTGCAAGTGTCAAATAGACATCACATAAATCTTCCACCTCACAATGGAATGCAAACATAGTTTTTGTTACCAACAGACAATTGAACGAACATTACACACACCCCTAGAGATTTAAAAACCTTATAAAGTGTAGTCCCAATTGTACCGCTTAGTCTAAGTCATGGTGGATTCTAGGAGGTCCGGCTTGTGCAAGCTGAGATGGTTCCTCTTTGCATGGCATTCAATAGTTGAGCCTCCAAGTACTTTGTCACAATCTCCACTTTCAAGGTTGACACGAGGAGGAATTTTTTTCCTATTGCCACCTTTGTTGGCAAATGCCATGGAGCCTTGAATGCTAGAGTGAATTGTGGTCTTGTGAATATGCTCCTCTATATCCCCACAAACCTATTGAGTTGACCTCTTGTGCTCAGAATAAGGCTCTGTTTCCTTGTTTGGCATGAATTGGGTCTGCAGGTCTGGCCACCATGGGTAGTGCTTGATCTCCATAGTAGACATAGCCTGCTCCATTGAGCAACAAACTTCCACAAGCATAGCCATGTGGTTACCAAAACAAATTAGCAGCAAATATCTAAGGCGACCAAGCTTGATGTCTGCATACATGCACATAAGGTTGGCACCTTGCTTCTAGACATACTCCATATTAGGAATGTCATCAAGATGCCCATCTACATGCTCCTTCCTTGGCCACCTATGCCCATAGAAACAATATGCAAAGATGGTGAAGAAACTTGCAACACCCTTGATTGAAAAATATTCAAACAAAGAAATATCAATTACTTGCATAATAATCTTGTCGCAGTAGCATGTAACCCTAGTTGGTGCTCTTGCTTGTTGCTAAACTTGTTGCTCTGCATCATCCTAGATCGGAAGATGCACTACCAACAAATCATCACGGCTATGTTTGGTAGGGAGCGTTTGCAAGAAATCAACAGCTTTATTTTACCTTTTATTTGAAATGTGGGGTTTAGACTTTCTAGGACCGATAGTCAGGTTGCACGTAACATTCAATCATGTTATATCATTGTGGCAACTGATTATGTGACCAAATGGGCTAAAGAAAAAACAACTTGAAAAGCTGATGCGAAAGCTACGACTAAGTTTCTCGTTGAGAACATTATCACATGTTTCAGATGCCCCTTTGAATTTGTGAGTGACAATGGTATATGGGGAACATCTCCTTCCCAGCTTTCACTGGTAAAGTGGGAGAAGATGCTACAAACTTTCTTGATAATTTGGAAATACCATGTGTTATCTCTGGGCAAGATGAGAATGCTTTTCTATTGCACGCCTTCCCTGTACTGATGAAGGTACAAGCCAAGTCATGGCACAACGCTTTGCCGCAACCCTCCAAGGAGGAGTGGGGGCTTTTACACGCGGTCTTTATGAGAAGGTTTGGCGAGAGTACCTCTTTGGAGAAGCTCTGGCAACTGCTGACAGAATTGAAGTAGGGAGGCCTGTTTGAGTATGCAACCTACGAGTCAAAGTTCGTGGATCTTTGGGAGCGATGGGTCCCTTCACTGCAAGAGGGAGAAGTGGCACCAGATTTCCTCAAGAAGGATCGCTTCAGTGCTGCTCATTGGGCACTACTTAAGGAGAAGGTGAGAGGAAGGTTTCCTCTTACGTGTGAGCTAGCAGTTGAAGTAGCCTGCTTTAAGAACAAGAAGCTATGTTTGCAAGCCAGGGAACAAAGAAGGAGGAAGTTGGTGGGTCTCGGACGCCTCCAATAACACCGACACCCATGCTCATCCAAAGACGTCCACCCTAAGAGGAAAAGGAAGGTCAAAATGCATTGCTGAATCGAATCACCAATCAATTAGAAAACCTGTCTGTACATGTCGTACAGCAAGGGCGTGCACCTGAGAGAGGCCTAGAGCAAGGAAGAGTTCAAAGGCCACAAAATCAAGAGTACCACTGCTACAACTGCGATAAGAATGGGCATGGTATGTATTACTATCGCCATCCTAGAAGGGAAGGTTATAATAGAGGGCCTAGGGAAAACCAGCTTTCACCACCAAGGGCAAGGCCACCACAACCCCCAATAGCATCAAAGACCAAACAATTTGCACCACCTGTTCAAATCCTAAGACCACCTGTGCCATCCCTCCTCATGTGCACATTCCACCTCTACCCCCGGCACTAGCCAACAACCAGGCGGTAAGTGTCATCAGTCTTGAGGAGAAAGATAAGTTAAAGGTGGAGGAATTTACCAAGGGGACATCAAAAGGAAAGGAGAATTTAGAAGAGGTGGAATCCATGGGAGTGAAGTGTGCCAGGAATTGCAAAGCTTCACAAAGGAATGAGAAGATGAAGACCAAAGGAGAGTCCAGCAAGAGGCCATCCAAGCCTCGATGCAAAATTGACATTGTAGACTCTTCTCTAGGAGAGAGTACTAAACCATATAATTTGGTCCATACAATCCTTAAGCTGTATTCCTCGCATCCATGTAGCATCTTTAAAAGGATAATTTTTGAACTTAATAAGATACCGTCCGATAATCTTACCATGTCGTAGTACCTTGTCTTCATGCCGAAGGATAGCTTCGGGTTGTAGCACCTCTTCTTGGTCTTCAACTTTGGGAGGGTCTTCAATAATTGGTTCATTGGTGGCTCTCGTTTGTAGGGCTTAAGTAGCCTTACATGAAAGGTATTGTGTATGAGCCAATGGTTGGGCAACTTGAGTTGATAAGCCGTCTCATTGATGAGCTTGAAGATTTGGAAAGGACCATAGTATCTTTTCGCTAGTTTAGCATAATACTTTTGATGGCCCGAAGGATTTTTGCCCGTCGTTTGCCTTAATAGAGCCTTAAAAAACTTGAGTAAGACCCAATCATTTTTTTTGAACATTAAGGCTCTTCTGTGCTTATCAGTAGCAGCTTTTTGCCTTTGTTGAGAGATGGATATAGCCTCCTTAATCTTTTGAAAAGATTCTTGTAGGTCATGGCTATACTCATCGGCGGCGAAGACCTTCGCATGTACTTTGAGTAGCAAGGGACTTTTAGGTCTTCCCTCAATGATCTCAAAAGGTGCTTTTCCCGTAGAAGTATGTACATTATTATTGTAGGAATACTCTACAAGAGGTAAGTACATTTCCCATTGTGAGCATTGATCTACTTCGGTAACATAATTCTTGAGTAGATCCAGTATCGTAAGATTGGCTATCTCACTTTGGCAATCCGTTTGTGGGTGATAGGCTGAAGAGAAATCCAATCTTGTTCCTAGATTTTCAAAGAGACCTTTCCAAAAATTACTGGTCATTCTAGGATCTCTATCTAACACGATGGATGTGGGTAATCCATGGTGCTTGAAAATCTGAGATATGAAGAGAGTTGCCATTTGATGTGCCTTAATAGTCTTTTTGACAGGAATAAAATGTGCTTGCTTGCTAAACCTGTCAACTATTGTCCTTATTCCTGTATTCCCATGGATAGACTTGGGTAATCCAAAAATGAAATCCATGGATATACTCTCTCATGGTGAATTTGGGATAGGCAATGGTTGGAGTAATCCAGGTTTCTTCCCTCTATAATACTTGGTCTTCTGGCATACTACACATTTTGAAACATACTCTTGTATGTCCACTTTCATGGTATGCCGATAGAAGTACATCTCTACTCCTCGGAGAGTAGGTTGAATACCTCTATGTCCCGCATTTGTTTGTCGAAAAGCTTGGTTTGCGTCATGAAATACTTGAGACTTTGGTGGTCGGTTCGTAGGATAAATGGTGTCCCCAATAGGTAGTGCTTCCATGTGTCTAAGACATGTAGAGCAGCTAAAAGATCTTTCTCATAAATGCCCAAGACTCGTTCATCAGTATTGAGCCTTCGGCTCTCATATGCTATGGCATGCCCTTCTTGAAGCAAAACTGCTCCAAGGTAATCACCACAAGCGTCACATTGGACCTCAAATGGCTTTGAGAGATCCGGAAGCACGATGACTGGTTGGGAAGTAAGCTTCTCTTTGAGCTTATCAGAAGCATTTTTCTGCTTAGTAGTCCATACATACTTAACGTTCTTCTTAGTTAAGTCGTGTAGTGGTCTTGCTACTTGAGTGAATTCTGCTATGAAGCATCTATAGTATGCGCACATACCAATAAAGCTTCTTAGCTCATGTAGATTTCTTGGGTTAGGCCATGATTTTATTACCTTTAACTTTGATGGATCCATACCGATACCATCATGAGAGATAATATGATCTAGGTATTGAATCTCTTGAAGGAAGAATTCGCTTTTCTTTTGGTTGAGAAAAAGCTTGCTCTCCCTCAATGCTTGAAAAATCACTTGGAGATGTTGCTTATGTTTCTCCAAAGACTTGGAGTAGATGATGATATCATCAAAGAACACTCCAGTGAATTTGCGGTATGGTCTAAAATTTTTCTCCATCAGACGATTGAACATAGCTGGTGCATTAGTCAAGCCAAAAGGCATTCATAAAGACCAAACGTTGTGCGAAAGGCGGTCTTTAAGATATCTTCATCCACTATCCTTATTTGATGATAGCCACTCTTAAGGTCAATCCTACTGAAGTAGGTAGAGCCTTGTAGCTTATCAAACATATCTTCTTACCGAGGCACGGGAAATTTGTTTTTGATAGTCATATGGTTTAGTGCTCTATAGTCCAGACACATACGTTATGTACCATCTTTCTTTTGCACTAAAAGGACTGGAGAACAAAAGGGAGAGGAACTAGCCCTCACCATCCCTTTGTCTACCAATTCCTGTACTTGCCTCATGATCTCCTCTTTTTGAGCTTGTGAGACTCGATAAGGAGGTTTGTTAGGCGGTGAGCTTCCTGGAAGGAGCTCAATGCGATGGTCATCATCCCCTTGTGTTGGAGGTAAGTCCATAGGGATATCATCGATGAACACATCTTGGAATCCTTTTAGAAAATTAGACAAGTCTAACTCTTCTTGATTCCTACCATTTACATTTGATGAAACATGTACGCAAAAACTGAGCTCTTCATTGACTTATCAAAAGCAAGAGGATTTACAAGTGGAATAGTGCGACCACGCTCACTAGCATCTATATACATGTTCATTCCCATGTAGGGAATCTCCTTTCAGGGAACTTCATGCTGGTAGCCATGCGATCAAACCATGGAGTCCCTAGGATAGCATCTTCATGTTGGAGAGGAGAGATGAAGAAGTCTTCTTTGTCGACATAGATTTGGACATGAAGCCTCAACTTCCCAATCAAGGGAGTCATGGAGGCTTGCTATCCCTTGAAAGTTGCGTCAGCCATTACCATATCTCCCATGTCAAAAGCTTGAATGTCCAACTTGGTGGCCAACTCCATTGCTATGAAGTTTAGAGTAGAGCCAGGGTCAAACAAGATGAAGGCATCATGCTCTCTTACCTTTCCCCAAGCATAGGAAAGTGATGATCCTTTGCAATGAGCATCCTCTTTTGGAGCTTCCATGGTGGAAGCCCTAGCAGTCTCATTGCGAGTATTCTTCTTGTGGCAAGAACGATAGCCATGTCCTTGCTCCCCACACTTGAAACACTTATGGTCCTTGCGAAAAGCTTCAAGCTCTTCAGGATAGAGTTTGTTTTTACCTTTGTAAACTCCCTTCTCCTAATTGGACCGATTGTGCTTGTTGTTGGAAGTGACCTGGGAAGTATTTTGAACATTGGTTTTCCACGTTGCATCATTTTTGTTTTGTTTTCCATGGGCTTGACATTACGTCTTGCCCCTTGATGGAAATTGATGAGTGAAGCAACCATGGTGTGATGGATTACTTTCTAATAGTACCAAGCCGTTGAGAGTTGATATATTCGGGCATCTCTTCAAGTAATCCCGTACAGAATTGCTGCCTTTGGTCGGCAAAGTCTATCTTTTGAAAGACAGTAGCCTTGAGATGTAAATCCCAAAACTTGTGTACGTACTTGTGGATAGACTCATGAGAGAGAAGCTTCAAGCTGTGCCATTCGGTAAGCACTTTGTCTTTTGCATCGCTTGCAAGGAATTGCTTCATGATGGAAACTCATAGAGTTTTCCATGTCTTTGGGGCTTCACCATTGCCACAAAGGCTAGCCCACCATTGACGAGCTGATTTTTGGAGGTGCATAGCTACATGGCGTAGCTTGGAGGACTCTGTGAAGCCCTCGTCTCCAAAGGCCGCATCAAACTGCTGGATGAAGACCAACACTTTGTCGGTAGCACCAAAGGTGCCATCATAGGTGAGAAAAGAGATAATCTTTCCTCCCTCCTTGAACTTCTTTAGCTTTTGTGACCTTCGCCATGTAGGAAATGATTTGCGATGTCCTCCCCTTATGTATTCTCTAGGAGAATAGCCATAACCTTCGTCGGAAGAGGAGGAAGGTGAAGAAGAAGGAGAAGAGGGTGACCTCTTCCTAGCCCTTTTGTTCCTTTGTTCCTCTCTTTCCTTTCAGAGTGATGAGGAGAAGGACTATGTGTTGATCTTTTCCTCTTGGGAGGAGTGGGAGATCGTCTAGACCGCCGTCTTCGTGGAGCCACATCTTCAAAGGAACTTAAACCTTCATTGCTTTCTTGCTCTTTGGATTCCTCCTCTCGAATGGGAGAGAGTCTTCTTTTGGGGGTCTCTTCAAGAGGCCTCCTAAGCTCTCTTTCCTCTTGGAGAGGAAGGGAAATTCCATAAGCACGAAGTTGCTAACTTCGCCCATAGCTTGCTGCAACCTAGTGACGAGATAATTCACAAACATGGGAGCATCATCATTAGCCTGCACCTTCATGTGAAAAATCAAAGCCATCAATGTTCATTCTACTCTCTTGATTATTGTCAGCCATGTTAAGAAAATTTATGTATGTACTTAGTGTATGCTTTGGCAATTCAAAAACTTAGTTGCCACTCCTCTTAGCCTTTGAAAATCGGCTCTTAAGTATCTACACCCACGGCTCGAAGTGGTTAATTATAGAGAGTGGACGAGTAGGTCTAACATAGCAGAGTTGCCGAGGGCTAGCTCCTTTCGGACTTCTTATGGCTCAATAATGGTAAATCCGTAGGCATGTCTAAAAAAACTCCATTATTAAGTCCAAAGCTCCCGAGGTGTGCACCATCCCCCACATAGTGGGCTCAACAAAACCGATAATAGATCCCTGTTCCACTTACCTTAATATAATTAACAACATCATCCATTTATAGGCTACTTAAGGACCTCTCTTCTTAAGCAAGAAAAGAGAAACCAAATGCTCTGATACCAATGTAATGGAGTTGGCCTATTTAATTTGAGAGTAGTGGAAATTAATGAGAGTACTTTTGAGAAATGACTTTGTGAGCATAGCGGGTAAACATAATTAAAGATATCAACATAATCATAGCAATTAGTTAACTTGGCATGAACAATACTTTTGCAAGAGAGAGAATTTAGAGAACATGACAACAATTGAGGACTGGATTTATGTGGAGACGGTCCCCCCTCCAATAGGCATTTGTATTATGATTTCTCCCATTGAGAGAGACTTCTTACAATACAATCTTTGTGTTCCTTGTGACCTAGGTGATGCAATGAAGATCAAAAGCTTCATGCATCACAAACATAACATAAACTTGAAGAAAGCTTGAACTATCCCAAGCTTTAGTCCCAAGACCTCAAACACCTTCGAAGGTGGAGAGAGCTAGTAGGGAATGAGTGTAGGGAAGAGGAAGAAGAAACATTTCATAGTAGAAAGAATTAGTTCCTCACTTATCATAAGTCTTGTTTCTAGCATACAAAATAGAATAGTAATGAAGAAGAAGGAGATGGCAAGCTTAAGCATTGAAGGATGGCTCTTGGTTGGATTTGCAATGCATAACCAAGAGTGTTGGTGTAGGCTCTCAACCTCTACTTGCTTGGAGAAGGAAAGGGAGCTCTTGCACTTTGCATAGCACACAATGAGAGTGTTTGTGTGTGTGTGGATGACCCCCTAGCTTGCTTGGGTCGTTTCCCCTTTGTAGCTCATGCTTGAAGCTCATTGGACCCCTCCAGGCCTAGCCAATCATAAGCAGGAGGCATTACAAGCAGGAAAGGTAGCCTTGAGACAAGTGTTCCCCTTTCCCCTTTGAGAGAGAGTGCTAGATATATGCAAAATCAATTAATTAAATCTCCTAAATTATCATTGGACCCGTTGGGTGGCCAACGAATAGGCTTCAGGCACACCATGAGGGCAACATGAGGAGGAACTTGACAAGTGTCCCTTTTCCTTAATTTGTACCATGCATGCCGTGTGTGAGTGTGTGGGTGTTCTCTCTCATCCCCCCTCATGTAGGGCTCACCCCCTCCTTGTAGGGATTGAATATTTGACCTTTGACACCTCAAGCCCCTCATGCATAGGCTCAGTTCCCACCACAAGCTTGGCCTTTAAGCACTTTAAGCTTGGGTTAGATTCTCACCTCAAGTGCAACCCTAGCATCTCAAGCACCTCAAGCATCTCAATCATTAAGCACCTCAAGCATCTCAATCATCAAGCACCTCAAGCACCTTAGTCATCAAGCATGACAAGCAGGAAAAGCACGTCGAGCTGGGTCGGGTTCCCGCGCTTCAAGGTCAGCCCTAGCTTACCTAAGGTCAAAGGACTTTTACACACATTATTGGAGGTTTTCAATGAAGCTAACCCTAAGGTCTTATGCTCCATTGGTTAGCCTTGCTCTTTGATATACCATCTCTCATTTGGGCCCCTTTACCATTGGCCCCGTGTTGAGATAGATCTATAAGCACATGTCTATATCTTAACCCTTGTTCCCGTTTATTCTCCGACATTAAGTGATCAGTTTAATATGAGAGAATCATTTGGGTTGGCTAGATATTAGATATTAGATTTTATGACACATGTATTCATTGATGATTTTTGCATCTACAGCTTATGTGCATTGCATTTAGAGAAAGTACATGAAGGTCTAACTAGGCTAGAATCTCTAGGTGGCAACTTAATGTGGATAAATGCCAAGGCCATGTTATGTTAGCAAGAGGCATTGAGGCTGATCCTAGCAAGATTCAAGCGCTTATGTCTTTGCCCTCTCTTACCACAGTGTAAGGTCCCCAACCCGCTAATACCAAGATCGGGATGGGATCCTTGACAGGTCTCTAGGTCTGATAAAAATCAGAGTCTCTAAACAAAAAAAATCGAAGGAATAGACCTTTACCATTGACAATGGCTTGGGTCTATAGCCTTAGAAGAAGACCTAGTCTTGTCTCGCTGCGAAAATGGGACAACATATTAAAAGTCCAAAAAAACTATTTCGGCCCTATAGCTGCCAGAATTGGGCTTAGGTATTCTCAACCAACGCTTTTTTTCCCCTAACAGATCTGAGGGCACAGCCACTGGTGGACTCCTCTTCCAAGTGAAGAAGTTTTGTAAACGTTTTAGTGTGCAGGGATGGATAGTTACCTGACTAGACAGGTCCACCCGTCCATGATTGACAACCTTAGTCAATCCCCACTTACCACCCTGCACTCACACATGATTTTGTCATTTTCTAATTACTATTACATTATTTTAACATTTAAAATAATGGTTGCTTTTAACTTTTCGTCACAGTAATTCATTGAAGACAACATTGAAAGCATTCCTAAACAGACATCTTCAAATTTAAGACAGGGTACTGTCAATCAAAACATTGTCCATAATAACCATGACTAGTACTCTTCTTGTCTCAAGACCACCTAAGGCTGAAAAAATGGGACCCATTCCTTATTCATAATCCAGAGTGGATAAACCCCCACCCAAGGTTCCGGGTGCCCCTATACCAAACCAATTGCCCATACAATCGAGCAGCTCCCCTACGATAAAAAATGGCATCCTATGTTTTGTAGAAACATCAAGACATGACACGGAGTAGAAACTCATCGTTCATGGGGATAACCGACTTATCCGTGGCTAGAAAGCCATCATTATCATCAAAATATACTAAGGAGTCGGAGGTGTCTTGAGACAAGCTGTCTCAAGGATGATCAATCATATCTTTCCTAATTCAACCAGTTTTAACCCAAACAATTCTTTCCTACTATATAAACAAATGCACGTTGGAAGTTATCTTCCATTTTTGGTTAATTATTCCTTTTTTGATTTTTACTCACTGCTTACGTATGTAATGCTAACTTAAAAATGAACTTGAAAATATTTAATTGAACAAAATAGAAATCCACCTGGGATTGCTCGTCCATGGGCTGCTGGGCTGGAGTTTGCAAACTTTCCTCCGTCGGCCTATGGCTAGGCCCAGCCTCATGGTCATTAGTGGCTTTATTTATTTTGTTGCTAATATCTTTTTCCTCGGTAAGAGGATTTTCCCTGGTTCTCTTTGGAGCCATGTTGGCAGCTTTATAAAAAGACTTAATCGATTAGAAGTTTAATTGAATAATCTTGTTTTTCCTTTTTTTTAAACCCAAAAATAAGGATTTTTGGAGTAAGTAGGTATCCTTGATAGTTAATTTAATGAGATATTCCTCATGTAACTTATTTATGCTATAAGTAATTTCCCATACTTACCATTAAATTTGGGAAGCCCTTTAACTAGGTTTACCCTTAGTCTATATTCTATTTTAACCTTAGTAAATTATAAATTTCTATCGGCTAATGGATTACTCACCCTAAATTGTAATTGAATATGTTCTATCTTTAAGAATTTTCATAAATTTGATTTCTAAACTTTTCCTCCTATACTTATGGTCTAATTTAGGCAAAATTTTACTGATAGTAATTTGTTATACCAACCATTTATGCTGAGGTAATATTCTCACCCTTCAATAGTGATTTTGGACCTCAAGTATTTATTTGCTAATTAGATAAATTCATTTACTTTTTTCCTTTCTCTATTTTATACGCAAAATGGGTTACTTTTATTGAAGATAAGTACTTAAACTATTTATCTGAGGTTGGGGTATGTATGAGGGATTTCTCAAGGTGGGTTCTACCTCTGATATTTATATCAAAGATTTTTGGATTAATTTATTATTTTCCTTCTTTTATTTTTTCCTAAAACTAATATAATTTTATTGGGATAATTAGGTAAACTAATTATTTGAGGGTAACATAATTATCACGAGTTCCCTAAGGTGTAATTAACCTCTGATAACTTAAAGCATTATGAATTCATTCGCTAATTTTCCCCTTTTAATTTGTCCTAAAAAAGAGTAATTCTACTAAAGTAATTGGGTAAATTAATTGTCTGAACTTGATGTAATTATCAGGGGTTCCCTAACGTGTAATTAACCTCTGATAAATAACTCAAATTATTTTGAATTATCTTAGAAATTTTTCCCTTTTAATTTGTCCTAAAAACAAAGTAATTCTGCTAAAGTAATTAAGTAAATTAATTATCTGTGCTTGACATAATTATCATTGGTTTTCTAACATGTACTTAACCTCTGATAAATAACTCAAAGCAATTTGAATCAATTTGCTAATTTCCCCCATTTAATTTGTCTTAAAAATAGAGTAATTCTAATAAAGTAATTAGGTAAATTAATTATCTAAGCTTGATATAATTATCATAGGTTTTTGAACATATAATTAATCTCTGATAAATAACTCAAATCATTTTGAATCAATTTACTAATTTTCCCCTTTTAATTTGTCCTAAAAACAGAGTAATTCTCCTAAAGTAATTAGGTAAATCAATTATCTGAGTTTAAAATAATTATCATGGGTTTTCTAACATGTACTTAACCTCTAATAAATAATTCAAATCATTTTGAATCAATTTGCTAATTTTCCACTTTTAATTTGTCTTAAAAACAGAGTAATTTTGCTAAAGTAATTAGGTAATTTATTATCTGAGCTGCACATAATTATGATAGGTTTTCATACATGTATTTAACCTCTAGTAAATAACTCAAAGCAATTTGAATCAATTTGCGAATTTTCCACATTTAATTTGTCCTAAAAACAAAGTAATTCTGGTAAAGTAAATATGTAAATTAATTATCTGAGCTTAATATTATTATCACGGGTTTCCTAATGTATAATTAACCTCTGATAAATAACTCAAATCATTTTGAATCAATTTGTTAATTTCTCCTTTTTAATTTGTTCTAAAAATAGAGTAATTCTTCTAAAGTAATAAGGTAAATTAATTATCTGAGCTTGACATACTTATCAGGTTTTTTCTAATAAATAATCCAAAGAAATTTGAATCAATTTGCTAATTTTCTCTCAATTACTTTGTCACCAAAACAGAGTAATTCTACTAAAGTAATTAGATAAATTAATTATCAAAGCTTGACATAACTATCACGGGTTGCCTAACATATATTTAACCTCTAATAAATAACTCAAATCATTTTGAATCAATTTGCTAATTTCTCCTATTTAATTTGTCCTAAAAAGAAAGTAATTCTTGTAATGTAATTAGGTAAGTTAATTATCTGAGCTTGACATAATTATCACCGGTTTCCTAACGTGTAATTAATTTTTGATAAATTACTCAAATTATCTTGAATCAATTTATTAATTTCTCCCTTTTAATTTGTCCTAAAAACAGAGTAATTTTTCTAAAGTAATTAGATAAATTAATTATTTGAGCTTGATATAATTATCACGAGTTCCTTAACATATAAGTTACCTCTGATTAATAACTCAAAGCAATTAGAATCAATTTGCTAATTTGCCTCTAAAATAGAGTAATTCTGGTAAAGTAATTAGGTAAATTAATTATCTGAGCTTGACATAATTATCATGGGTTTCATAACATGTAATTAACCTCTGATAAATAACGCAAAGCAATTTAAATATTTAATAATTTCTCCCATTTAATTTATCCAAAAAAGAGTAATTTTGCTAAATTAATTAAATAAAATAATTATATGAGCTTGACATAATTATCATGGGTTCCCTAGCATATATTTAACCTCTGATAAATAACTCAAATCATTTTGAATTAATTTGATTATTTTCTCATTTATTTTTCTCTAAAAAATAGTGTAATTCTACTAATTTAATTATAAAAATTACTCATAAAATTATAAGATAATTTTCCTAGCTTAATGAAAGTTCAATGCAACCCTAGTAATTATCTCAACATAATCTAAACTTAATCAATATATTTCCTATTAATTTATGGTTAATATGGACAATTTCAGTCCTAATATGATATAATAATTAATTATCTTAATAACCCTAAGCTTAATTACAATATTCAGCAGAGAATATTTAATTAAGAAAGGATTTTTGAGTATACATAGGTCTAATCTTTAATTTATTAAGAAAATAGATTAATCTAGCCTTGCTAATTAAGAAGGATTAGGCTAATTACCGTTTAATTTAATCAACTAGAGCTTAATCTCTAGTGATTTCTGTGTAGCGTTCTCTCTAGATGAGAGAGAGTGTGTCAAGGCTTCGAGTCTGTCAAATTGTGAAGCAAGGGGTCCTATTTATAGGTTTCTGGCACTCACAAGCTCTCACAGGCTGTAAAAGGCAGTTGCTTGCAGTTCAAGCAGTCTCGAGGCTGAAGATGGTGCCCCTTGCTGCTATTTGAGTCCTTGACAGGTTCATCATAGCTCCACACTGCCCCCTTAGCTTCCAGAATTGATTTTGACTATTTTCATTGAGTTTTAATGATGAAAATTGGAAATATCAGTAAATTCTAGAACCTTAGGACAAGAAAGTCTTTATTAATAATAATTACTGAAACCATCCCATTTTACTTAACTAATTTAATTCCTAGTGTAACCTTTCAAAGCCGTAACTTCTCCAGATTTTATCGGAATTCGGTTTTGAAAAATTCGAGCCCGGGGTTTGCTGTGCTTAAGATTCCAAAAATACCAATATTTGCCACGGTCGGATAATTTTACATTGCTTTTTCAATAATCATATCAGTTTGATTAAGCTTTATACAATCTTTAAGGTTTCAGAAACTGGAAACCTTACACACAGTAAGGAACCTGGTCTCCTATCTACAAAAGGTAAGGCACTTGAGCAGATTCATCCATCTTCTCTCTCAAGTGGTGCACCCTCTACAACAAGTTACCCACCTGGAGACCTTTGCTTGGAGTGAAGAAAATGAGCAGCAATTCAATGAGGTAAATCAAGTTTTAGCCGCACTCCCCACCATTGCTTCTCCAAAATGGGATGAGCCATTTTATGTCAACCCTAGTGTAGGCAACAACACACTTGGTGTAGTGTTAATGCAAAAGGACACCCACACTTCTTTTATGTGCCCCATCTATTTCTCTAGTAGATTGATGGCTGGGCCAGAGAGAAGGTATACTACTATTGAACAAATGGTGCTAGCTCTCATGTTTGCTACAACCAAGTTTTGCTCCTATTTGCTGCCTAGGCCATTCGTAATTTTATCAGTGGAGGAGGTTTTCCCCTATGTGATGCAACACATGGATGTTTCTTCTAGGATCGCTAAGTGGTTGATTAGCTTACAGGAATTTGATTACACTATGCAAGTGGAGAACTTGCATAGTGTAACTATGCAGGAATTTGATTACACTATGCAAGACTGGCTCTTGTGAAGAACTCCACAAGAGCCAGTCTTGGAGGTACTCTAACTCATCGACACTTTGAGAAGAAGTTAAAAGTCAAATTGGGGGGGTGAAGAGGTGCCACCTATATTGGAACTCCCAAGGTTGGAAGAAGGTCACTATCTCTACTTCGATGGAGTCTACAAGTGCACCATGGACAAGGCTGTAGCAAGCTTTGTCATCTTCGACGATCATGGGGAAAGAGTATTCTCTAAAGGACAGGTATTGGAAAAAACTCACTCCAACAATGAGGCTGAATATGCTGCCCTCACTCTAGAACTTGAGTGGCGTGCACATAATGGGATTCAACGGCTCAATGTTTTTGGTGATGCCATGTTGCTGGTAAAATAGGTAAATGGCATCTGGCATGCAAAAATCAGGGCTTGGTAAGTCACCTACTTCATGTAAAAGGCCTTTTAAATCGATTTAAAGAGGTGAGAGTACACCATGTCCCTAGAAATGAAAACCAAGAAGCTGATGCTGTAGCTAGTGCTCCTTTAGAAGATGTTGCAATTGGAGCAATTGCTAGGTGTGGTTGAGAAGGTAAATGGTATGATTTGCAGAATCATTACTAAACAGATGAACAATCGGCCTAGCACTGGGATAAGCACTTGTCTTCTGCACTTTGGGCCTATAAAACCTCTTTCAAACCTTGCTAGGTTTCACCCCATTCCACCTTGTTTATGGTAAAGAGGCAATCTTACTTATAGAAGTACAATTAGCAAACCTCAGAGTGCTAGCTACTGAAGCAGAATTCGCTGCAGCCCACCTAAGGAACCACATCTTAGATATGGAGCACCTACAATTGGATAGAGAACAAGCAATCTCTCATTATGTTGCCCAAGCCAAGAAGAGACGCCTATTGTTCAACAAGGGACTCAAGACCTAGGGATTAAAGAGAGGTATGTTGGTGCTCAGGTATGACAGTAGATTTGATACTCACAAGGATAAAAAGTTTATGCCAAGGTGGGAAGGGCCTTTTCTTATCTTGAAGAAGCATAGCAATGTCAGTTACAGATTATGAGATGTCAATGGGAAAGTGCGTAAGACCAGAGTCAATGGATGGTGGCTCAAGCCTTACTTTTAGAGGTTTGACCAGGGACCTTTTTTGGAACTTCCTGAGGAGGCTGCCTCTTCTAGCAACAATTCATCATCAAATTCTAAACTAGAGGCATGAATGTCTCTAGCCTTAGAGGGAGGGCTAATGAGGCTAGTTTTAAAAAACATTTGCTCTCTCTCTCTCTCTCTCTCTCTCTCTCTCTCTCTCTCTCTCTCTCTCTCTCTGTGTGAACTTCCCCTAATGGGGGGGGGGGGGTTTAATTGTTTAAATATATATATATATATATATATATAAGGGGAGGATGCCACGCCAACCACCACCCCCCTCTCCTCTTCTCCCGTCCTGCCAAGCTACCCCCCCTTCCCTTGGCGCCTAACAGCCTGCCCCCTATGTGCCCTCCTCGGCTCCTCCTCCCCACACATCCCTTCTTTGCCCCCCCCCCTCCCCCCCCTCCTTCACGAATCTTTGTCTCCCCCTTGCCCCTGTGGGCTGCAGCAAGCCGCACACACATACACACTCACTCTCTCGCCCTCCCATCCCTCTCTCTCTCTCGCCTTATAGGGATGCATGGTCAAAACACACACACACACACACACACACACACACACACACACACACACACACACACACACACACACACACACACACACACACACACACACACACACACACACACACACAAAATAGCTTGATTTCTTTCTTCTGACTCACAAGGGACAAAAAGAAGCAGGGCTGATAAGTATTTTTGTGGCTCCTCATCTACATCTCTATTAAACCACCCATTACGTGATCACACAAACAGCTATCACAATAATAGCAGGTGTTTGGGCGCTCTGTTAAAGGCAAAACACGAGTTGCCAAGACCAACCCATACTCCCGTGTGCGTGGAGTACTATTAAAATAACCTCTTAATTGATGACCATAACTTCGATACAAATAGATCTTTTGAAATGGAACGAATTGGGCTAGCAGGTATAACCGCTCTGAAAAACCTGGCCTCATTGAATGTTCTACGTAATAATACTGTGGCCCTAGGCCCAGAGCCTCTGTAACCATAGCCAATCTGATATTGTTCCTAAAATGCTCACGACCCCAAAGGGTTACACGAGTCACTCGATCTTTGTATGACCACCATTTAGTCTGGGAAACAGAGGTTCCTAATTGGGGGAATAGATATAGTTCATAACGGAGTAATGTTGCTCTCCATGTAGAGTCAGTACCTGATTGATAAAGGTGTGCTTTTGCTATGGAAAAAACCAGTTCTTGATTGTAGGCCATTTTTTTAGCACTCCTGATATGCAAACATGCGGATATGTATATTACCTTTGTACAGTTACACCTTACTGCTACCTTTGATTGGTTTATATGTTAGTGTCTTCTGGCTTTTATAGACTCACTTTCTGAATTTGAATCAAAATTGGAAGTATGAATTAATAAAAAAAATGTATTGTTAATATGTAGCATATCATACACTGTTTAGTTCCTTGCTGGATACTGTACCCTAGTTATTGGATGCTTGACTTGAGCCGAGTATAATGGTTTGTGGATAGCTGGGATGTGTGGGATAAACTTGAGCCTGGTTTTAAAAAAAAGCTCGATAGTCGATTCAAACCGGGTATCGACTGCATTGGGGTTTCTAGTTGGTATTCTGTATATGACTAGATATATATTTGATGTGACCTTGCTTTAAGGTAAATAAACATCTCTATATACTGTACCCAGTTGCTGGATGCATGACATGTGCCGAGGATTATGGTGTGTGGATTGTGTATTGGGATGTGTGGCTAAACCTGAGCCAGGTTAAAAAATCTCGATGGTCGAATTGAACCGGGTATCGACGGCTTTGGTGTGTCTAGTAGGAATACATTATAAGACTAGATATTTTATGATGTGACCTTGCTTTAAGGTAAATAGCATCTCTCTCTCCATTTACACTCTGTAGCGTATTTTTACTGCCTCTCTGTTGTGTCGGGCTGCCTGCACCTGTTTTTTGCCTGCGCTAGGGTTGAGGTGGCTTGTGAGTATAGTCGCAAATACTGATGTAAGGTCAGACCGGATCTTCAGCGGGGATTATCCCTGAGTATCTGGCTCGTATGGGTGGCGTCTAACTCTGTAGCAGGACCCTGACAGTGGCGGATCTGCTCCCAAATCGCTTCAGCAATATATAAAAGCCCCCTAAAATTGTGAGTACTCTTACTCACTTGGCTGTATTCTCGTGCTGTATTCACTTGTGTGCATTCTATACTGTGTGGGTGAGTGGATTCTTTCTACTGGGTGCTCAATCATGCCGAAAAAGAACGTGAAGGAGACTGTGGACGCTTCGTCGTCTCCTAATTTACAGGTTTTATAAAAATTCTTTGTCTTACATTTGGAATCTCTGCAGCTTCGCTGTAACTGGTTTTTGAATTTTTTTTTTAAAACCCAGGTAGTCTGTTACCGGATATTAAACCTAAAGCTAATATGTCACTCTGAAGCTTTGTTGATGAAATGATTTGAAAATTTGGAAACTTGTTCCGGATACCTTTTACTGGTCTTTTGGAGTTAATGAATGTGTAGGTACTTTTCTGCTGTTTGACAGTTTGGAAATTGTATAATTCTTTGACTAATGATGGTCGATATCGTAAAATAAACTAATAATTAAGTTGCAACCTGGTTCTGGAAACTGAGTGAAAGGCTCTGTTAAATTAAGTACTGCTTGGATTTTTGTGAATGATGGGAGTTGTATGCATGGTTTCCGTATTAAGTGCTGTAAAACTAGTTCTCTGATGAAAATTCTGGTTTTAAAAATAGGAGGAAACTGCCAGGTAAGAGGCCGTTTTTGCTACTAAGGAAAGAGTACTTTATGTACTTTTTAGAATGGAATTGTATATTGGTGCGAAGATGTTATGATTCGGTTAAAAATTTGCTCAATAGATTAAATTAACTCGTGTAAAAATTAAAAAAACCAGAAACTCACAAATAAAATGAGCTGTAATGATCATATAATGTGGATTTGATATTTTGGATTATGGCTTCACTAATTTACTGTTGTCCTTTCGATAAAATGACAGTCACTTGATAAATTTAAATCTCTTGGTAAGGTTCCTATTGCATTAGATCTGCGGTACACCTGTTTGAGGGCACTTTATACTAGTTTTTGTAAAGGCGTCCTGACTTCTCTTATTGCTCTTTTTCTTATTCATGATAATGCTAAGAGTTGCTACACATCCGTTATCGAATATGAGTGGCAATACATACTCGGTTTGTATATGAAGCTAAAGTATGGCAGCACATACTGGATTTATTAAAACTGGTTCCAAGATTCAGGTTTTTTTCACATAAGATGATGTTTCTTTTGATACTGTTCGGTAAATTACCGTTACTTCAACTGGGAAATTGAGTTATATATGGCTTGGCTAGGTTTGACCTCGGCCATTCTATAAAATTTGTTGGTCTTCATTTGCTGGATTCAAAAAAAACACTCAAAAAAATATATAGGAGCTGAATCTAACCTAGCATCTTGCAGTATATACAATAGTGCTTCTAGGAATAGGTTATAAAGTCCTCGGTTTTATGGAAAGTCGTATAAACTCCTTTTTATACTGATCCTTTCTGGTTTTTTATATGTCGTATCTATCTCGGACCAGGTTCGAGTCTGATTGAAGAACTGACTCACTTATATTTTTTAATTAAAACGACTGTCTATTTCAGGCTAGTGATACAATATAACAAAACATGACTTGTTAAGCATTAATATTTCTTGAGAAATGTAGTCTTTTTATATAAAAAATATATATAAAAAGATTTAGCAAAAGATGTTTAAAAAAAAAGAGAGATATATGTATATTAAATTGAGGAATGAACATGTACATTGCTACTTTATGGGTGTGCAAGTTTCTTTATCAGATTGGCAAAATTTGCCAAAGAATGGTTTATTTCAAAACTAAACAAAATACTTGTTAAGAACGATATGTTTTTTTAAGGTGACATGGATAACAGCTGGGATGCCCTGCATCACCTACGTACAGTCATGTGCTAACGAACTGTTTTCTTGTGGCTATGGGTGCAGGTGAGGGCTACCTTCCTTGATTAAATTGTCCAGTTCTAAACAAATGGAGGATATCTTAAGGTGACGCAAATTATCCCAGACTTTGGGTTTATGGATTCTTGAACTATATCTTGTTATCTTCATTACCTTGTACAAAATTTATTTTCAACTGCAAATAAATTATTGTGCAATGCCACTGTACTTTTCTAGAATTCATGGTCTGTAAAGCGGCTCGTGTTCGTTTGCGTATATGTATATAGATTTAAAATTGCTACACACACACACACACACACACACACACACACACACACACACACACACACACACACACACACACACACACACACACACACACACACACACACACACACCTTATCCTCTTCTTCCACACACTCCCTCTCATCGTTCGTCTCATGCTTCCCTCTTCCACTCCCTCTCATCGTTCCTCTCATGCTTCCCCCTTTCACTCTCTCTCTCATTAGGTAGAGAGAGTATTTCTCTTCTCTCACACACACAACCACACATACACCTTAACATGCACGCCTGCACACACACAGAGATTTGTCTCTCTCCCTCACACACAATGTTCTCTCTGTCATGTCAAGTGGAGAATGTATCTCTCTCTCTCTCTCTCTCTCTCTCTCTCTCTCTCTCTCTCTCTCTCTCTCTCTCTCTCTCTCTCTCTCTCTCTCTCTCTCTCTCATTAACCACACGCACACTGGCACGCTCGTGAATTCTCAATCATCGCAAACACACACACACACACACACACACACACACCATTACTCTTGTTCACCTCTCTCTCAATTCACCAATGTAAATATGCATACATGCTCTTGCACTCGTGCACTTATGCATAAACACACACACACATACACACATGCACACACTGACATATGTAATTACATGCACGCGTACACACACACACACACACACACACACACACACACACACACACACACACACACACACACACACACAGACACACACACACACACACACACACACACACACACACACACACAGGCAGATGTAATTACATGCATACATGCACACACACATACACAGATGGACACACTGACATATGTAATTACATGCACACACACACTTATACACACATGAAGGTTGAAGTGAATACACATGTATACGCATGACAACACCCCCGCATGCACCACGTTCGGTAAAGAATCAAGCAGGGAAGTACAAGAAGACCACCGTGACAAGATGACACTTGATGCGTACGCACACCACCTGCACCCACCACCATATCTGCAAAGTAAGATCAATCAAAATCATCCCATAAAGGGGATATGACCAGGAAGATGCCCCAATGCGACATGGCAATATCAGGCAACGATGCACCAGGAGCAATAGCTTGGAGACATTGGCATTCTAGCCTCACACTGACTACCCACCCATTGTAAATAGTCAATCCACCTTCCTCCAATAACTTAGCCCACTGGCTAAAGAACTAGCAAATACCCCTACCCTTCTCTTATCCCCACTTCTCTCTATCTCTATCTCTCTCTCTATCTCTAACTAGAGAGGTATCTAGTCCCTCTACAATGACGACTGGACACCCAACAATGTCCAATGGGTAAAGACCACCTCCAAGGCCTATATAAGGAGGCCACTACGAAGCACAAAATAGACGGAGAACACTCTCCAACACTATCCAGGCTTCATGCACCATACACTCTTATGCACCATTAGGCACATTATGCACTTCACAAGCTAAAAAGCTTATGGTGTTAAGTTTGCTGCAAGCATGGGCGGCTTCACCACCGCCATTCCCATCCACACCATGGCTAGCTTGCTAGTCTTGGCCACTCCACACACATAATCCACATCTCACATCATTAGGCTTCAAGGAAGCATGACCTATGTTGAGTACTTCACACCACCCCTACATGATTACGCTACTCTCTACTTGCACTTTGAGTATTCCTTGCTCTCCTATGTACAAACAACTAATGGGCTATGATTAATAATAATGGGATTTTTGTCATTCTTTGTGCAACGGTCTTGTGTACTCCCATGATGCACTCCTAAGTCTACCCGCCCTTGCAATTATGTGCAATGGAGGCTCCTATGATGTTTGCTTCCCTCCCTCTCCATGACGACTATGCAGTCTCTTCCAAGAGCATTTTGATAACTCCTACTTGTCATAATGCTTCTCAAGGGAGTGCTCTTGATGTGTGTTTCATAGCATGCTTTTCTTAGATTGTTCTCATACCCAAGGGAGTCACTCATTTTGGAATTTGGGGTTGTTTTGATGTATGTTAAGAGTCTCCCAATCCAGGCATTATGCATCTCTGTAATACCCTACATGTTGTCATGCTTTAGCTAGACATCTTGCACTCACTCCATTCTTCATCTCATATATTTATTGTTCAAAGGTGAGCATTCTTAGAGTCACACATGCATGTCTCTCTCTCTCTCTTTTCATGTGCATCCTAGCTGCTCTATGCTAGGTGGTGCCCTCACTCTACTTTGATTTACGCACGATGAGTGCTCTATGTACCGAGGTGATTGAGGAGTCCGGAAGGTGTAGAGGCCACCCCTCTTGGTTCATAATTTCCCACCATCACTGTCATCTCTTCATTTAGACACTTTGGTTCTTTTTTCCACCACTAGCAGCTTCATTTCTGTCCCATCAAGCTCACATAAGGTATATGTAGCATTACCATGTACATGTTTGACAATATATAGTCCAAACCATCATTTTGCAAACTTTCACATTATATTGTTTTGATTATCAAGACTATTATCATAGGTCAAAATCCAATCTCCTTGTTCAATAGCCTTTGGTTGAAGTTTGTGCCTGTCGTCAAACCTATCCTTGTTTTTCAACCTTGCGTCCTTCAATCAAGCAATTGCAAGCTCAATATCCTCATGTCTTCTTTCTATTTCCTTATGCGTAATGCAAGAAGATCTTGCCTACTAATGCCATCCTCCCAAGGCAATACATTCCTGTAGGAACTATGTCCTCAATTGGCATAATAGGTATCTGACCATACATCAATTTCATAGGCATATAACCAGTGAGTAAGCTATGTATAGTACAGTTAGCCCATAATGTATAAGCTAAAATCTTGGCCACTCACAAACCTTACCTTTGCATGCCTTAGCCAAAATCTTGGCATGAGTAATAGGATAGAGGTTTGTGCTTACAAAATCACTCTCATCAATCATCTCTTCTTCATCTTTATATCTTGCCGTTGATAGCATGTTTGCCATTGGATTGTCTTTCCCTACAATATTCTCAAACTCTAAATTTAAGGATTTGATGTAAGCAATCCATCATAGCATAGCAACGTCAGCTACAAAACAAATTGTAATCATCCCAAAAAGAGGTAGACAATCTATTTCTATAACTACATGTGCACTTATCAAGTACTCCTTGTCACATTTTAATGCTGTGACTACTCCTAAAACTCCCTCTTAAGTTGTGGATAATGGCATTAATGAGAACTCAACACTTAAGCACAAAATGTCACCAATCTCCGTTTTCTTATTTATCATCTTGTCTTGTGGCCAATCTGATACCTATAGGATTGGTATCCACTATTATTATCACAAGACTAGTAACTTCTTCAACTTTTCAATGGCATGTGTTTGCATTAATTCCCATCGAAACTCTTCATTCTTTCTCAAAAGTTGCTAAAGAGGATCAAATACATTCTTCCCATGGCATGTGTTTGCATTAATTCCCATTGAAACTTTTCATCCTTCCTCAAAAGTTGATAAAGTGGATTAAATACATGTGCATAATGAGGAACCGTATAAGGTACAAGACACATGCAGAAAGAAATTTACAAACTTGAATGACAAATATACATGTCTCTTTCATCTCTTGAATAGCATCATTCTTGACTAGACAAGGTCTTCTACAATTAGGACCACACATACATCCCACAATAAGCACCTTAGTGACTCCAAACACTAATTTTATCCTAATAAGATAAGGTTCACTTCCTTCAACCTCGATAAGATCCTGTTACAATTATCAATATGGTTTGTCACAGACTTGTGGCACCCCCTCAAATCTAAATCTTCATCTTTATCTTTTGTTTCACATCCTTTGATAGGCACGTCATCTAGGAAGGACATTCTAACCTATGAAATAAAGTTATATAGAACCTTATTTATCCCATTCATCATGTGTGTAACTGAGTTGCTTGCTTCCTACACTAAGGTACATATCCTAACTAAATCCATAGGTGTCCTCATGGTTTTAAAGTCCCTGAAAATTGGAACGTCATACCCTGAGTATAGATCTCCCATTGAGCATATGGACCTTCTTACAAATGTCTCTGCAAACTCATCCACAATCGGCCCTATATGCACATTCTTGGTCGTGACTTTGTTTATAGGTTGCACATCTTGGATGAGGTATAGAGCTCCATTATTCTTTGGCATTATGAAACCTATTTGAATGTGGAGCACAAGAAGACTCCAAGATACCCATCTTAATTTTCTCATTGAGTAGCCCAATGAGCTTTAGCAAGTGAGCCTTTGGAATTGGATTAGGCCTTAGGCTCCAAGGTACCGAAGGAATAGTGAAGATTACCATAGGAGCAACAATAGAGGGATCAACACAACCTATCTCATGTGGCTTGAATGCAAAAGCTCTTCCATGTTTGGATAGCATTACTTCAAAACATTTATTTTCAACTTGTGTTAAAGAATCCTCATAGCCAACTTTTAATTGCTTTAGAGATTCATATGTAAACATGTGCCCAATCCTTTTTGGATCTTGGAGACAAGCTTGCAAAGAAGCCTGTTATAAATTTTTCTTGCAGTCTGCAGGCAAAAATAGTGGAACTAGTTTCACCTTCTTTGCCACAGTCTTGTACTTATTCTCCATCTTTATTTCATCCTCACTTGTTTCATCAACACACTGCTCTTTTTGAAAAGCCTCAATTACATCATACATTTCAATTGAGCATACTTTCACAATCTCATTTCTACCATGCAAGCTAGACTTCATCGTAGCATCAAGATTAGCTATGGTATCTACAAAAGAAACCTATTCAAACAAATCCAAAATGCTATCACTATACTTTAACAAACCATTTTCCTTCAATCTTGTTTGTACACTATGTACAAATTTTTGCTCACATCTCTTCAAGTGCTTAAGCCTTGTAGAACATATTAATACAAGTTTTAACGCTAAGAAACTTATAGAAAAGGCTTCACCCTCTTATGGATCAAGTGAGAACCTTTTTCTACTTGTACCATTGCAATCTCGTTTTACAATGATACTTTGCAAAAACCCTTCATCTTTTTGTGATCCCGAAACTCTTTACTTGCCTTTGGTGGTAAAGGATGCTCTCAAGGATTATCATGATAACATCATTGTTCACACATACAACTAGAAATTGGGCAACACACTTGGAAATACAAGTTTTAACGCTAAGAAACTTATAGAAAAGGCTTCACCCTATTCTGTATCAAGTGAGAACCTTTTTCTACTTGTACCATTGCAATCTCGTTTTACAATGGTACTTTGCAAAAACCCTTCATCTTTTTGTGATCCCAAAACTCTTTACTTGCCTTTGGTGGTAAAGGATGCTCTCAAGGATTATCATGATAACATCATTGTTCACACATACAACTAGAAATTGGGCAACACACTTTCCATATTTGTTTTTGATTCTATTAAAGGTCAAGCCATCATCCATCACCTTTGTTTCCATTCAGACACCTACAATGTAGGGTTGCCCAAGGATAAGTGGATAGAAACATGTGTCCTATACAAAGAAGTTTTGCTAAGTGGATAGAAACATGTGTCCTATACTAAGGTTCAGCCCATTAAGACTTCCAAAATGCTAAGGTTCCAAAATTCAAAGGTTGTGTCCAAAGGTCAACCCTAGGGAAAATTGGATGCTTTGTGTGTGCCCTAAAAGTCTTTGCACATCCCTACATGGGAGGGGGTGAGCCCTAAAGGTAGGGGATGAGAGAGAAAGCCACACACACACACACAGGCTCCCTTTACACAAAGGGAATGAGGGACACATGTCAGCTCCCTAGGCCAGATGCCCACAAGGTGTGCCCAATTTCTATTGGATGACCCTTGAAGTGGACCAATGAGAATTAAGCTAGAGTAAATCTAGTTTAATTAATTTAAAAACATTTAATAAAAGAAACCAATGAGAATTAAGTCTCCTAGAAGACTATTGGGCAGTCTCCCAAGGGGTCCAATGAGCATTCAGGAGCCCCATGGCTTGCCTGATTCCTATTGGCCAGGAGGCAAAGGGGTCCAATGAGAGTTTAGTTTAATTATTTAATTACCTAAAGCTCTCACAAAAGGGGAAAGGGGGGACACATGTCAGAAGGCTATCACTTATGGTGCTTAATTGTAATTGGCTTGACTTGGGGAGGGCCAATGAGGCTTCAGCAAGAGCAATTAGCAAGAGGGCTCGCCCAAGAGAGAGAGGGGGCTGATTTTTGCAAGGCATTATCACACACACACACACTCACACAAGCTCATGTGTGAAGAAAGAGAAGACTATCTCTTCCCAAGCTTTAATGGAGAACTCATCACCTACTCCAAGCTTGTGAGATAGAAGCCTACATCAACACTCTCTTGGCATGTGGATGCAAATCCAACCAAGAGCCAAGCTTCAATGCATGCTCATCTCCTCTACCAAGCTAATTACTAAGCTAAGCTATGCTACATATGAGTGATTATGTGAGGAGATGTACATCTTTCTTGTAAGATACTCCTTCTTCCTCTCAATCTACTCTCATACACTGCTAGCTCTCACCATCTTCGAAGGTGTGTGAGGTCTTGGGTCTCAGAACGGGGATAATTCAAGTTGTGTTTGATTAAGTGTTTTGCTTGGTGTATGAAGCTTCCATCTTCATTGCACTAGCTAGTCTTGAAGGAACACAAAGAATTGTATTGTACAATGTCTCTCTTGATGGGAGAAACCATAATACAAAGCCTTTTGGAGGGGGGGACCGGCTCCATGCAAATCCGGTCCTCAACTGTTGTCAATAGCTTAATTTCTCTCTCTTTTGAAAGTATTGTTGATGCTATCTAACTAGGTGTTATGCTTTTTGTTGCTCTCTCCACCCAAGCACTCTTGTAATTCTCATTAGGAATCTATTCTAATGAAATTCCCACTATGTTCATGCTAATTTCCACTACACATAAGTTATTAGGCCATTAAATGTTACATTGGTATCAGAGCTCAAGGTTTCTCTTTTCTTGCTCAAGAAGGGAGGTCCTCAAGCTAGCTACAAATGGTTGGTACTATTAATTGCATGTGAGTAAGTAGAATAGGGATTTTTCAGCCTTGCAGTGCACTTGCCTTCGTGCAGTTAACGGGGCATCACCGTCGAGAGCTATGGTCTTAATAGTGGAGTCCTATGGGGATTGCCTACAGCTTAACCACTATTGAGCTATTAGAAGCTTGACAGGAGCCGGTGCTGTTTTGGTGTCGAAAGACCCTCTCTTCTATTCCTTGCAATTAATGGTATTCGAGCCGCGGGTATAGTAGCTTGAGTGCTTTTTCTAAAGGGGTAAAGAGGAGTAGCAACTAGGGCTTGAAGTGCCAAAGTACACCTAAAAAGTTTACACCTAAAAGTTGTTAGAATGGCTGACAATAGTAAAGAGAATGAAATTAATGTTGATAACTTTGATTTTGCTCATGAGCAAGCTACTAATGATGCTTCAATGCTTGTTAACTATCTTGTTACTAGGCTTCAACAAGCCATGGGCAATCCATCTCTCCAAAGTGAAGTGCAACGGCAGCTCCGTGCTCACGGGATTCTCCAAGCTCATCACCATGACGAGAGAACACCTAGGAAGCCTCCTTGTGAGACTACCAAAAGAGGTCTCTCTCCGATTCGGGAAGAAGAAGAGAATCCATATGAAGGGCTCAAGAATTTACTTCTTGATGATGCATCTCCTTCCCAAAGGAGAACTCAAGAGCCTCCATCGAAGGAACGAGAAAGAAGCGAGTCTCCCGCCACCTCGGCGGAGATGGCTCCACGAAGACGGCGGGCTAAACGCTCTCCATCACCACCAAAGCGGAGAAGACCATCACACTCTTCTCCACGCCATAATTCAAAGAGGGATGATAAAAAGCAAGAGAAGAAAAAGGCGAGAAAGAGGACACTCTCTTCTCCATCTTCTTCATCCTCTTCCTCTTATGAAAGCTATGGTGAAGACGACAAAGATCAAGACAAGAAAAAGGCGAGAAAGAGGTCACCCTCTTCTCCACCTTCTTCAAATTCTTCACCTTCTGAAGAAAGTGATGGTGCAACCTTTGAACCATCAAAAAGAAGAGGCCATAGGAAATCATATGCCGCATGGAAGAGGTCGTCCAAGTTGAAGAAATTCAAAGAGGGAGGGAAGAGCATCTCTTTCCTTACCTATGATGGTACCTTTGGTGCTACGGACAAAGTCTTGGCCTTTATCCAACAATTTGATGAGGCGTTTGGAGATGAGGGCTTCACGGAGTCCTCTAAGCTACGCCATGTAGCTATGCACTTTCAAAAGTCCGCCAGACAATGGTGGTCTAGCCTACGAGCCAACGGTGAAGCTCCACGAACATGGAAAGCTTTAAGAGCTTCCATTATGAAGCAGTTTTTGGCCATCGATGCCAAAGACAAAGTACTCACCGAAAGGCGAAGCTTAAAGCTCTCTCCCAATGAATCTATCCACAAATATGTAGACAAGTTTTGGGACCTACAACTCAAAGCCACTGTCTTCAAAAAGTTGGATTTTGGAGAGCAAAAGCAACAATTTTGTGCGGGCTTAACCGAAGCAATGGCGGAGTATGTCAACTCCCAAAGACCACGTACCATATCGGCGGTAATACACCACACTATGGTCGCCTCTTGAATCAATTTCCAAACGGGGGCAAAAAGAAATAATAAGCCCCCGGAAAACAAGGGTTCTAATGAGCCTAAGGGGAAGGACAGTGTCCAAAAGTCTCCTAAGGGCAACTCCAACAAAGCTAAAGAGAAGGGAGTTTACAAAGGTAAGAATAAACTCTCTCCTGAAGAGCTTGAGCGTTATCGTAAGGATAACCGGTGTTTCAAGTGCGGCGAACAAGGGCATGCGTACCGCGCTTGTCCCCAAAAGAACAACCGCCAAGATGCTCCTAGAGCTTCCTTGGTTGAAATCCAAGAGGAGGAGACTCACCAAACTCACCACAAAGGATCTCCTCTATGCCATGCTTGGGGAAAGGTAAGAGAACATGATGCTTTTATTCTCTTTGACCCTGGTTCTACTCACAATTTTATATCTATAGAGTTGGCCACAAGCTAGGAATACAATCCTACGAGATGGGAGATGTCCTACCCGCAGACAGTGCCTTCAAGGGGCAAGAAGCTTCAGTCACTCCCTTAATCGGGAAATTGAGGCTTCATGTCCAAGGCTATGTGGACAAAGAGGACTTCTTTATCTCTCCTCTCAAGCATGAGGATGTAATCCTAGGGGCACCATGGTTTGACCGCCTGGCTGCCGATGTTAAATTTCCTGAAAGGAGAATCTCCTTTAAGTTCAGGGAAAAAGACATGTATATAGATGCTAAGGAAATGGGCAACACCATCCCCATTGTACATACACCAGCTTTCAACAAGTCAATAAAGAGCTCTATTTCCGTGTACATGATTTTTGTTAAAGACTCTTAAAATGAACCTAATGCTTTAGCAAAAGAAAATAAAAGCAACCAAAAGGAATTAGAGTTATCCAATTTTCTCAAGGGGTTTCAAGATGTTTTTATTGACGACATCCCTTGTGAGCTACCTCCTAAACGAGGTAATGATGACCATGCAATTGAACTTCTTCTAGGAAGTTCACCGCCTAATAAACCTCCTTATAGAGTTTCTCAAGCTCAACAAGAGGAGATTATGCGGCAAGTGCATGAGTTAGTTGAGAAGGGTATGGTTAGGCCAAGCTCATCCCCATTTTGCTCACCTGTGCTATTAGTGCAAAAGAAAGACGGCACATATCGTATGTGTGTCGACTATAGAGCACTAAATAGGATCACTATCAAGAATAGGTTTCCCGTTCCACGGGTAGAAGACCTATTTGATAAGCTACAAGGATCGACCTACTTCAGTAGGGTTGACCTAAAAAGTGGCTATCATCAAATAAGGATAGTTGATCAAGACATTGTAAAGACCGCATTTCGTACTACATTTGGTCTTTACGAATACATTGTCATGCCTTTTGGCTTGACCAATGCACCAGCCACATTCAACCGCTTGATGGAGAAGCTGTTCAGGCCTCATCAAACCTTCACTGGAGTGTTCTTTGATGATATTATCATCTACTCTAATTCATTGGAGGAACACAAGCAACACCTCCAGGTAATATTTCAAGTTTTAAGAGAGAATAAACTTTATGTTAATCGAAAGAAAAGTGAATTTTTCTTGCAAGAGATTCATTATTTAGGTCACATTATCTCTCAAGATGGCATCCAAATGGATCCATCCAAGTTAGAGGTAATAAAAGGATGGCCTAAACCAAGGAATCTTCATGAACTAAGAAGCTTCATAGGTATGTGTGCATACTATAGACACTTCATAGAAAAGTTCTCACAAATTGCGGGACCATTACATGACCTAACAAAGAAAAGCGTTAGGTATACATGGTCTGCTAAGGAGAACAATGCTTTCGAAAAGCTTATCTCTCAACCTGTGCTTACACTACCGGATCTCTCAAAACCATTTGAGGTCCAATGCGATGCTTGTGGTGATTGCCTTGGAGTTGTTTTGCTCCAAGAAGGGGCACGCCATAGGCTATGAGAGTCGAAGGCTCGACCCTATTGAGCAAGCTCTAGGCATATACGAAAAGGAACTCCTTGCAGTTCTACATGCCTTAGACTCATGGAAGCACTATTTATTGGGGACTCCTTTCATTCTGCGAACGGATCACCAAAGTCTTAAGTACTTCATGACGCAGACCAAGCTGTCCGACAAACAAATGAGGTGGGCAAATTTTCTTTCGCAATTTCATTTTCATATTGCTCACATTGCTGGCAAGCATAATCAAGTAGCTGATGCACTCTCAAGACGGCCGAGAGTGAATGCAGTTTCCATAGCAACTCACAATGATCTATCTTCAATGATAGATGAGTATGCTATTGATCCCGATTTTAGAGATGTGATTTCAGCCCTTGCATTAGGGAAGAAAGAAGAACCATTTACTTTACAAGATGGTTATCTTCTCTATGGCAATAGACTATGCGTTACTAACTCACTACGTGAGAAAGTAATGTATGAATCTCATGCTCCACCTTATGCGGGGCATAGAGGGATTCAGTCTACCTTAACACTAGGTTGGTAATGGGACACTTTTATGTCCTGGGACACTTTTATGTCCTGTTAAGTGACCATTTTCCTTGAATTATGTCAAGAGTTTCAAAATGGATTTTGAGGTGCTATCTATCTAGAAATTTGTCTCATGAGCTGAAAAAAACTCGATATTTTTTTGGAATATCAATTCCATCTTTACCCTTGTCCTTGCACAACATTTCACAACCTAAACTGTCTGAAAAAACTGGTTTGGCTTTTTTCAACTTTTTGCAACTATACCACTCTAGAATTCATGTTTGTGAGGTCTATAATGCTAGAGAACTATCTTTAGTAGTCCTAAACATGTCTTGATGCTTACAGGGAGAAATAAATGTTAAAGTTGTAAGTTATGACCAAATTACAAAAATTGTCAAATCCTGTTTTTTATTCAATTTTAGCTCTTCTATGATTTTTTTGGTGGCTTTCATGATATCCAAATGCAGTTTTGCTTTTCTATGTCCCATATTGTAACATAAATCTAATATTTCTTGAGTTTTGGGGCACCTAATACCCTATTTTGCATAGTAGACAACGATGGTTGATTTTTTCAATTATAGAAGAAAACGAAACATTCTAGTATATCAAGTATAGCTTTTTCAATATTGTTAGTTTCTTGTGACAACTACATGCATTTTGTAGGTAGTAACCATATCTAGTCATAAGGATCAAATTTGGCTAGATATTGAATAGTTTCTATGGGATTCTACAACTCATAATGTTGAACCCAGTTTTTTCATGTTTGCTGTATTTAGCACTTCATCTTTGTCCCCAAGATTCCCCTTGGTAAGAGATGTATTATTCTTTTGACATGGTCCATGGCTCCTTATGAACCTAAAGGACAATAGGGAACTAAGAAAACATGCATATATTATTTGTATTGAGCGTGGCTATAGAAACTTTGATAAAAGGTTTGCAGAATGGTAAAAATTCAACTTTTTTGTACCTATTTCTTTTGGCAAAACAAAAAATAGTGTGTGAGAAGCAATCATATGTTCTGATCACCAACCCATTGAAGTTAACAAGGTAATTTGTCTCAAGTCCTACAAAAATCCCTAATCTTATTTTTATGCAACAAAACGTAAGAAATGACTGTTTTGATGAAAATGTACTGGTCCATCAACTTTGGAGGCTTGGTGTGACCAAAAGATGAGAAATTTTACAAGTTTCTTATTTTTTCCATGTGTAGTAGGCCTTGAACTATAACCTCATGAAAGGATATTACAAAATGAGTGGATCTACTATGGTTTTGGAGGTTTTTTTCAAAACCTTGAAAGGACACTTTTATGTCCTGTTAGGTTACCAACCTAGTGTTAAAGGGAATTGAAACATATTTCTATTGGCCTACCATGAAAGTGAACATACAAGAGTATGTTTCCAAATGTGTGGTATGCCAAAAGACAAAATTTGATAGAGGGAAGCAACTTGGATTGCTTCAACCCTTGCCAATCCCTAATTCACCATGGGAGAGCATATCCATGGATTTTATCTTTGGATTGCCTAAGTCTATCCATGGGAATACGGGAATATGGACGATAGTAGACAGGTTTAGTAAACAAGCTCATTTTATACCTGTCGAAAAGACTATCAAAGCCCATCAAATGGCAACCCTCTTTATTTCACAAATTTTCAAGTACCATGGCTTGCCCATGTCCATAGTGTTGGATAGAGATCCTAGAATGACCATTAATTTCTGGAAGGGTCTCTTTGAGAATTTAGGAACAAGGCTAAACTTCTCTTTGGCCTATCATCCACAAACTGATGGCCAAAGTGAAATAGCTAACCTAACCATTCTCGATCTACTAAAAGCCTATGTAACGGAAGTAGATCAAAGATCCCAATGGGAGAAGTACTTACCCTTAGTGGAGTATGCTTACAATAACAATGTACATACTTCCACGGGAAAAGCACCTTTCGAGGTAATTGAGGGAAGATCAAAAAGTCCCTTGCTACTTAAGGTACATGGGAAGATCTTCGCTGCAGATGAGTATAGCCGAGACCTACAAGAATCTTTTCAAAAGATTAAGGATGCTATCTCTATCTCACAGCAAAGGCAAAAGGCTGCTGCTGACAAGCACAGAAGAGCCCAAGCCTTTAAAGAAAATGATTGGGTCTTGTTAAAGTTTCCCAAGTCTCGATTAAGGCACACAACAGGAAAGAATCCTACGGGTCACCAAAAGTACTATGCTAAACTAGCAAAAAGGTACTATGGTCCCTTTCAGATTCTTAGGCCAATCAATGAGATGGCCTATCAACTCAAGTTGCCCAATCATTGGCTCATACACAATGCTTTTCATGTGAGCCTATTAAAGCCTTACAAAGGAGAGCCACCTCAAGAACCAACTATTGAAGACCCACCGGAGATCGAGGACCAAGAAGAGGTGCTGCAGCCCGAGTCCATTCTCCGACATGAAGACAAGGTACTAAGAGGCGGTAAGACTATCCGACGATATCTTATTAAGTTTAAGAATTATCCTTTTGAAGATGCTAGATGGATGCAAGGCATACAATTAAAGGATAACCTAAACCTTGTCAATGCTTACAATGCTTCCCAAGAGTAAGCAAATGTACAAAATGTTAAAAATGAACAAAGTTTTTGTCTTATAAGACTCTCTCTTTTTCTTTATTTGTGCACAAAAATGAAGTAGAATGCATGCTTAGATCAAGTTTGTGGAGACGATGTCTCCCAAACACCAAGTAGAGCTTGTCACTCTACTATGGAAGACTGATAGGACTGATGTGACATGCTTGCGGCAGCCTCAGGCTCTCAAGCGCCAAATGGACTAGTCATCCATTATGGAATGATATCGTAGGGTAACATAGGGATCCTCTACCCGCTAAGAAAAGGACTCATGAACATGCTTTAACTTCTCTACACCATAGTCGAGGATGACTATGATTTCAAGAGAGAGGTAATGTCATAATAATCAATATCTAATTCTCCTAAATGATTTTCTCATATTAAGCTGATCATTTAATGTGGGGAAGGCCAGGGGAGAAAAAGCTAGAATATTGGTTAAGCTAGCAGACCGGCCACAGTAGGGATCCAAAGGAGGGAAAATAGGGATCCAAAGGGGGGGCCATCTACAAAAGATCCATGTGCAACAATGGGCTAAAAAGACCCTAAGGTTCAGCCCATTAAGACTTCCAAAATGCTAAGGTTCCAAAATTCAAAGGTTGTGATAAAGGTCAAACCTAGGGAAAATTGGATGCTTTGTGTGTGCCCTAAAAGTCTTTGCACATCCCTACATGGGAGGGGGCGAGCCCTAAAGGTAGGGGATGAGAGAGAAAGCCACACACACACACACAGGCTCCCTTTACACAAAGGGAATGAGGGACACATGTCAGCTCCCTACGCCAGATGCCCACAAGGTGTGCCCAATTTCTATTGGATGACCCTTGAAGTGGACCAATGAGAATTAAGCTAGAGTAAATCTAGTTTAATTAATTTAAAAACATTTAATAAAAGAAACCAATGAGAATTAAGTCTCCTAGAAGACTATTGGGCAGTCTCCCAAGGGGTCCAATGAGCATTCAGGAGCCCCATGGCTTGCCTGATTCCTATTGGCCAGGAGGCAAAGGGGTCCAATGAGAGTTTAGTTTAATTATTTAATTACCTAAAGCTCTCACAAAAGGGTAAAGGGGGGACACATGTCAGAAGGCTATCACTTATGGTGCTTAATTGTAATTGGCTTGACTTGGGGAGGGCCAATGAGGCTTCAGCAAGAGCAATTAGCAAGAGGGCTCGCCCAAGAGAGAGAGGGGGCTGATTTTTGCAAGGCATTATCACACACACACACACTCACACAAGCTCATGTGTGAAGAAAGAGAAGACTATCTCTTCCCAAGCTTTAATGGAGAACTCATCACCTACTCCAAGCTTGTGAGATAGAAGCCTACATCAACACTCTCTTGGCATGTGGATGCAAATCCAACCAAGAGCCAAGCTTCAATGCATGCTCATCTCCTCTACCAAGCTAATTACTAAGCTAAGCTATGCTACATATGAGTGATTATGTGAGGAGATGTACATCTTTCTCGTAAGATACTCCTTCTTCCTCTCAATCTACTCTCATACCCTGCTAGCTCTCACCATCTTCAAAGGTGTGTGAGGTCTTGGGTCTCAGAACGGGGATAATTCAAGTTGTGTTTGATTAAGTGTTTTGCTTGGTGTATGAAGCTTCCATCTTCATTGCACTAGCTAGTCTTGAAGGAACACAAAGAATTGTATTGTACAATGTCTCTCTTGATGGGAGAAACCACAATACAAAGCCTTTTGGAGGGGGGGACCGGCTCCATGCAAATCCGGTCCTCAACTGTTGTCAATAGCTTAATTTCTCTCTCTTTTGAAAGTATTGTTGATGCTATCTAACAAGGTGTTATGCTTTTTGTTGCTCTCTCCACCCACGCACTCTTTGTAATTCTCATTAGGAATCTATTCTAATGAAATTCCCACTATGTTCATGCTAATTTCCGCTACACATAAGTTATTAGGCCATTAAATGTTACAATACTCTTCATCATCATCAAAAAATTGCACCTATTTTGCTCTTTCAAATGATTGATATCAATCCACTATACTTGCATCACCCTCTTCATCATAGACTTGTATTCCTTGTGTCTTTAAAGTATTTCCTTCTCCCTATGAGTGAATAGCCTCAACAAGAGTTTGTCTCTTGCTCTTGATGATATCAAGAATCTCCTCATGGAATTCATGCTTGGCTATGCCAAGCACTTCACCTAGAGTAAACCCAATCTTGCTATTAAGAATCCTCTCCTCCAAAACTTTCTTTAAGCATGTTGCAACTTCAATATCTGATTGGATTCTATATCTAATTGGATTCTATATCTAATTGGATTCTATATCTAATTGGATTCTATAACTAGGACAATTTGGTTTACCTTTTGCTTGATCCTTCTTCTTTCTTATTGTAGCATCCTCCATGGGCACTTCACGTGGAGTTGATTCTCGTGATGGAATTGTGCATGGAGGCACTGTGTCATTTCTTCCACCAAATCTAGTATCTTTTTTTGATGGACCTTTGGCTCCATTTTCATGCCTATGCTTTTATTCAAAAATAGATTCATTTTTTTGGCATTTTGTAATATAAGCATGTACTAACAGATAGTCCACTAGATCATTGCAACCTGTTTGCTTCACATAAAACTTGTTTTGTCAGCTTGTCTCTCATAGACAACTCCATAGAATTGGGCCATATTCACCAACATCATCACTCTGTCCCTTGTTGACCTTAAACGCTTGCCAAAAGAACTTCCTCCTATGTAGGGTGATGTAAAAGTTGAATTGTGCTAAGGGGGCAGAGGGCTCTAGTATGTGGCCTCTTCAATTTCCCTTAGTAAGTGGGGCCCATGATCACCAAGCTGTAGCCAAAAGCGATACATGTGTAGCCAATTCCTAACCTTAGCCTTGTTGGTGGGAAGACCCTCCATATTCCTAGTCGTAGCTTGGGTGTTGTCAAGCATCCTAACGATTGCTGCCTTGTCATCATCATTGATCAAGGTAGAGTCAATCATATTTAACTTCTCTTTAGTTGCAATGTGGCTACGTAGATGATGCCAAGGCAAAGACAACATTGCATTTCAACATGCAAAACTGTTGTTTGGATCATAAATCCAGGCGTACTTGGTAGTCTTATTCCTGAAGGTACGCTCCTTGTCCTTGATCACCTTATTGCGCATTGCATGGCCCATTCCCTTAGACTATTCTTCAATTTTTTTCTCCAATTCATCCTTGAACACGAGTCATGTGAGAATTTGGAGGGGAAGGGCGAACCAACTCTTCTTACCCGCGCCCCCTAAGATCCACATTTCTGTCTCTACCTGCGCTTTGTCCTCTCATGCAGGTAGGATAGTAGGGTACTCTTGTTAGACTCCCCATGCTTCCTTAGATGAAACAACCCATCTCCAAAGGTGGTGGGCATGAAAATAAACTTGTTTATCCTGTAAAGGAGATGCATCTAACAACTTAAACTCAATAAAAAGTAGCCATCTTAAACAATGACATTTGAAGGATTGTTTACCTTTGGCATTGCAATCTATTCAAGCTCTAAGCCAATTATTCTCATTCAAGACATGCAACATCTTGCCTTCCAAGTAATAACCCTACCTAGGATTGTGCTTGAGATCCTCCTTGTTATGAGTACGATGGGTGCTCTCTTGAAAAGCAAGGAGGATCTTCCACACAATTCTCAAGATGAAAACTCAAAGAGAACTTGAATCTTTATTATATCAAGAATGGAGAAGACTAGATAACTAGACAAGACTCGACTACAATAAAAGACAAGAACTAGAGGACTATTTACCTCGTAGGGGCCTCACAACTTGTGTTGGCAAGACCAAAGGGCTTGTAGCCCAAGACCCCTATTTATACTAGAGCTTGAGGAGGTTAAGGCCTTCTAGATACTCTTTCTTAGGAACTTCAAGGACCTTCTAAGATCTTTTGAAAGCTTCTTCATCCTTCAAAAAAGTTCATGCTAGAATCTTCTAGAACCTTTTGAATTATGCTGACATAAATAATGATGCAAGTGATGATGTAAGCCATCTTCTTGAACCTTCCAAAACTTTTTGCAATCTTCTAGAATCGTCCATACATTTCTTCTAAAATCTTCCAAAACCTTCTAGAATCTTCTCGTGTTTTATTGTAGCTAGGAAACGCAAGAAGATTGACTCTCAAACATCCGCGACATTATCCCCTCATTTAGCGACGCATTGTGAAGATAATTTGCATGTGTGTCGGGAAGACACTGAGTCTCTGGCTATGGGAGTTTACGAAAGTAGTGTAGAGAGAGTGATATATGATGATATTAAAGAGATTAGTATATCTGGACTAGTGTAAATAAGAGATTATATAGATTTGTATATGAAAACAAAGAAGATGATAGAGATTACACAATATAGAGACCAATGAATGATCAAATAGCACACTTGCAAGATATTAGAGGCTCAAAGTGACCCAAAACCAATTCTTGATTAAGAAAATTTGTATACAATGAGTCCCCCCTTTATCGTGCTATGTTTCACCCTTTTATAGCCAAAAACACACCCAAAAAGTTAACTTTTGCTCTGCTGCTCAGACTGTAAATATAATGGTTTTGTTGGCTTTGAAACAAAACTAAAACCCCAGGATGCATGATCAAGAATCTCCCAAATTTCTCTTCCACCACATTCCACGTCCAGAGTGTTGTTTGTTGTCTTAAAATTGTGATTACACGCGACTCAAATTTGAGAGCCTTTCTTTTTGTATGAGAACTTTAAGAATAGCTCAAAGTAGTTACTTTTTGCATGATACTCTTACTTTTAGACCTTTACATGGCTTTTTGACTATTTTAGCCGGATTATTGTCCATAAATGACTCAAAAGTTACAAAATATCCAAAAATAGTCAAATACAAAAATTCTAAATTCACTTATTGAGGTCATATGATGTTATGGTCTATCCTAACTTCTCCTTTTAACAATACTAATTGAAATAAATGAGACACTCCCAGAGTTTTTCACATCGTGATCGTGTAGCATCACAACGTCCACCCCCTCTAAACCTACACATCCTTCGGTATGTGCCACATCTTCAATCTTCATCATAATCAAACCCTTCATCTTCATCATCTTCAACATCGTCCATGTTGTCAGAATCCTGCTCTTCACCCTGCACAAAGTCTTCAAACGGTTCACTCGCATTCCTTTGCTTGAATAGCTTGATCCTTTTACCTGCAATTGGAACCTTCAACTTCGTATCATCAAGCTCACATAAAGAATATGTACCATTATCATGCACATGTTTCATAGTATATGGACCAAACAATCTATCTGCGACCTTTCTGTATGTACTGTGTTGATTATCAAGACTGCTGTCATAGACTAGCACCCAATCCCCTTCCTCAATAGGTTTAGGATGAAGCATATGTTGAATCAGTCCTTATTCTTTAACCTTGCTTCATTTAGGCACATCACTGCAATATCAATATCTTTAGCCATACTAGATTCTAATCTAGGAGGCAATAATGAAGTTGTCAAAGTATGTTCTTTGGACATCTATAACGTGATTGAAGACTTTAGAGAAGATATGTGTACCTCATCAAACGAAGGGCCAAAAGTACACGTGGAGACAAAGTACAAGACTGTGGCAAAAAAGATAAAACCTATTACTCTATCTCTACCTTTTGATAGCAAGGAAAAGATGAATCAAGCATCACAACAACTAAACCTTAGGGATCCAAAGAACATCAGGCATTCATTTACGCTGGAATATTTGAAGGCTTTCTTACACAAGAGGAGAAAAAGTGCTTCAAGGAGATGCTATCAAAACATAGTAAGGCCTTTGCTTTTCAGCCGCATAAGATTGGATGTGTGGATCCTAGTGTTGTTGCTCCAATGGTTATTTTCATTGTGCCTCATGTGCCTTGGAACTTGAGACCTATTCCAGTTCCTAAGGTGAACTTTCTAAAGTTGATTGAGTTGTTTGAATGAAAAGATTAGGATGGGTATCTTGGAGATGTCTTGTGCTCTATATTCGAATAGGTGGTTCACAGTACCGAAGAAAAATGGAGCTTTGAGGTTTATACAAGATATGAAACCGGTGAAAAAAGTAACTATAAGAAATGTTGATACAGGTCCAATTGTGGATGAGTTTACTGAAGCTTTTGCGCAGGGAGAGTGATTTATTGTATGGGAGATCCCTACTCTGGATATGATCAATTTTAATTGGATGTTGATAGCAAGGATTTAACAACCATGAAGACAACTTTGAGTTTTGTAAGGATGTGTACCTTACCTCAGGGAGCAATGAAATCAATTGCACATATGATGAATGGGATGAACAAAGTCCTTCATGACTTCATACCACAGGCAACTATGCCTTTTCTTTATGATGTGCCTATAAAAGGGTGCAAAGAAGAGGCCAAGGATGAAACAATGGATTTGAGGGGGTGTTGAAAGTTTGTTCTAGATCATATTGCTGATTGTGAGAAGATCCTATCCAAGTTAGAAGAAGAAAGGTAAATCTTACTCTTGTTGGTCCAAAATCAGTTTTTGCTGTCAAGTAAGTTTTGATTGTGGGCCATATGTGCGGGCCTTATGATCAAAAGCCTTCTCCAGCAAAGGTTGAAGCTGTTCAAAGAATCAAGGAGACTTGTACTTCAATTACAAAGGTACAAAGATTCTTGGATGCATGTGTTTTGTATCTCATATGGATTCCACACTTTGCACATGTAGCAAATGTACTCTATGCATTACTATAAAAAGGTCAAAAGTTTCATTGGAACAAGTTTCATACAAAAGCAATGAAGAAGTTGAAGTGTTTATTATAGTCCACACCTACTTTGATGAAAGTAAATTATGAGTGTGGTAGACCTATTATGGCTATAGTAGATACAAGTCCAAGAGGAATTGGATGGGCTGTTGGACAAGATGATGAAGAATGAAATAGATGTGGAATAAGGTTTGCTACTAAAGTGTTAAGTTCACGTCAAAGAGTTTATCCACAGGTTTGGTACTAAAGTGTTAAGTTCACATCAAAGAGTTTATCCATAGGTTGAAAGGGAGTTGTGGGGAGTGGTCACTGCATTGAAGTGTGATAAAGAATACTTTATTGGTGCTTAACTTTAGATATTGCTATGCTATAATCGATTGCTCACATCAAGTCTTTGAATCCCAAATTTCAACATATATGGTAGACAAAGATAATCCGATTGTAAATATGTTATTGAGAGCTAGGTATGAGGATAAACAAGGCATGGTAACACTCTTGAGTCATTTTTAGAAGATATGTATGATGGTAAATGGTTGCTTATTGGCCGTTGCTTGAGCACTTTAACAAAACAAGAAGGGTGGACTAACCAACAGTTCAAGAGAATTTGAAGAAAAGCATATGGGTATTTCTTAAAGAATGGGTGTTTATGGAAGCATCCAAAGCAAAGAAGCAAAACTCCATAGAGGGTGGTATGCAACAAAGAGACTCAACATCAACTCATCAAAGAATTCCATGAAAGTCTATGGGCCGGACATTGAGGTGTATGGGACACTTTTTCCAAGATCAAAGAAAGGTATGTATAAAGATGTGCTATAGTTTGTAGAGACTTGTGTTACATGCTAGATGTATTCCAATGTGCGATATCGTGATGAATTACATTCTAGCTACCCATTAGCTATTCACTATAAATGGGTGGCTGACTTGGTGACTGTGCTTGTGGGTCTTTGGCAAATGGAATATTTTGTGCTTGCTAGAGAGGATCTGACAAATCAAGTCGAAGGCTAAGCTTTAAGAAACAAACTAAAAGTGTGGTATGCAAATTTCTTTTGGAAGAAGTTGTTTGCCTTTATGGTTGTGTTGGCAAAATAAATGCAGACAGAGGTGAGTTAATGTGGAGAAAACTAAGGAGTTCTTCTCAAGGATGGACATAAAACTTGCTCTCACTATGGCTTATAATCCAAAAGGTAATGGCAAAAGTGGACAAGGACATTCACCTATTGTGAAAGCTTTGGCTGAGGCATGCAGAGGTAAGATTCGGGAGTGGCCAAGGCTACTCCCTTATGCATTATGGAATGATACCTCAATTAATTCCAATGTAGTCAAATGCTAACAATCTTGGTAGACATGTCAAATTAAACCATTGATATTCATCCTTAACTAATGCATCTCACTAAAAAATTCTATGCAACTTAGAAGTCCCTAAAATCCAACACAAAATGTATAAAACCAAGGTTGAAGCTCTCAATCATAGCAATTGATACACACTAGAAGTGCTAATTTCTCATTACTTTCAAATCTTCTAGCGTTAGTCATTTAGCTACCTCATCACCTTGTCATTGAAGGATGCAAAGGCGTTGAAGGTTACGAGGACTGTGTGGCGGCAAGGGTAGTCAGAGTAAGACATGCATCTTGGCGGTGGGTGCAATTGGACATGGCCTAGTCTAAGTTGGTGTAGAATTGCCGTGTACACTGGCTGGATGACCGATTCGAGCACGAAGTGAAAGCCACGCACATAGAGTTCGTCACGCCAATACCTAGACCTCCTCCACCTCTGGCCTACATGTCTAATTCAGTTTTTTGTCACTCAAGTTTCAAGTTTTTGCCCATATCCACACTAGAGTTTAATCAACATACTCTTTTGTGAGATTAGATAAACAAACTTGAAAAGGGAAGCATTCATGTACCAATCTGCTTCTAACAATTTTTTATGGGGGCACAACCTCAATAGATCTAAAGAATGTAATTGGCATGTGTTGGAAGATCAAACTTGAAGGTAGGCTACAAAGTGAAGCTTAATTTTTCTCCCAGTCATAAGATCAATTTTGGCCTTAGCTCCCCTTCCCATGGAACCAAGTTTTTCTACACAGATTTGTGTTAAGTATGGAGCCTGATTTACCCCTTGTAATTTTTTGTGGTAAAAACACATTTTTGTAAGACCCCCATTATGAGGAGAAGCCATCGTGCGTGAAGGAAAATCACTCGCCGGAAACCAAAATTTTCACAGCCAAAATTCAGGGGCAATTTTAGGGGCCTCGGGGCCGGAAGCCCCCAAGACCTTTTTTTTCCTTCGTTGAAATATTTTATTATGGCCGGCCGGCGGCCGGAAAGTGGTCCAAAAATGACCGGCCGGGTGGCCGGTTGGCCAGTGGCCGATAGTCAATGGCCGGTGGCCGGTGATCGGAAGTCAATGGCCGGTTTAGGGTGGCCAAATTCAAAAGCGGCCTTGTCTTCTCAAGGGCGGCCACACATGGGCGGATTGGAGGGTCTGATTTGGACTTATCTACACAAGGGCGGCTACACATGGCTGCCTCTCATGAGAGAGGGCAGCCCTTTTGGCCTATAAAAGGAGGCCATTTCTACACACATTTCATAGTGTGAAGTTGATGCAACAAGGTGAGTGTGAGGTGGTGAGAGTGAAGCAAGGTGAGAGCTCCAAAAGGGTATAATCCCTTTGTAACTTACTTCTTGTTTTGAAGTACTAAATCCATTGAGTGGCTGCTTTCTCGTGGACGTAGCCCACATTGGGTGAACCACGTATATCGTGTGTACTCTCTCTCTCTCTCTACTATATAATCTCTTGTGTATGAAATCTATCTCTCTCCATTAAGTAATCTACTCAAATATCTATTTAGCTACGTCATATTTCCTAACAACTGGTATCAGATCAAGGTTTGCTCGTAGCTAAGTTATCTCAAGGAAAGGATTCCTTGAATTGAATGGGAGTTATGGTGGAGGAAGGGAAGCTCAAGATTGAGAAGTTCAACGAAAAATACTACCAACATTGGAAGATGCAGATGGAAGACTATCTCTACCAGAAGGACCTCTATTTGCCACTAGGCGGTCTTGCGAAGAAGCCCGTAACAATGGTAGATGAAGCATGGATTGTCCTTGATCAAAAGGCACTGGGAACAATCCAGTTAAGCTTAGCGTCAACAGTGGCCTTTAATGTTTCGGAGATGAAGACCATGGAGGACTTGATGAGGTCACTTGACGACTTCTACGAGAAACCATCGGCATCCAATAAGGTATTTCTTATGAAGTGCTTGTTCAATCTAAAGATGGTAGAGAATGGTTCAGTTGCAGAACACCTAAATGACTTTAACACAAACATAAGTCAAATTTGATCGGTGAAAATCAATTTTGATGACAAAGTGCAAGCTCTCCTTATACTATCATCTCTACCGGATAGTTGGGACAGCCTTGTGATGGCTGTAAGTAATTCTATTTTTGGCACAAATACTCTTAAGTTTGATGATGTTGTGGGTGTTCTCCTAAGCGAGGAAATACAAAGGAGAAGCACAGGAGAATCATCAAGTGTTGCACTGTCAGTGGAAACAAGAGGAAGGCCTAAGGAGAGGTTCAAAAACCAAAAGGGTCGTGATCGCTCAAGGCGGAGCAAGTCAGGCACAAAGTCAGTTCTTGAATGTTGAAACTGTGGCAAGAAGGGCCACGTCAAGAAGGATTGCTGGTCCAAGAAGAAGAAGGAGACCGAGTCTCAAGACAACAAGCCAACGTCCAAGGCCAATGTGGCAGGTAAAGTAGAGCAAGATGCTCTAATTCTCTCATTAGACAATGTGTCTAATTCCTGGATTGTAGATTTCGGGGCTTCATTTCATGTGACACCACGCAAGCAACATTTCAAAAATTACACCAAAGGTAATTTGGGTATGTATACTTGGGAGATGATGTCACCCTCAACGGCATTGGATGGGGGAGTTCCAGAAAAGGCATGGATAGGTAAACCGGTGAATTATGCATTTCTCAAAGTGTTTGGGTGTGAGGCTTTCATGCACATAGATAGAAGCCTAAGATCAAAGCTAGATGCAAAGTCCAAAAAGTGTTTCTTCATTGGCTATGGAGAAGGTGACTTTGGGTATCACCTATGGAATCTTGAGGATGGTAAAATCTTAAGGATTAGGGATGTAATTTTTAACAAACAAAATACGTACAAAGATTACTTGGAAAGAAAACAAACAAAAGAAATAGATGATGAGTAAATGGAGCTTGAGGACAGTGAAGACTCAAGGACTACAAACGGGGACAATGTGCAACAACGTCAACCAATTGAGGAGCCTCAACCTATTCCCCGAAGATCTACAAGAGCAAGTATACCTCCAGAAAGGTTTGTTCCTTCCTTCAACCATCTCTTGATCTCAGATTCTGGAGAGCCGGAATCATACGAAGAAGCTATGCAACATGAATCCAAAAAAGAATGGACGAAGAGCATGCAAGTGGAGATGGACTCACTACATCGCAACCAAACATGGGAGTTGGTTGAGTTGCCTAAAGGTAAGCGGGCACTTCAAAACAAATGGGTGTACAAGGTGAAGGAAGAAGAAGGTGGGAAGAAAAGGTACAAGTCTAGGCTTGTGGTAAAAGGGTTTTCTCAAAAGAAAGGTATTGACTTCAATGAAATATTTTCTCCTGTTGTAAAAATGAACTCAATCAGGCTTGTCTTAAGCCTTGTGGCTGCTCATGATCTAAATCTCGAGCAAATGGATGTAAATACTGTATTCCCTCACAGTGACTTAGAGGAGGAAATCTACATGCTTCAACCAAAGGGGTATGAAGTAAAAGGTAAGGAGAAAATGGTTTGCAGATTAAAGAAGAGCTTGTATGGTTTAAAACGCATCAAGAAAATGGTACTTGAAGTTTGATCGATGGATGTTGGATCATGGATTCACAAGATGCAACTCGGATCACTGCATCTACACGAAGAATTTGGGAGATGGGAAATTCATCATCCTAATGTTGTATGTTGATGACATGTTGATTGCAAGTGCAAACATGCAGGACATCAAAGACCTAAAAGAGGAGCTATCTAAATCTTTTTCAATGAAAGATTTAGGTGCTGCAAAGAGGATACTTGGTATGAAAATATCAAGGGACAATACGAAGAAGACAATCAAGAGGATTACATCAAGAAGGTACTAGAAAGGTTTGCAATGCAAAATGAAAAACCAGTTTCTACACCTTTGGCTGGTCACTTTAAACTAACGAAGGATATGTGTCCAAAGACATAAGAGGAGATAGCCAATATGTCTAAAGTTCCATAAGCTACAACGGTAGGTTCTCTAATGTATTCTATGGTCTAGACAAGGCCAGACATTGCACATGCAGTGGGAGTTGTGAGTAGGTTCATGGACAACTCAGGTAAAGAGCATTGGCAAGCTGTGAAGTGGATACTTAGGTATCTAAAAGGGACAACAACAAATGCTTTGTATTTTGGAGGAACTAATATTTTTCTAGAAGGGTATGCTGATGCAGATATGGCAGGTGACAAAGATACTGGAAGGAGCACTACTGGCTATGAATTCACGGTTGGAGGCACAACAGTAAGCTGGGCTTCAAAGCTGTAGAAAGTGGTCTCACTTTGTACCACGGAAGCAGAGTATGTAGCAATGACGGAGGCAAGCAAAGAAATTCTGTGGCTTGACAGATTCTTAGAAGAGCTTGGATTCAAACAAGACAATTGTGTTTTGTACAGTGATAGCTAAAGCGCTATCCATCTTGCAAAGAACTCAGCCTTTCATTCAAGGACAAAGCACATTGAGGTGAGGTATCACTTCATACGCACTCTTTTGGAAGAGGGACAACTAAAGCTAGGAAAGGTGCATACAAGTGAAAATCCTGCAGACATGTTTACAAAGGTGGTCAACAAGGAGAAGTTGAGCTTTTGCTCATCGTCAATCTGCATTCAAGGATAAGAAGCGAGGATGGAAAGTAGTCACAGGTTTGGTTTGGAGATTAGTCTCCAAGTGGGAGATTGTTAAGTATGGAGCCTGATTTACCCCTTGTAATTTTTTGTGGTAAAAACGCACATTTTGTAATGGGGTTGATCAGGAAAGGCTTAGACAGATTCTGCATATTCTCTGATAATTGCCTAACACTTAACCAACCACCAATACAGGACTACACAGTATGTATGCACTTCAAACCTTCAGATACTTCATCGACAAGATCAAAGGGAATACATATATCTCATATTTATACTCAGGATTTCATCAGTTATTCATCAGACATAGATCAGAATCAGAACAGACAATAGACAGATAGTTATAACTGCCGCCTTCCATTTCCCATCATCATCACACACATCAACGTCATCCCCTTACTTCCTTACATCATCGAAGATCACAAAAGATACAAAAGCCCCTACGAAAAGTTACATCCTTTCACATAATGTCTTTTCCTACTTACTTCCTAATAGGTTTCTGATTATCTCCTGAGTTGACTCTGACCTGATGACTTCCTGATTGGAATCTGAAGTCATCCTGACAGTTCCCTGACTGCATATTAATTATGGTAAAGGTCCCCTTTACCACCTGGCACACCCGGTGGTACCAAAAAGAAACTTTTGGCGACCTGAACCCACAATTCCCTTGATCAATTCTTTTGTTCAACCTCCAGCACACCATCTTCTTGAGTAAGCATTTCTTCAACTTTGTCCTCCACATTTTGCAATTCTGTATCTCCCTGATCATCTACTATCAGCTGTTGCAAGCTTTCTTCTTCATTAATCTGCGCCTGCTGCATCAGATTTGTTTCAGGTACAGTCTTCTCCTTTTCTACAACCACACTATTTTGCCCCTGATCTGCAATCTCTTCAGAAAACTTTTCCAATTCCTGATTATCTTTTTCCACATGCTACAATAAAGCTTACATGAACAACATCAATCCCTTCATGGCTTACAATGAGAAAAAGCCATATCAACTTAGCATCATCATGAACAAACAATAGCATTACTTTGATCACAATCACATAATCATCACCTTTTTTAACATGGATAAGCATCAAAGCCCCATCATGATTCACATAAGCACTAATTGTGTGGATAGATAAGCATATCCCATCACACAACCTTGCTTCAAGAAAATACTCATTTAGCACAGCATTAGTTTGCAAGTTAGAATGCTCCACACATGCCATATTTTGTTGCTTGAAAATTTCAACATCTAGCACCACATCATGTGCAATACAAATATCCTCTTCCAAAGTAAGAGAATTTACAAACAAATTAATGATATTTTCTTCTTCTTCAACAAGAAGTGAGAGATCATCATCATTTTTCCTCAATGTTTTATCACAAATATCATCAAAGCATTCATTTACTTTAGAGTTGCAATCATTTCTTTCTTGGTTCATCTCATGATACTCAACAAACATGTCTATGTTGTCGTCATCATCATCATCATTTAAAACATCAACATTATGCAACCCTCCATCAAAAATTGATGGAATTTGACCCACAATGCATCGGCTAATGGTGCAAGATGTGAGTATGGAGCTACTCCGGGACTCTCCTTGGCTCTCTTGGCTCATAGGGTCCTCTCTCTTCACTCCAATCTCCATCCCATTTCTACCATTCCCATGTTCATCATGGTCTTCAATCTGGACATCATGCAATGCTTTTTTGACAATGTGGTCATGCGGCACCATACTACAATCATAAAGGTTCTCATCAACCACGTCATTACCATCATCACTATTAATGTCCTCGTCTTCTACAAGAGTATACCATGCTCTCAAACATTTTTTAAGAAATCTCATTTTATGAAGCAACTCATGCAAATGATTTGCATTATTGTGCAACTCCTTTAGCAAGCTCAATTGCCTATGAGTGCGAGATGTGTTTTCACCATGCTTATTAAACCACACATAAGATTTCTTAATTGCATCAGCAAAGTCTTCTACCCATGCTTTTGGTTTATGCAATTTGTTATGCGTAATATCATGCTCGAGAATGTAGTACTTCTCCAAAAGTACTAATGAACAATGTCGTGATTTATGATCATCATGATCACATTGTGAACTTGGCTTATTGAGACATTTTTCCCATTTGTGGTCACTTCTTCGACAAAATATACAAGGCTTGTTACATGTTTTTCCCATGCTATCATTTTACGTCAATGATATACTTCATATTACGTAACATGCATCATGTGGACGATGAGCTTTGTAGCCAAAAAATTCGGACTGTGTTCTCTTGACTGTGTTCCCTCACCACATTTAGCCAAATGCAAAGAGCATCTCTTATATCTTTGTGTGTGAACAAGCTTTTATGAAAAACTTAAAATTTCTCAAATTCCTCAAGTCTGACGAAATTGGAGATTCAGGCAGTGGAACACAATCACCGCGCGATGCATTTTCTGAATACGGTTGTGCTCGCGGCTGACGCTTCTGACTGCAAATCTAACCGACGTGTTGTACAGACCCAAAGCCATTTTTGCTATGGCAAGCGACAACACTCACCATAAAAAAAACCTTTGTTGAATGGTCTTGGGCTCGCTGGTTGTTGAAGACCATGCTTTGTCACCCACCGAAAACAGCAACCATGCGCTCGAAGCTTGGTCGTAATTGTTCTGAGGCCGCCTTGCATGGCTAATGGTGCCCCCACTTGTGCTAATGGCCGCCTTGCATGTCACTCCCTTTCTTCCAGCCACTGCCTAGCATGCTCAGGTGCTATTAAGCAAGGACACAGGTTGCTGACCTGAAAATTCTGACACGCCGGATAGGTGGCCTGGCCCGCTTCAGAGAATGTCCATCGTGAAGCCTCGCCCTACCTCTTGAGTGGTCTAGAATTCGGTCCCATGTCCACAAAAGACACGAACAGCAGGATCGCCATGTGTGATTGAGGGAGAAGGTAGAGAGAGGTGGCGGTTAGAGAGAGAGCGAATGAGAGAGAGAGAGAAGACGAGAGACAATAAGAGACTTTCATTCATTCATTGAGACTCTCCAGATTACAAAGCATAAGTTCCCTTTATAGCTTCTCCATGCCCCTTGACACCTCTTCCTAGGTGACTCTTCATGGCTCCCTTAGACCTTAATGCAAAGGTATAGTGCACTTAATATTTATGGCTAACACATTTGTAAGGCCCCCATTATGAGGAGAAGCCATCGTGCGTGAAGGAAAATCACTCTCTGGAAACCAAAATTTTCACAGCCAAAATTCAGGGGCAACTTTAGGGGCCTCGGGGGGGAAGCCCCCAAGACCTTTTTCTTCCTTCACCGGAATATTCTATTATGGCCGGACGATGGCCGAAAAGTGATCGGAAAATGACCGGTCGGTTGGCCTGTTGGCCAGTGGCCGGTAGTCAATGGCCGGTGGCCGGTGGTCGGAAGTCAATGGCCGGTGGCCGAATTCAAAAGCAGACTTGTCTTCTCAAGAGCGGCGACATATGGGCGGATTGGAGGGTCCGATTTGGACTAATATACACAAGGGCGGATAAACATGGCTGCCTCTCATGAGAGAGGGTAGCCCTTTTGGCCTATAAAAGGAGGCCATTTCTACACACATTTCATAGTGTGAAGTTGATGCAACAAGGTGAGTGTGAGGTGGTGAGAGTGAAGCAAGGTGAGAGCTCCAAAAGGGTATAATCCCTTTGTAACTTACTTCTTGTTTTGAAGTACTAAAGCCATTGAGTGGCTGCTTTCCCATGGACGTAGCCCACATTGGGTGAACCACGTATAGCGTGTGTACTTTCTCTCTCTCACTCTACTATATAATCTCTTGTGTATGAAATCTATCTATCTCCATTAAGTAATCTACTCAAATATCTATTTAGCTACATCATATTTCCTAACAATTTGGTCCCTTATTTGTGCAATTCAAAAACGCTCCTCCAAAGAATTTATTTATTGATACGTGAGAATTGAGACACTGTAGTGCATAGTAGCAACTCAAACACTTACTATTTCTTGCTATATTAGGACTTATAAGTCTTGTGGACAAAAATGAAAATATGTTGATTATTGCCAATTTCATTAGGCTTTGGTATTTTATGCCACATGTGAATTGTCTTCTTCATGGCTTGAAAGAAAGGAATTTTTCACAAATATGCCACCTAGATTATGCATATAACTTGACATATGGTCTGTAACTAGTTGTGGCTCAATTGGTCCTTCTACTAGTAATATGTACAACAATATGTACAGTACCATGTATCAAACATTTAGTTCAAGATCATTTCTTTAAACTGCACTTTTTTCCACTAAGCTACAGCTTCACCTTTCCTAATTAAACGTTTTGTTCATTCTTGCTATACTATTTGGACCTTCATCTTGTAGAGATTTAACATCTACATTTTGATATTTTTGGTTCTGGTCTTTAATCACATTTACCTCCTGAATGTTCTCTAATTTGTAAATTTTGTGTGGAAAAAGTGAGTATCCATAAGTGAGTGTTGACCATGGTCTTTGTCACGCTCTAAACTTAACAATACCATTAAATACAATGCCAAGTTATGATGGAAAAGGTGGACATTGTTAACTTAAGTTGGATATCCTAGTAGAGTGTGGTTTGGCCATGTCAAATTGGAAGCTGAGCTTGAAAAATCCTTTGAATGATCGTAGTTTTATCCCACATAAAAGATCATCCTTCATGCGTGGGAAAGGCTAAATCCCAACTTTGAAAGTTTATCTCCTTGACTCTAAGTGTAGCTAGAGGTGCAAAATTGGTATCCTGGCGTTTGATACTTGTGCATTTCTATAACTAGATCTATCAATATAGTCTAAAACCTGATCAAGATACATTCCAAAAAGAATGTGAGAAAGTGGACATCCTATTTCACTCCAATGGTAGACTAGTGAACAGTTTTTGATAGGCCCCCTAGTATACACATTCTACTTGTGATTGTCTCATAAAGTGCAAGGATACCCGATGTAATCTCACTTGGAGCACCATATAATTGCACTTGGAATACCCAAACCATACAATCTATGCATAAATTTCACTCTAGGAACCAAGTCAAATGCTTTGGGAAATTAATCCCACAAATTTGATGGGGTGTAGGCCAGGTGGCCATGGAATGACCCCTTACCTTGTTTATATTATCCTTATGATATATAAGGAGAGGAAGTGAGGGTTGACTTGCCCCTCAACATTTTTGCTCCACTAACTTGAAGCTCTCTGTTCTTCTCCTTTCCCAATTTCCCCTCACACACTCCCTTCTTTTGCTTGTGCACATACACGTGCACCCACACACTCATGCATCCGCACCAGGTGCTAGCATCATAATGCACACTCTCAACTAGTATCAAATCACGATGGTAACGATCATGGTGTGCTCATATTCATCCCCTTTGGTGAGCTCTCGACAGCGATGGCACTGGCATCTTCGCATGGACACGAGCTTCAAGAGAAGACTATGGTTTGCAACTTTAGGAACAATGGAAAGGTGAAGGTACTTTGCATGTAAGATTGAGTCTCTATAGGAGCACGGAGAGAAAGGAAGCATTGCAAAATTGACAGATTCAACCAATTAGTGATCAGCCCATTGCCAAGCGTGTGCCATGACTTGAGCCCATTAAGAGGACAAGAGCACAGATGTTTGTGGCACTTAGAAGAGCCTTTTGGAGCAAGCAAAGGAGAGGCTTTGGGGCTCTTCGAAGAAGCTTGAGGATGAAGCAGTAGACACAGGTCAAAACAAGCCAACTATTACGAGAAGAGCTGTAGGAACAATAACAAGTCTAAAGGATACAATTGCTTCAAAATTGGGTTATGGCTCCAATAAGAACTTAACGAGTAAAAGTGAAACTATGGCCATTGACACTTCTACTCCCATTGATCCACAGAATGCAGAAAATAAATCAACCTTGCAAAAGATCCAAGAGTGGGGACAGTAGGAGAGACTAGCCTCAGGGGTAGTTACACACACTTATCAACAGACTCCATTATGCTCTAGTGGGAGTATATGATAGAGAGAGCACATAGCCTCTCTTGTTGTCTCTTGAGATACGCTTTTCTTGAGCACTCTGCTCGGAGGCAGAGTTGTCAACATCAACATTACAATGGTGTACGTGTTGGAGATCCGATCGATACACTTTTTGGCTGAGGTGTAGACTTGGGCTACGGCCATACAGGTGGTGTTTTCAAAGTGGTCACATTTGTTTTGCTATTATCTCTCTTGAGAGCTTGATCCCAGTAGGGATTTTATCATTTGCAGACTCTATGCATGTTTATGTTGTGGATATTGCCTATGCATGACTTTTTTGAAGCCATATTTGATTAGACTTGGGAGTTTATTTGGCCATTTATGAGACTCAGTTTTGAAAGAGCCCTTTTTGGGAATGTGGCTAGTGTCTTTGAGTTTGTACAGCCTATTTGAGAGGGACCAGCATGAGATTTTATTTTGAGCTGGGGTATGCTCTATTATGTATGGAGCCAGATTTACCCTTGTCAATGTTTATCTTATGAAAATACATTTGTAAGGCCCCCATCATGAGGAGAGGCCTTAATGCATGAAAAAGTTGTTTGTCGAAAATCCAAAAACCAATATTCCCTTTTTTCAGAATCTTGGCCGGATGGTGGCGGACAGTGGTCATGGCCAGTGATGATCGGTAGTCAATGGCCAATGGTGGCCAGTGGTCAATGGTCGGTTGTGGTCAATGGTCAATGATCAGTGGTGGCAGGTGGCATGTGGTCAATGGTCGATGGTCAATGGTCGGTGGCCACCCCACATGGGAAAATGAATGGTCTTGCACATGGACAATTGAACACTCACACACATGGGCATTTTGCCTCTCACACAAGAGAGGGTAGAGACTCCTTTTGGCAACTGTAAAAGGAGGTCTCTTTTACACATGAAGTAGAGACTTGATAGTGTAAGTTAGAGAGGGAGAAGCTCCTTGTATACAACTCCATTGTGGAGACTAAAAACCATAGAGTTCTTTCTTTCCTATGGATGTAGCTCTCATTGGGTGAACCACGTACATTTTGTGCGATTGTCTCTCTCTCTCTCTCTCTCTCTCTCTCCTCTAAGTACTCTCTCTATTGCTACTAAGTAAGCCCTCATTTCCTAACAATTGGTATCAGAGTGAGGTTTAAGAGTAGCTATTATCTAAAAGGGAAAGTATTCCTTGATTAAGAGGGAGTGATGGCATAGGAAGGTAAGCCGAAGATTGGGAAGCTCAATGGCAAGAACTACCAACACTAAAAGATGCAATCATCACCAATGCCACTAAAATAACGGCACATGGTGTAGTATCATTGAGAGTCAAGTGTACAAAGAATTAAGATGGTGGAGTCATGTGACAAGCTTGACGGGGTGTGTTGGTCAAGAGTCTCCATGTTGATTTGAGCCCCCCAATGGTACCGTCATGATCCCCCCACAAGTGCCAGTGTGAGGACATGCACTAAACTTGAGAAACTATGCTAGCAATGTGAGCAGGAGCCCGAACTCTATCAGAAGGTTCTCTTCTTGCCATTGGGAGGCCTTGCAAAGAAGCCTGCGACAATGGCAATTGAGGCTTGGAACGTCCTTGATCAAAAGGCATTGGGAACAATTTGGCTATGCTTGGTGTCAACGGTGGCCTTCAAAATTTCGGATATGAAGACCATGGAGGACTTGATGAAGTCGCTTGATGCTCTCTATGAGAAACCATCCACATCAAACAAGGTATTTCTTACGAAGCGATTGTTCAACTTAAAGATGGTAGAGAGTGGGTTGGTGGCAAAACATCTAAAATGAGTTCAACACCAACATACGCCAGCTTCCATCAGTGGGAGTAATATTTGAGAATGAAGTGCGTGCTCTCCTCATACTATCCTGTTTGCCGGATAGTTGGGACCGTCTAGTAATGGTTGAAGTCACTCTGTTTCTAGTACAAATGTACTTAAGTTTGATGATGTTGTGGGTGTTATCTTGAGCGAGGAAATGCGAAGGAAGAGCACCGGTGAAACCTTAAATGCTACATTGTCAGTGGACAACAGAGGAAGCCAAAGGCAGAGGAGCAAAAATACAAAGAATCGTGATCTCTCAAGGTATAGCAAGTCACGTTCAAAGTAAACTATGGAGTGTTGGAATTGTGCCAAGAAGGACCACGTGAAGAAAGACTGTTGGTCTAAGAAGAAGAAGGAGTCAGACTCTCAAGACAACAAGTCAACATCAAAGGTTAATATAGCAGGTAAAGTAGAGTAGGATGCTCTTATTTTGTCAATGGACAATGTGTCAAATGCTTGGGTGGTAGACTTGGGTGCATCATTTCATGCAATGCCCCACAAGAACTATTTTCAGGATTACACCAAAGGTAACTTTGGTTATGTTTTTTTGGGGGATGATGAAGCTTCCAAAATTGTTGACAAAGGTTCTGTTTTAGTAAAAACAAAGAACAAAAATGATTGGATGCTTAAAGATGTTAGGCATGTTCCCTCTCTTTGCAAAAACTTAATATCTATAGGTAAGTTGGATGATGAAGGTTGCAGTGTTGCATTTGGCAACAAGAAATGGAAGTTCTAAGAGGTCTTTGGTGGTTGCAAAGGGAGAGAAGGTGGGTACACTCTACTTGTGTATGGTTAGCTCACAATCCTCAGTTTGTGCGACAACTACAAAAGCTGATGCTGCGGTGTGGCACCATCATCCACATAAACTTCTACCAAGTTTGAAGGAATTAAAATTGGCGTTTTGTGAAGATTGCGTGTATGGAAAGAAAAATAAGGTAAGGTTCCTTAAAGTAGGAAATGAAAACAAAAACACAAATCTTGAGTTAGGTCATTTTGATGTATGAGGTCCTGCTAGTACAACTTCCCTTGGTGGATCACTATATTATGTAACGTTTATAGATGATGCAACTAGGAAGACATGGGTCTGTCCTATGAAAAACAAATCCGATGTATTTTCTATATTTCAAAGGTGGAAAGCCTTTGTGGAAATTTAAGCAAGAACCAAGTTTAAGCGTCTAAGATCCAACAATGGAGGAGAGTATTGCAGCAAAGAATTTGAAAGCTTTTGTACTAGGAATGGAATTCAAAGGCAAAAGACAACACCGTGGACACCTCAACAAAATGGAGTCTCAGAGAGGATGAATAGAACAATCATGCAACATGCAACAAGCATAAGGCTACATGCACAATTGCCACTTGAGTTTTGAGCAAAAGCTGTAAGTACATTTGTGTACCTTCTAAACCGGTCACCCTCAACAGCCTTCGATGGAAAGATTCCAGAACAGGCATGGACGGGTAAGAAGGTGAACTATGCATTTCTTAGAGTGTTTGGATGTGAACCCTTTATGCACATGGACAAAAGTTCAAGGTCTAAGCTAGATGCTAACTCCAAGAAATGTTTCTTAATTGGCTATGGAGATGCAGACTTTGGGTATCGTCTATGGGATCGTGAAGATGGTATAATCTTTAGGAGCAGAGATGTTATCTTCAATGAAAATAACATGTACAAGGATTACTTGCAAAGAAAACAAACGAGGAATGCAGGTGACAAGTACGTGGAGCTTGAGGATGATGAAAACTCAAGAAGTGCAAATCATGACAATTTTCAAGAACGCCAGCATGAAGAAGGACCTCAACCACCAGGCAAAAGATCTACAAGAGTGAATAGACCTTCAGAGAGATTCATTATTTCTTTTAACCATCTATTAATCACAGATTCTAAAGAGCCAGAGTCATATGAAGAAGTAATGCAACATACTTCCAAATCAAAGTGGAAGAAGAGCATGCAAGCAGATATGGATGCACTTCATCAAAACCAAACTTGGGATTTGGTTAAACTACTTAAAGGTAAGAAGGTATTGAAAAACAAATGGGTGTACAAGCTGAAAGAAGACAAAAGTGGGAAGAAGAAATCCAAGTCTAGGTTTGTGGTAAAGGGATATTCTGAAAAGAAAGGTATCAATTTTGATGAAATATTATCTCCTGTTGTAAAAATGAATTCAATTAGGACCATTATGAGTCTTGTGGCTATCCAAGGCTTTGATCTTGAACAAATGGATGCCAACACGTCATTTCTTCATGGCGACTTGGAGGAGGAGATCTACATGCTTCAACCTCAAGGATATGAAGAAAAGGGTAGAGAGGAACTTGTGTGCAGGTTGAGGAAGGCCTTGTATGGGTTAAGGCAAGGACCTAGACAGTGGTACTTAAAGTTTGACAAATGGATGCTAGCTCATGGTTTCATAAGATGCAGCTCAGATCACTGTGTATACATAAAGAAATTGGGAGGTGGGAGGTCCATCATACTAATGTTGTATGTTGATGACATGCTAATTGCTAGTGCTAACATGCAGGATATAAAGGAACTAAAAGAAGAGTTCCTTGGCATCTATAAAAAGAAATCTCTTGTACACATGAAGTAGAGACTTGATAGTGCAAGTTAGAGAGGGAGAAGCTGCTTTTATACAACTCCTTTGTGGAGACTAAAAGCCATAGAGTGCTTGCTTTCTCGTGGTAGCCCTCATTGGGTGAATCAAGTACATCTTGTGTGATTTTCTCTCTCTCTATCTCTTCTCATCTTGTGTATGCTATAAACTCTCTCTCTCTCTCTCTCTCTCTCTCTCTCTCTATCTCTCTCTCCTCTAAGTAATCACTCTATTGCTACTAAGTAAGCCCTCATTTTCTAACATGCTCGAGTTTGAGACACCTTTGGGATACAAGTAGTTGGAGTATCCCTATCATATCCTTGTCATAAGCTATGTATCTTTTGGGATTTTATGCTTAACACCATATATGGCAGCTTTTTGGTAGTGATAGTGTATAGTTTTTCATGTTCAGTTAGTGCAGTTGGCATTGCTATGCTTGTTTTGAGTTGATTTTTTAACAACTCATACAAAGGAGACTCTTATGGATTTATCCCATGAGTCGTGACATTCTATTATTGGCACTTTGAGTCCTATTTTGGTTGAGATTTTGCTCCTGTTACAAAGGTCACTCTGCCCAAATTTTTGCAACTTCTTGCCATAGTTTGACACCTCTGAAACCCTCTTATCAGTGATGGCTTCTTCTTCAAAAAAAGAGGAGTATTTCATCCGCAAGTTTGATGGTAGCAACTTCACCATGTAGAAAGAGTGAATCAAGGATGTTCTCATTAATAAAGGTCTATGAGAACTATTGAAAGAGTGTACAGAGGGTGATGGCTACACACAAGCTCAATGGGAGATTTTGGATACAAAATCCATGGCTACAATACGTTTACATCTAGCCGAGTCAGTGTTTTTCAATATCATCTAACAAAGTGTTTCTAATGAAGAAGCTTATGAAGCTCAACATGAAAGAAGGTAGCACAATTTCTGGATACTTGAATAATTTCAACTCCTTGTTTAGTCAATTGACATCTCAAGGCTTTAGTGAGTTTGGTGATGAACTAAAATCTACATTCTTCTTATGCTCTCTACCTAGTTCATGGGACATATTTTACACAACCATTAGCAATTCAGCTTCAAATGGCAAGTTAGTGTTTAATAACATCACAAATACATTATATATTGAAGAGATTTGGCACAAATATCTTGATGCTATTAGTCATGGGGATGCATATATGGCTAGTAGTTCACAAAAGCAAAAAGACCATGACAAGTATAAGAACAAAAGCAAGAGTAGAGAGTGGACTCCTCGTAGTTATGCAATAATTGACGTTGATAGAAATTCTGCACAAAATGACAAAATTGCCTGTGCAGACCTGACTGTAGTGGAAACGGAGGTCGAAATGAGCTGAATCAAAACTCTGAGCGAACTGAGCTCTATGAGTGTACCCAAAATTTTTGTCAACCTGTGAATGCTTGCCAAAGCTCACAGAAATCGAAGAAAGTGAGCAGGCGTGTGCTAGAGCTGGTGGTGACTAAGCCCAGGAGGACCCAACCTGCTCTGATATCAATTGTTGGAATTAGGGTTGCAGAGAAACGCACACAGCTTGGAGAAGACAAAGGAAGCTCAAGTCACACAACTGAGAGTGTGTTACTTAGTGTGCAATGGAAAGATAGATAGCCCTAGAGTGATGGGCGTATGTACAATGCACGGGGGGAAAAACCTCCTAAGGAGGAAAAAAATGCCCCCGGCGGTCCTAGTGTGTGAACACACATCACTACCACATGTATATGGTAACATCATCAAGGATGACCAAAATTGAGCATGTTCTATATTAAGCTAAGTTAAGAACTAGAACACGGACTTCGATTTATGAAATGGGGGTCAAACTTGAGAACATGGGATACGTGTAGTTGGTAGTAATACTCATCTTAGGGAAACTCATCGACAATTGTGCTCAGCCAAGCCCGAGAAAAAAGCATTGATGACCTTGAATCGAGGATGAATTAGAGAACTCCTACCAGTCAACCCTGAAAGGTGATCATGCAGATGTCACACTTTACCAAACTGCTGTTGGATGCCTCATTTATGTATGCAACACGAGGCCGGACATTCAGTTTGCAGTCTCATAGGTCATCAGATTTATGCATAGCCCAGGGTCTAAGCATTGGCATGCTATCAAGAGGATTTTCCACTACCTTAGTGGCACTTTACATCTTGGCTTGTTTTATCCCAAGGGGGGATCATTGCCGCCAGACTTACATGCTTTTTCGGACTCAAATTGGGCTGGTTGTTTTGACATGTGAGTGTCCACAAGTGGTTTTTGTTTCATGCTTGGTAGTTCATGTATATCATGGTTGAGCAAGAAGCAACCTACTGTGGCCACTTCTAGTTGTGAGGCTGAGTACATGGCAGTCTTCACAGCTATGATTGAGTGTGTATGGCTCAGATGCCTTATGGCTGATTTGGGTGTTGGACAGGACACTGCCAACACCATCTACATTGACAGTTAGAGTGCATTGGCAGTTGCAAGGAACCCAGTTTTTCATGCTCGCACAAAGCACATTGAGGTGCATTACCACTATGTCAGGGAGAGGCTCTCAGCAGGAGAGATCAGCTTGGCTTATGTGCCAACAAAGGACAACTTTGCAGATCTGTTCACAAAGGCATGGTCTTGTGAGAAGCTCGAAGCTTTCTACAAAGCTTTGGGCTTACTCTCCTTTGTGGACTAATCATGTCCTCAGGTCATGGCACTTCCCTTTACCCACGTGCCAGCTCTCGTTCACCGCATCACTCCAGGGGGGATTTGTTACCATATACATGCGGTAGTGATGTGTGTGAACACACTAGGACTGTCAGGGGCATTTTTTCCCTCTTTAGGAGGGTTTTGCCCCCGCGCATTGTACATACACCCATCACTCTAGGGCTATCTCTCTTTCCATTGCACACTAAGTAAAACGCTCTCAGTTGTGTGCCTTAAGCCTCCTTTGTTTTCTCCAAGCTGTATGCATTTCTTTGCAACCCTAATTACAACAGGTGACGTCTTAGTTGTGTCTTTAGTTTGCTTTGTTTCTTGGGATTTGACTTTGTTAAAGCAGGTTATTTTGTATATCCCCATGTAGATTTATCTTAAACACAATCAGTTGCTCCTATGAGCATGAGATACTGTGTTTTGCTCCTGTTTTGCTCTTCATAAGAGGCATAGGTTTTCTTTGCGTTTGCTTTTGTTTCCTTACGCATTTTGTGTGATATTTTTCTTATCTCCTAAACTTCTGGTTAGGGAAATCGAGGGGAAATCATAGAAGATTGCCTCTTTATATTTTGGTTTCATTTCATTTTCAAAGCTACTTGATAGCTCGTCCTCAACAGCTATCTCATCTTGTAAATCCTGGAAATCTTCCTTGTTTTTGTTGCCCAGATCTCTGATGAAAATCTCATCAACTGGTGTTTGCATTCAACAGATTCCGATGTATCCAAGTCCTTGATCCCTGATTATAATTCCAATATAGCACTCATCATTTGGAAGGGTGCTATGTCACAACCCTCTTTGTCACAAAATTGTTGGGCTTACTTCATTCACGCATATATATAGGGTAGCCAGCATCTGTTTTTCACCAAAATATTCAAACAATTACTCAAGAAATGGCTTTGAATATAATATTTGTCTTCCATTGGTATGTCTAAGATGCAATCTTCTCTTGTCAAGCTCTTGCATTCAAAAGCTCCACACATCCAAAGATGTGCTTTGGTTTTTAACCATGCAGGTGTTTCCTTCTCATTGACTGTCCTTGAATCAAATTCCTCTACAGGATTTTGACTTGCATCTTTGTAGCTGTGGTCCTTGATGTTCATCCTCATGGAAATCTCTTTGAGCCTTAAGTAGACATGTTTGTAGCCCCAATATTGTACAATTTTAAGTTGATGCATGAAAGGTCTTCCTATAATGACATCAAAGCTATTGCTCTTGCCAAAATCCACTATGGCAAAGGTATGCTTGTACTCTATCCCGCATGAGGACACTATAATCTATTCTAACATGCCCACTGGTCTCTCTACATATCCATCCGCAAGTTGTAGTTTCATTCTTGTTTTCTTGAGATTTGATCTCCCCCATTTCTCCCATATCTCTTTTGTGGCAATGGCCACTCCAACCATACTATCTAGTATAGCAGTCATTTTTACCCCTTTGTGTTCCAATGGCAAGGTGGTATTCCTTCTTCACCTTCACAGTAATCACCCACCTTGTTCATAGGTATTGGTTTTGCCCTTGGTTTGTTTTGTGTCATTTTACTCATTTGGTCATCTATGGGAATGTCTTGATGAGCAATTTTCAGTCCCATCTTCTCCAAGTTTTTGCCCACTTCTCCCCATAGATGTGATCTGACATGTAACACGTCTGAGAGAGTTATCGTGCATTGTATAGGAGTCTATATTAGTTCTTGCAAGCTCTTCATGTCTATCATCTCTTTTTTCGAGATGGCACTACTTTGACCTCATATTTTGTCTTCAATGTGTCACATTACTCCATAGATGCTTCTATTTCTACATTGTCGGACAAAGATTGTATATCTCCAGGGTAGAATTCGTTATCCATATTGATCTCAATGATAGGTGCAAACTTAAAAGTCACACTACCATATTATCTATTCTCTATTGTTTCCCATAATGCTTATGGCCATGGCTCTTCCACTTCTCGAATTGGCATCATCAGTTGTGGGCCTCATCTATGGTATAAGCAACTAGCCTTCTGTCTAATGGTGTTTCTGTGTCAGGTCTCATGTGATCATTTGTTTCATCTCTTTTGTGCTCAAATTTTGCATCCATTTCATGGATTACTACTTCCTATTTAGGAATGATTAGTTTTTCAGGCTCCATTAGAGCCTAAGTCGTCTCTATGAGCCTCTTGCACATTTCCAATCTCTGTTTCTTGACTTCAAGATGCAGATATGTCAACCATGTTTGTTCCAGTGTGTGGTTGTGTAAGGACATGGGTCCTACAGGCAAGGCCACCGGCACGGCCAGATAGTGTGTACGCTAGGGGGAGGCTATAAGATAGCACGGTTGGGTGGAGACTAGCACACGCATTACTCTCGTCCTTTCACTGGTATCCGAGCTATTCTTGGGAAAGGGAAAAAGTGGGTTGCATGTGCATGCGACGCGCATCTCCTTCCCCACGATTTGCAGGCGCCCTCGCACGAAGTTTCGTATGCAGCACGAGATAGTCACCTCACCTACGCCCTATTAAGGCGGGCGACCAAGGCAAACTCGATCAAAAACTCTATGGCATCGAGGATCTGTTGGTGCATTGGCTGCGCGCATAGGAAGGCCCTCTAAACCCTTCCATGAAGGAGGATTGAACCCACCCCATGAGGGTAAGAGGCCAACACTCTACCATCGAAGCTATTGAGCCTTTTTTAATATAACAAGGAAAGATAACATACTTGAGTTGAAAAGGAAAGGAAAGCTTCAAACTTCAAGGAAGTAGTTTCACCCTTCCTTTTCACTTCTTAGAGAAAGGTAAGTTTTCCTCCAAAAATTCTCTTTACCTTAAGAAGGAAGCTTCAAAGTGAACAAAAGCCTTCACAAAAACGACGAGTTTTTGTGGAGAATCAACAAAGGTGTTCTTACAATGAATGAGATGTGAAGCGCTACAATTTCCACAAGGTGAAATTTGCATGTAACGCAAAAGTCACCGAGCATAAAAAATACAAAGATTTCAAGCTTGACAAAGTACAAGTAGACTTTGTTTTTCTTTATCTCTACATTATTGTGTGTTTACCATGGCTAACGAGGATATTCCACCTACACACACTTTTGATTTTGAGCACGTCAAAATCCAGACACCACAGGTGCTACCAATAGTAATATGTCTGACGGTGATGATCTAGGAGATCATGGCCTTGTAGTTACGGCTGCTCTCAAGACTTTGGAAAATCACCAAAACGTACTTGAACGCAATCTCTCTGCACTAAATACAAATGTTACCAATCTTACTGAGCTACTTGTGAAATTTATGAATTCACAAACGGCTCAAGGAGCCCCAGGTGGCACGGTTCAAGAAACTAAAGCTCGCATGACTCAAGGAGTCCAAGAGACAAGTGCTTCAAAAGATGCAGAAGGTAGCAATGCATTGCTTAAGAATATCACCATTCCTGAGTTTCACGGTGAAGAGCATGATGGAAACAAGGATGCGGTCAATACGTTCTTACACAAATGGAGTGATATCCATAGGTTGAGACACACCCTAGATATAAAGACAGCTGTGGAAACAAGTTTATCTCTTAAAGGCAAGGCCTATAAGTGGTGGATAACATTTCCAATAGATGCTCGTTCGTTATCCAATGGGTTGCATTTCAAGCTTCTTTCTCTAAAGATTTTTTGGACTCCAATGAAGAAGATAAGAATTGGTTAGCATGGGATGCATGCCTATGTCTGGCCTATCTCTCACTCGATACCTTTTCAAGTATCGAGAAATCATATTAAAACTAGAAGGTCTAGAAGAATTCCAAAAGATACGGGGTTTTAATAGGGGTCTTGACAAAGACTATTGTCTTCATGTCAAGACCCAACATCCAAAAACTTTGGAAGAAGCCATCGGTCATGCCCAAAGATTTGATGATAACCAAGAGAGAAAGGGAAATGTTCCCTACTCTAAGAATAATTTTGGTAAGAGCAATGCGGCTAAGAGCCAATGGCGAGGTAGATCTCCCACACGTTCCAAGAGGAATAAGAGACAATCTACCTCTCCACGCCCACAAGAGGCTCAGAAGCCTAAGCAATCACGAGATACTCCACGTGGGTCTCTCAGCACTGCTGATTTTGAGCGTGCAAAGAAACACAATTTGTGTTTTAGATGTCTTTCGGACCAACATAGCAAGAAGGATTGTCCTCTTTTGCAAGGCAAAGAAAAGGCCATGCACAGGGTGCAATGCCTCACATTAGATTCATCTCCTAAATATTGTATTGCAGAGGTCCTTCATATGGAAGAAAAGCACAAGTGTTGTGTGCTGCTTTAATTTGGTAGCCCTCTCTCTCTCTCTCTCTCTCTCTATCTCTCTCTCTCTCTCTCTCTCTCTCTCTAAAGATTAATGAGACTTCTAAGAGGAGGTTGTACTATACATACCAAGGCTCCCGACTTACATTATTGTGAAACTCCACCATTAGTCCTATCATGTATGCTAGATGACCTACGAGTCAAAAAATGATGAAATCTGACATCACATGCCCAAGATATGCTCATATTTACATATTTGGTCCTTTCGCTTTAAAAATATGATAGCCGCAACTCACGTTAGTTTGCTTTAAGATCATTTGTTTTGACTTTTGACTATGCTGCTGACACAACTTGGCTCTAATGAATCTTGTCAGCAATTCTTTCACTTTTTGAAATTAAAGAAATCAAAGTAGAGGATATGATTTTGTGGTCATTAGAGAAGATTTGGTTAGGTGAATTGTCAAGAGGTTTTTGAAGCTCTGTTTCATGGTTGAGCATTGCACAATATCACTATTGTTGGGCTTTTTTGTTGTAGGACTAGGTTGCTGTTGTTGAAAAGACAATGTCCTAGACAACCACAGTAGCAAAGGGTATTTTGCTAACACGATGATCAACATGAAAGTACGTATGATCATCTTGCCAGTAAAGATAAGCTTTCTACCTCCTTTGCCAAGTAGCTCCCAAAACAACTAGGTTTTTTTACCATCAACGTCAATGATAAAATATTTGTGGATACATAATAATCCTTTGACATAGACTGGGGCCTTTGCATATCCCAAGGCAATAGTTTCTGTACCATTGAACGCAATGCGATGAACTATTTTTATACCATTTGTAGTCCCTAGAGATTCTTGAACATATCATAGTTGATAAAATTAGATGTGGCTCGTGAATCCCCTAAGACATATGTATTGATTTTTGCAGCTGTGACCTCAACTGGCACATAAGGGTCTACATTATCTCCATTCTAGTCATAAGTCGTGATCTGTGTGTACCAAATTGTCTTGTTCTTCTAATAAGCCATCATCTATTATTTGTGCTTCAAAATTTTGATTCTAGCTTCTTCTTGGACATGCTCTTTCACCTGTTGTTCTTTGATTTTTCTTTGTATGAACTTTGTTTGACATTTAGTGGTAGATGATATTTCTTTAATCTATTTCCACTCATCCAAGTAAGCATTTCCTCACCTTCTAATGTTGCAAGCTTAATGGATCCACTTGGTGATACAAAATGAAGACTAGCAGATATTTACCTGGTATGAACTCCTTTGAGATGATGTGCTTATCATGAAACTCTTTTAAGCGTCTCTTTTGTGTATACATCCCTATTACAACTTTCAAGCATATTTTATCCAGCTTTTCTAAGACATCCACTTGTGCTAACCATTCACGCCCCGCGCACTCTAGTGTATTGGAATCTTTTGGAGTTGGGATCAAAAATTCTATAGGTAAGATAACATTAAGACCAAAGACCATATTAAATGGTGTCATACACAATACTATCTTGTATGCTACTCTATATGCCCAAACAGCTGAATGTAGCTTTTAGTTCCAATCAAATCTATTTTCATTCATAATTTTTGGTAAAATTATACAAAGGTTCTTATTTGTGCTTTCAGCTTGACCATGAACTTGTGAATGATAGGGGGTTGATTTATGATATATTACCATAAATTCATCCCATAAATTTTCAATTACTTACCTAACAAAACATGTTTCTTTATCGCTTACAATTTCAATAGGCAACCTATATCTGCTAGACACATTTTCATACAAAAATTGTGTAGTTGTGTGCATCGTAGCTTTTGCTTCTATACATTTGGTGAGATAATCAATTGCCATAATGATATACCTAGTAGGCAATTAATAGGCCAGTGGTGCTATAGGTCCTACAAAATCAAGGCCCCACTTTGTAAACACGTGTGCACTCATCATTGGTCATAGTGGCATTTCATCTCTTTTTATAGGAGTCTTAGTTCTTTGGCATTCATCACATCTTTTTACATATGCATGAGCATCCATAAAAAGAGTTGGCCACCAAATTCTAGCATACATAATTAACTTAGCAGTCTTTTTTGCTGAAAAATGACCTCCTACTTGCCCAACATGCACTTCTTGAAGTATAGGCACATATTTAGTTTTTGAAGCACATAATCTAAGCTGATTATCTATTACATCATTTGTACAAATGGTTTTCAATCAACTCATATGTTTGCGCTTCCTTAATGATGGATCTTTCCCTAGATTTTGACATGGTCTCCGAGAATGGAAGTCCACTTAAATAATCAACCAGATATTTACTCAGTTGGGAGGCTATGGTTATCTGGAATAATGTGGCGTATTCCTCATGTGTTCTATTTTGGCACAAACCACAATTATTAATATAGGTATGCATATCCAACTTCATGTGTGGAAAAAATGCTTGAAGTCTATTCAATTTCAAATAAGTTTTCCATTTTTCATAATGTATATTACCAATTTGGATATGTGTCTCTCATATACACTGAAATTTCCACACATAAGCATAAAATCTCGGGCGGCTGACCCTAGATGATATAGCCTTCCAGTAATGAGCTAGAAGGAACTATATTTGGCAAGTTATCTAGCATCCATTAGGAGAAGTTTCAGGTTTCTTTTTTACCCTTTAAGAAATCATAAAGAGAGAAAATCAAATGAAATACCGAAAAAAGGAAAATCAAGAAAATGCTAGATGAATATGTACTTTTCTCCTTCCTTCGAGGATCTTCAAGAATATCTCATGCTAGATGTCATTTTCAAATCTCCTTTCGCTTTTAAGACGGTTATTACCCAAAAGTTTCCCTCGTTGCATGCAACATGGAAAAAGGGAAGATGTACGCTCTATCGTACGTGTCAATGCAAGGGACTTGCCGCATACACTGCATGTGTTAACCACCAGGAGTTCACTTCCATGTAGCCATGGGCCGGGCTTGTCGGACCCGCTACTATTTTAAATAATTAACTATCAGTCACGCTTGTCGATCTTGTAGGGATAGGATAAGGGTGATTGCCGATGAGAGGTGCACCACGAACTATAGCGGATAACAACTTGTACGATTGGGGTTTGGTCAGCCAAGTTTGGGCGCGCAAGTGTGGACGGGCAAGCCCATATAAAATTCAACAAAACCTAAAATCTCCTCATTCTTTCAGAGTGCAATACAAGTGCTCTTGCTCTATCTCCTTCTCCATCTCCTTCTTCATCGTGTATGCTTGTGGGTGTGTGCGAAAGAGAGTGAGAGAGAGAGAGAGAGAGAGAGAGAGAGAGAGAGAGAGAGAGAGAGAGAGAGAGAGAGAGAGAGAGAGAGAGAGAGAGAGAGAGAGAGAGTTTGTGTGCGATCAAGCATTGGTAGCGGCACTACATCGGCGAGGCGGTTGAGCACGGTGGTGGCTCCCTCTTCTTCACGGCAAGGAATCCTTCACGACGGTGGTTACAAGAGGTGAGTGACACACCCCTGCTGCTTGTGAGCTTACTAGCACCTTGGTTGTGTGCTTCCAATCCTCCGTGGCTTGCACATGGTGCTCAACAAGTCCCCAACTCCAACACGTGTGGCAGACGCGCATATTTTTGGCGCCGTTGCCGAGGAGTTGCCCTGCACCAAGCTTCGAGAATCACTCCTTGCTTCTGCGCGTGAAGTAATCTCCATTTTGTAGGAAGGACAGAGAAGGAAGGTCTGTGTGTGCGATTGGATCTGAATGTGTGCAGGACGAATGGATTTGTGAGTGGGCATGGATTCTGTGTACTGTGTAGAAACCGTTGCGTTTTAGTCAACTGCGCGCGTGTGTTGTCTGGTTTTCATTCTAGTTTTGGTTTTCTGGTTAGTCAGTATTGTACTGTTCAGCTCTCTCTCTTTTTTTGCAAAGTTTGCTTCTTCTTGGTCGAGCCAGTTAGTGAAACAGTCTCCGACAAGGTTAGTTTAGTTAGGCACAGCGGTCGATTAGTAGAGACAGGCGAAGGGGACCGCAAGGAAGCCCGCGGTGGCGCTACTATGGCGGCCCCTGTGAGCACCGTGACGGCAAGCGGTGCCGCAACCTAACTTTATCCACCTAACTTTAGCTCCCTAATTCAATTAAAAAATAAAATAAATAATTCAAACCGACCCGCTTAGACTAGATTTTTTAATTGAAAAAAAATTTGATGAAAAAGAAGACCCCATCTGCTTGAGGCTTGGGGCTTGGTCTTGTGATATATACTAAGAACCATTCTACTTATATAGGCTAGTTTTCAAGTGAAAGGAGAGGGGATGTGGGACAAAGTCTTCACTTTTCCCTCCACAGGCCACCCTTGGACTTTCCATTTTAAGCCTCACCCCTAGATAGAAATCGACCATTTTAGGGACTACGGGAGCTCCTATTGACCAAAAGCTATACTGTAAAGCATACCAAGATCCCCTAAGCCATACGCTCTTTTCGAGCTATCACACGTCCTAATCCGTAATTGGACTGCCAAAAGAGAACATTAAAAAACACGAAAAAACAAGTAAAAACGGGATGTATAACACCCACGAAACCAAATGAGTAACTTTCAAGGGTGCTCACCGACGATTGTAAGGTGCTTAAGTCATATGCATCTATGCTCTGGGAGTCCAAAAAGCTAACAAGTTCTTCGATTTATGTGGGTAGCCATTATCCTTCCACCTTAGGGTCTGGGCCCTTGGTAGGGACTCAAGGTAGTGCAACCCAAGACCCTAATATAGCGGCTAGTGACTCTTCCTCTGACTACGATGTCATGGAAGAGCATCCTACACAAAACCCGGAGAGAGAGAATAAAAATGTGTCTATCTGGGCCCCACATTCTAGATCTGGCATATTTAGTAGTTTGATGGAAACCTTTAGTTGAGCTACTCACTCTGAACCTACGGCTAGCGAAGTAAACGAAGGGGGTGGGAAAGTAGACCCCACACTCCCTAAGAGTGTCCATGTGGACATTCTACCCACCTCATTCAATACAGACCCTATTGAGCTACCATCTTTCAAGGTTTTCCCCAATGTAGTAGGCCCTAAGAGTCAAACCACAAGAAGCAACATTGCATCCACTTCGAGGGAACCCTCTAGTACACCAAGTCTAGATGGGGTATTTCTCAATGAAAATTGGGAATATGACCTACACACGGAGACTTTGACCGACCTGTATATGAGCTATACATACCATGTGAGTTGGCTAGAGGTTGTACAATCCACATCTAGTGCTACTAGTCTAGAGTAGCACATGATGTGCAATGTCATCCATAAGATCATCCATTTTGAGAGGCAAAATAGAGGAATGAACATACCTTCAACGGGTCCTATGCGCTTCTTAGACACAGGTAAGGAAAAACAACCGACCTTATCGGAAATGGAGATTCCCTCAGTGAGTCCCATAAATCCCTCCTATGTTGTTTCGCCTAGAGCTTCGATGCAGTCTAAGCCCACGAGTAGTACCTTTAGCTTCCCTAATTTGGCTCAACTCTCCCTTAGAGAGACCGCAATGCCCACTCTAGTAATGAGCCTGACAGAGAGTGTACCTATGACCTCTATATCTAGTGTGATGCCGATACCTAGTGGCGTAGTACCTTCTATAGTGCCTACAAGTGCGTATCGACCATACGTACCTGTAGCCACTCATGCTCATGTGGCTCCTACACCCCTAGTTATACCAATGACTATGCTCCACGAGCGTACTATCCTAGTTCTTATTTAAGTGGGGCTATGCCTAGCCACACATTTTATCCAGCATCGGCTGCATATATGCCAAGGCCAATGCCAATCCCTGTTCCATATGTGACTCCAAGAGTGCCTCTACTGGTCATACCTGCTCACATAGGCAATTTGGTAGCATTTGCTCAAACCATTGGCCACTCCATTGTAGAGAATATGCGTAACACACCTGAGAGGGAGCCTAGGAGTAAGGTGGTGCAAATAGAAAATCTCACACAAAGTTCAATGGTGATGAGGATGCTAGAAAACATATTGAAGTGTTCGAGCATGTATGCGATTCCCTAGAAGAGCGCAATGAGTTGCATAAATGCAATGCTTTAAGCTTGACCTTGCGCGAAAAAGTGGGAGATTGGTATAGGACTTTAAGGGTTGATGAGCGCACTCATTACCCTTCTCTCCGAAGATTGTTCTTGGAAAAATACCTATCGGAAGGTGTGCTTTGGGGCATGGAATCTCAACTCGAGAAAGCTGAGCATGACGAGGGTGAGTCGGTGAGAGACTTTATTAGCTGACCAAAGCATCTAGGCTCTCATTGTACCTCAAATGAGCGTTTCAACAATAATCAACTTCTCGATAGGTTTATCCAATGGCTGCGACATGAAGAGATTTATAATGGCCTAGTCATTTGAGGCATTACCACGTGGGAGGCAATCACTGCAAAGGCAATCCAATTGGAGGAAAATTTAATGATTGCAGGCAAAAAGGTCACTTTTGAGACAAAGTCTACTAGCTCACAAGTGTCTGGACATGAGCCAATGTCTATAAAGCCAATCATTAAGAAGCAGAGGATAACTGACATGACCTTAGAGAATATGAGGGATAACCAAGAGAACATGAGGGATATGATGGCTATCCAAGAGAACATGAGGGATAACCATGCTCCATCAAATAGTCATATGTACCCAAGGAGGGAGCAATAGTGGTGCTCAGTTTGTTTGGGCCCACATAGTACCAGTGAATGGCCTACGTTTAGAGCCAAATTCAACTGAAATTGCAACGTGTGTGGTGAATATGGGCATAAATCTAAGGATTTCCTAATGCTCAAACACATGCTAGCAAGTAGGCCACCTGTGGCTTGGACGAATAGACTCCACGTACCTACGTTAATGCATGCTTCACCTGTTGAGCAAACACCCTTGCACTTAGTCTTTAGGACTCCAAATGCTATCCAGTCTGTTTCTTTACCACCTCCAATGCTAGGACCACAGCCTCCACACCCAAGAGTTGCTCCGATGAATCAGTTAGGTTGTGAGTCATCTAGCACCTATGATTATAATGATGACATAGACCCTATTGTTCCTTATGGACGATACATTTGAAATGGGTCTCTAGTACTACATGGAAGGTCCCTTTGGACAAGTCAAGCCTGTCTATCAATCGTCTACTTTTGCACCAAGAGGTCAAAACATCAATAATTTTTCCAGGAGACAACCTTTTCCAATGCTATGAATGTGGTGGACCACATTGTGTAGCTGAGTGTCCAAATAGAGTACAAAGGAATGCTACCCAAATGCAAGTGACTCAAGAAAGTACATCCACAATTCCAGTACTCACATGTAATTAGTGTGGTATAGATCATTTGATTACTCAATGTTCGCATAATCCAAGTGTACCAAAGATTACACCATTGAATTTGGTGGAAATTTATAGTGGAACATCGGAAACATCACCTGTTATACCGCAAATGTAGTCACACGATTGATGCTCCAAAACCCAAACTATATCCTTGAGGAGAGAGATTGTAATGGAATTTGCCTTAATATGTGAGAGTAGCGGAATTAAATGAGAGTACTTTCAAGAAATGATTTTGTGAGCATAGCGGGTTGACATAATTGAAGATAGCAACATAATCATAGCAATTAGTTAACTTGGCATAGACAATACTTTTGCAAGAGAGAGAGTTTAGAGAACATGACAACAGTTGAGGACCGGATTTATGTGGAGCCGGTCCCCCCTCCAATAGGCATTTGTATTATGATTTCTCCCATAAAGAGAGACTTGTTACAATACAGTCTTTGTGTTCCTTGTGACCTAGGTGATGCCATGAAGATGGAAGGCTTCATGCATCACAAACATAACATAAAATTGAAGAAAGCTTTAACTATCCCAAGCCTCAGTCCCAAGACCTCAAACACCTCCGAAGGTGGAGAGAGCTAGCAGGGAATGAGGGTAGGGAAGAGGAAGAAGAAACATTTCGTAGGAGAAAGAATTAGTTCCTCACTTATCATACTCTTGTTGCTAGCATACATAATAGCATAGTAATGAAGAAGAAGGAGATGGCAAGCTTAAGCATTGAAGCATGGCTCTTGGTTGGATTTGCACTCCATAGCCAAGAGTGTTGGTGTAGGCTCTCAACCTCTACTTACTTGGAGAAGGAGAGGGAGCTCTTGCACTTTGCATAGTACACAATGAGAGTGCTTGTGAGTGTGTGTGGGTGAGTATACCCCCTAAGCACCCCCCTAGCTTGCTTGGGTCGACCCCCCTTTGTAGCTCATGCTTGAAGCTCATTGGACCCCTCCAGGCCTAGCCAATCACAAGCAAGAGCCATTACAAGCAACATGGGTAGCCTTGGGACAAGTGTCCCCCTTTCCCCTTTGAGAGAGAGGACTTGATAAATGCAAAATCAATTAGATAATTCAAGTAATTTATGATTGGACCCCTTTGAAGCCTAGCCAATAGGCTTCAAGCAACACATGAAGGTAACATGGGTAGGGACCTGACATGTGTCCTTGCTGCCTCTTCAAGCTGGGGCTTCCCTTGTGAGTGTGAGTGTGTGTTCTCTCTCTCTAATCCCTAGGAAAAGGGCTCGCCCCCCCTCTTGTAGGGATGCTTTTGACTTTAGGAGCTCAAGCACCTTAGTCATCAAGCATGACAAAGCACTTGAAGTAGGGGGTGTTCCCACAAGCATCTCAGGCAAGCTTCTCAAGGCACCTCAAGCACCTTAATCATGCACCAAGTCAAGCACCTCAAGCATGGAGCCAGTCAAGCACCTCAAGCATCTTAATCAAGCACCTCAAGCATGACAAGCACCTTAAGCAGGACAAGCACCTCAAGCACGACAAGCACCTTGAGCTTGGGCCGGGTTCCCACCTCAAGCTCAGCCGTAGCTTACCTAAGGTCAAAGGACTTTTACACACATTATTGGAGGTCTTCAATGAAGCTAACCCTAAGGTCTTATGCTCCATTGGTTAGCCTTTCTCTTGATAGACCATCTCCCATTTGGGCCCCTTTACTATTGGCCCCGTGTTGAGATAGATCTATAAGCACATATCTATATCTTAACACTTGTTCCCGTTTATTCTCCCACATTAAGTGATCAATTTAATATGAGAAAATCATTTGGGTTGGTTAGATATTAGATTTTATGACATTACCTCTCTCTTGAAATCATAGTCGTCCTCGACTATGAGGTAGAAGAGATAAAGCCTTAGTTATTAGTCAATCGTACTTAGCGGGTAGAGGATCCCTTTTTTACCCTACGACATCTTTCCAAGATGGATGACTAATCCATTTGGTGCTTGGGAGACATAGCTGCCGCAAGCATGTCTACTCTTTAGTTCATTTCATTCTCCCAAAGTAGAGTGACAAATTCTACTTGGTGTTTGAGAGACGTCGTCATCACAAACATGATTCTAAGCATGCATACTAGTTAAATTTGTGCACAATTAAAAAGAGGACTAGTCATATAAGACAAAAACATGAGTCATTTAAAAGAAATTTGTACATTTGCTTACTCTAATGTAGCATTGTAAGCATTGACAAGGTTCATACTATCCTTAAGTTGTACTCCTTGCATCCATCTAGCATCTTCAAAAGGATAATTTTTGAACTTAATAAGATACCGTCGGATTATCTTACCATGTCGTAGTACCTTGTCTTCATGCTGAAGGACAGCTTCGGGTTGTAGCACCTCTTCTTGGTCTTCAACTTCGGGAGGGTCTTCAATAATTGGTTCAGTTGGTGGCTCTCCTTTGTAGGGCTTAAGTAGGCTTACATGAAAGGCATTGTGTATAAGCCAATGCTTGGGAAACTTGAGTTGATAAGCCATCTCATCAATGGGCTTCAAGATTTGGAAAGGACCATAGTATCTTTTTGCTAGTTTAGCATAATACTTTTGATGGCCCGTAGGATTTTTGCCCGTCGTTTGCCTTAATCGAGCCTTAGGAAACTTGAGTAAGACCCAATCATTTTCTTTGAACATTAAGGCTCTTCTGTGCTTATCAGCAGCAGCTTTTTGTCTTTGTTGAGAGATGGCTATAGCCTCCCTAATCTTTTGAAAAGATTCTTGTAGGTCACGACTATACTCATCGGCGGCGAAGATCTTCCCATGTACTTTGAGTAGCAAGGGACTTTTAGGGCTTCCCTCTATGATCTCGAAAGGTGCTTTCCCCGTAGAAGTATGTACAATATTATTGTAGGCATACTCTACTAGAGGTAAATACTTTTCCCATTGTGAGCGTTGATCTACTTCGGTAACATAAGTCTTGAGTAGATCGAGTATCGTAAGATTGGCTATCTCGCTTTGGCCATCCGTTTGTGGGTGATAGGCCGAAGAGAAATTCAATCTTGTTCCTAGATTTTCAAAGAGACCTTTCCAGAAATTACTAGTCATTCTAGGATCTCTATCTGACACGATGGATGTGGGTAATCCATGGTGTTTGAAAATCTGAGATATGAAGAGAGTTGCCATTTGATGTGCCTTAATAGTCTTTTTGACAGGAATAAAATGTGCTTGCTTGCTAAACCTGTCGACTATTGTCCATATTCCTGTATTCCCATGGATAGACTTGGGTAATCCAAAGATGAAATCCATGGATATACTCTCCCATGGTGAATTTGGAATAGGCAATGGCTGGAGTAATCCAGGTTGCTTCCCTCTATCATACTTGGTCTTTTGGCATACTAAACATTTTGAAACATACTCTTGTATGTCCACTTTCATGGTAGGCCAATAGAAATACGTCTCTACTTCTCAGAGAGTAGGTTGAATACCTCTATGTCCTGCATATGGAGGAGCATGGGATTCATACATAACCTTCTCACGAAGGGAATGGGTAACACATAGCCTATTGCCGTGGAGAAGATAACCATCCTGCAAGGTGAATGGTTCCTCTTTCTTCCCCAAAGCAAGGGCTGACATTATGTCTCTAAAGTCAGGGTCAGTAGCATACTCATCTATCATAGAGGATAGATCATTGTGAGTAGCTATAGACACCGCATTAACTTTTGGTCGTCGTGAAAGTGCATCGGCAACTTGATTGTGATTACCAGCTATGTGAGCAATATGGAAATTAAATTGCGAAAGAAAATTTGCCCACCTCATTTGTTTGTCGGAAAGTTTGGTTTACGTCATGAAATACTTGAGACTTTGGTGGTCGGTTCGTAGGATAAATGGAGTCCCCAATAGGTAGTGCTTCCATGTATCTAGGGCATGTAGAACAGCTAAAAGCTCTTTCTCATAAATGCCCAAGACTCGTTCATCACTATTGAGCCTTCGGCTCTCATATGCTATGGCATGCCCTTCTTGAAGCAAAACCGCTCCAAGGCAATCACCACACGCATCACATTGGACCTCAAATGGCTTTGAGAGATCCGGAAGCACGAGGATTGGTTGGGAAGTAAGCTTCTCTTTGAGTTTTTCAAAAGCATTTTGCGCCTTAGCAGTCCATACAAACTTAACGTTCTTCTTTGTTAAGTCGTGAAGTGGTCCTGCTACTTGAGAGAATTTTGCTATGAAGCGTCTATAGTATGCACACATACCAATAAAGCTTCTTAGCTCATGTAGATTCCTTGGGTTAGGCCATGATTTTATTATCTCTAACTTTGATGGATCCATACGAATACCATCGTGAGAGATAATATGACCTAGATATTGAATCTCTTGAAGGAAGAATTCACTTTTCTTTTGGTTGAGAAAAAGTTTGTTTTCCCTGAAGGCTTGAAAAATCACTTGGAGATGTTGCTTATGTTCCTCCAAAGATTTGGAGTAGATGATGATATCATCAAAGAACACTCCAGTGAATTTACGATATGGTCTAAAAATTTTCTCCATGAGACGATTGAAAGTAGCTGGTGCATTAGTCAAGCCAAAAGGCATGACTAGATATTCATAAAGACCAAATGTTGTGCGAAACGCGGTCTTTAGGATATCTTCATCCACTATCCTTATTTGATGATAGCCACTCTTAAGGTCAATCCTACTGAAGTAGGTAGAGCCTTGTAGCTTATCAAACAGATCTTCTATCCGAGGCACGGGAAATCTGTTTTTGATAGTGATATGGTTTAGTGCTTGATAGTCCACACACATACGGTATGTACCATCTTTCTTTTGCACTAAAAGGACTGGAGAACAAAAGGGAGAGGAACTAGGCCTCACCATCCCTTTGTCTACCAATTCCTGTACTTGCCTCATAATCTCCTCTTGTTGAGCTTGTGAGACTCGATAAGGAGGTTTGTTAGGCGGTGAGCTTCCTGGAAGGAGCTCAATACGATGGTCATCATCCCCTCGTTTTGGAGGTAGGTCCATAGGGATATCATCGATGAACACATCTTGGAATCCTTTTAGAAAAGTAGACAAGTCTAACTCTTCTTGATTCCTATCATTTTCATTTGATGAAACATTATTAGCTTTTAGAGACTCTTTGACATAAATCATGTACGCAGAAACTGAGCCCTTCATTGATTTATCAAAAGAAAGAGGATTTACAAGTGGAATAGTGCGACCACGCTCACTAGCATCTATATACATGTTCTTTCCCATGTAGGTGAAGTAAATTCTCCTTTCAAGGAACTTCATGTTGGCAGCCATGCGATCAAACCATGGTGCCCCTATGATAACATTCTGATGTTGGAGAGGAGAGATGAAGAAATCTTCTTTGTCAACATAGCTTTGGACATGAAGCCTCAACTTCCCAATCAAGGGAGTACCGGAGGCTTGTTGTCCCTTGAAAGCTGCATCAGCTGTTACTATATCTCCCATCTCAAAAGCTTGAATGCCCAACTTGGTGGCCAACTCTATTGATATGAAGTTGAGAGTAGAGCCAGGGTCAAACGAGATGAAGGAATCATGCTCTCTTACCTTTCCCCAAGCATAGGAGAGTGATGATCCTTTGCAATGAGCATCCTCTTTTGGAGCTTCGATGGTGGAAGCCCTAGGAGTCTCATTGCGAGTATTCTTCTTGGGGCAAGAACGATAGCCATGTCCTTGCTCCCCACACTTGAAACATTTATGGTCCTTGCAAAAAGCTTCAAGCTCTTCAGGAGAGAGTTTGTTTTTACCTTTGTAAACTCCCTTCTCCTTGGACCGATTGTTGTTGTTGTTGGAAGTGCCTTGGGAATTATTTTGAGCATTGGATTTCACCTTTGCATCATTTTTATCTTTGTTTTCCATGGGCTTGACATTACGTCTAGCCCCTTGATGGAAATTGATGCGTGAAGCAACCATGGTGTGGTGGATTACTTCGGTAATAGTACCGGGCCGTTGAGAGTTGATGTATTCGGCCATCTCTTCAGGTAATCCCGCACAGAATTGCTGTCTTTGCTCGGCAAAGTCTATCTTTTGAAAGACAGTAGCTTTGAGATGTAAATCCCAAAACTTGTCTACATACTTGTTGATAGACTCATGAGAGAGAAGCTTCAAGCCGCGCCATTCGGTAAGAACTTTATCTTTAGTATCACTTGGAAGAAATTGCTTCATGATGGAAACTCGTAGAGTTTTCCATGTCTTTGGGGCTTCTCCATTGCCATGAAGGCTAGCCCACCATTGACGAGCTGATTTTTGGAAGTGCATAGCTACATGGCGTAGCTTGGAGGACTCTGTGAAGCCCTCGTCCCCAAAGGCCGCATCAAATTGCTGGATGAAGGCCAACACTTTGTCAGTAGCACCAAAGGTGCCATCGTAGGTGAGAAAAGAGATACTCTTTCCTCCCTCCTTGAAATTCTTTAGCTTTTGTGACCTTCGCCATGCAGGAAATGATTTGCGATGTCCTCCCCTCTTGTATTCTCTAGGAGAATAGCCATAACTTTCATCGGAAGAGGAGGAAGGTGAAGAAGAAGGAGAAGAGGGTGACCTCTTCCTAGCCCTTTTCTTCCTTTGTTTCCTCTCTTACCTTTCAGAGTGATGAGGAGAAGGACTATAGGTTGCTCTTTTCCTCTTGGGAGGAGTAGGCGATCGTCTAGACCGCCGTCTTCGTGGAGCCACATCTTCAGAAGAACTTAGACTGTCATTGCTTTCTTTCTCTTTGGATTCCTCCTCTCGAATGGGAGAGAGTCTTCTTTTGGGGGTCTCTTCAAGAGGCCTCCTAAGCTCTCTCTCCTCTGGGAGAGGAAGGGAAATTCCATAAGCACGAAGTTGTTGAGTAACTTCGGCTTGCAAAACAGGGTTGCCCATAGCTTGTTGCAACCTAGTGACGAGATAATTCACAAACATGGGAGCATCATCATTAGCACCTTCATGTGCAAAATCAAAGCTATCAATGTTCATTCTACTCTCTTGATTATTGTTAGCCATGTTAACAAAATTTACTTAGTGTATGCTTTGGCAATACAAAACCTTAGTTGCCACTCCTCTTAGCCTTTGAAAATCGGCTCTTAAGTATCTACACCCACGGCTCAAAGTGGTTAATTATAGAGAGTAGAGGAGTAGGTCTAACATAGCGGAATTGACAAGGGCTAGCTCCTTTCGGACTTCTTATGGCTCAATAATGGTAAAGCCGTAGGCAAGTCTAAAAAGACTCCATTATTAAGTCCAAAGCTCCCAAGGTGTGCACCATCCCCCACATAGTGGGCTTAACAAAACCGATATTAGATCCCAGTTCCACTTACTCTATTATAATTAACAACATCAACCATTTATAGGCTACTTAAGGACCTCTCTTCTTAAGCAAGAAAAGAGAAACCAAATGCTCTGATACCAATGTAATGAAATTTGCCTTAATATGTGAGAGTAGCGGAATTAAATGAGAGTACTTTCAACAAATGATTTTGTGAGCATAGCGGGTTGACATAATTGAAGATAGCAACATAATCATAGCAATTAGTTAACTTGGCATAGACAATACTTTTGCAAGAGAGACAGTTTAGAGAACATGACAACAGTTGAGGACCGGATTTATGTGGAGCCGGTCCCCCCTCCAATAGGCATTTGTATTATGATTTCTCCCATAAAGAGAGACTTGTTACAATACAGTCTTTGTGTTCCTTGTGACCTAGGTGATGCCATGAAGATGGAAGGCTTCATGCATCACAAACATAACATAAACTTGAAGAAAGCTTTAACTATCCCAAGCCTCAGTCCCAAGACCTCAAACACCTCCGAAGGTGGAGAGAGCTAGCAGGGAATGAGGGTAGGGAAGAGGAAGAAGAAACATTTCGTAGGAGAAAGAATTAGTTCCTCACTTATCATACTCTTGTTGCTAGCATACATAATAGCATAGTAATGAAGAAGAAGGAGATGGCAAGCTTAAGCATTGAAGCATGGCTCTTGGTTGGATTTGCACTCCATAGCCAAGAGTGTTGGTGTAGGCTCTCAACCTCTACTTGCTTGGAGAAGGAGAGGGAGCTCTTGCACTTTGCATAGTACACAATGAGAGTGCTTGTGAGTGTGTGTGGGTGAGTATACCCCCTAAGCACCCCCCTAGCTTGCTTGGGTCGACCCCCCTTTGTAGCTCATGCTTGAAGCTCATTGGACCCCTCCAGGCCTAGCCAATCACAAGCAAGAGCCATTACAAGCAACATGGGTAGCCTTGGGACAAGTGTCCCCCTTTCCCCTTTGAGAGAGAGGACTTGATAAATGCAAAATCAATTAGATAATTCAAGTAATTTATGATTGGACCCCTTTGAAGCCTAGCCAATAGGCTTCAAGCAACACATGAAGGTAACATGGGTAGGGACCTGACATGTGTCCTTGCTGCCTCTTCAAGCTGGGGCTTCCCTTGTGAGTGTGAGTGTGTGTTCTCTCTCTCTAATCCCTAGGAAAAGGGCTCGCCCCCCCTCTTGTAGGGATGCTTTTGACTTTAGGAGCTCAAGCACCTTAGTCATCAAGCATGACAAAGCACTTGAAGTAGGGGGTGTTCCCACAAGCATCTCAGGCAAGCTTCTCAAGGCACCTCAAGCACCTTAATCATGCACCAAGTCAAGCACCTCAAGCATGGAGCCAGTCAAGCACCTCAAGCATCTTAATCAAGCACCTCAAGCATGACAAGCACCTTAAGCAGGACAAGCACTCTTACCTTTCCCCAAGCATAGGAGAGTGATGATCCTTTGCAATGAGCATCCTCTTTTGGAGCTTCGATGGTGGAAGCCCTAGGAGTCTCATTGCGAGTATTCTTCTTGGGGCAAGAACGATAGCCATGTCCTTGCTCCCCACACTTGAAACATTTATGGTCCTTGCAAAAAGCTTCAAGCTCTTCAGGAGAGAGTTTGTTTTTACCTTTGTAAACTCCCTTCTCCTTGGACCGATTGTTGTTGTTGTTGGAAGTGCCTTGGGAATTATTTTGAGCATTGGATTTCACCTTTGCATCATTTTTATCTTTGTTTTCCATGGGCTTGACATTACGTCTAGCCCCTTGATGGAAATTGATGCGTGAAGCAACCATGGTGTGGTGGATTACTTCGGTAATAGTACCGGGCCGTTGAGAGTTGATGTATTCGGCCATCTCTTCAGGTAATCCCGCACAGAATTGCTGTCTTTGCTCGGCAAAGTATATCTTTTGAAAGACAGTAGCTTTGAGATGTAAATCCCAAAACTTGTCTACATACTTGTTGATAGACTCATGAGAGAGAAGCTTCAAGCCGCGCCATTCGGTAAGAACTTTATCTTTAGTATCACTTGGAAGAAATTGCTTCATGATGGAAACTCGTAGAGTTTTCCATGTCTTTGGGGCTTCTCCATTGCCATGAAGGCTAGCCCACCATTGACAAGCTGATTTTTGGAAGTGCATAGCTACATGGCGTAGCTTGGAGGACGATCCTAAGGATGATTCAGATTTGATAGATATAAATGAAATTAAAACCACTACTATGAGGGAAAAACCCAACAAAAACAACCATGAGAGCGCATCAAGTGAAGACATGATGACAGGGGGCCATAGGGCAACCATTAACCCATCTTAAAAAACTCAATAAGTGCTTCCAAAGCTAACCAATCCGATCGAAAACCCCCAAGAGAAGCCACGTGGGCCAAAAACCAAAAGCCTTAAGAAAAAGATTGGAACTTACCCAAACCCAGTAGAGAAAATAGAGCGAGTCCAATGTTTAAGGGGTTTGGTGGAAGAGACTTAACAAGAATTAGAGCCGGCGGAACCCAAACATATCAAGATGTCGGACACACTGTTTCCCATACAAGTTCAACCTCACAAGAACCAGAGACCGTTAGCCATACCCAGTATCATTGGGAAGAGAGTGAGGATAGGACCTTAGAAAGTGGACATACGCCTTTCTTATTGGAAAGAATATTTGGTGAGGAAATGCCTGGCCCCGTTGAGGAAGTGGAGGTTCAATCTTCACCATTCTCTTCCCAAGGACCTACTTCTCAAAAGATGCCATTGAATGTTGCCAAGTTGATGGATTTCATGTCCTCAAAAAAGAATGGAAAACTCAGAGTGTGCGTTGACCTCAAGAAGGTCAATGCAGCTACTAGAAGAGACCATTACCCCTTGACAATCTCAGTCACAAGAGCTTTCCCTTGGTAGTATAAAAATACAACAACAAATCACTTCAAAAAACCAAAAGAAAAAAAGAAAAAACACAAGACATAAAAGACACACACATACTTCTTTGCACTTCACTTTTGTCACTCTTATGTGTGTTCTGTGACAAGATAGCTAGCTCTCTAAAATTGACTACTATTTCTTAGGCTGACTCCTTATTTATAGACCATTTGCTAATTGTGTTGGTAGATCTAGTACTGTGTTTAGCCTTTGATCGTGCTGCCTTGACTTAGAGACACTCTAATAGTCCTTAACTTGGGTTAATGACTCACTACAGGTACTACTTTACTGTTCTACATTGGCACTGTAACACGTCATAATTTCTTGCATTTCATAGTTTACAATGTCTATGGGTCACCTATTGCACTTCCTCACATGTCGCACTTTGTGCTTTCACCTCTTCTGTCTTCTTTTCTTATGCTGTAGGCACTCCTCGTGTGGATCCTGATGCTACTGCTTCATATATTTTGAGGACAAAATCTACTTCAAGAAGGGGATCATGTTAACCACCAGAGTTCACTTCCACATAGCCATGGGCGGGGCTTGTCGGACCTGCTACTATTTTATATGATTAGCTATTGGTCGGGCTTGTCGATCTTGTAAGAATAGGATAAGGGTGATCACTGATGAGAGGTGCACCACAAACTACAACGGATAACAACTTGTACAATTTGGGTTTGGTTGGCCAAGTGTGGGCGCCCAAGTGTGGATGGGCAAGCCCATATAAAAGTCAACAAAACCTAAAATCTCCTCATTCTCTCAGAGTGCAATACAAGTTCTCTTGCTCTATCTCCTTCTCCATCTCCTTCTTCACCGTGTATGCTTGTGAGTGTGTGTGTGTGTGAGAGAGAGAGAGAGTGTACGATCGAGCATTGGCGGCGGCATTGCAGTGGCAAGGCGGTTGAGCGCAACGGTGGCTCCCTCTTCTTCGCGGCAAGGAATCCTTCACGACGACAGTTATGAGAGGTGAGTGACACACCCATGTGAGCTTACCAGCACCCTGGTTGTGTGCTTTTGCAGCCCTCCATGGCTCGCACACGGTGCTCGTTGAGTGCCCATCTCCGACACGTGCAACAGACGTGCACAACATGTGAGCCACGAAGGGTACAAACACACAACTAAGAGAACCTAGCAAGCTGAAAAAGAACAAGGGTGTGTCACTCATGGCTCTACGCTACCGTCGTGAAGGACCCTCACATCCACAATGAGGACGAAGCTAGCCACTACCGCTCGACCACCTCGCCACTGCCACTCGTGCCAACACCAAACTAGATTACATACACACACTCTTTCTCTCGCACACACAATAACGCACTTGAGTGCAGTAACGCAAGTAGAGAACGAGTAGAGGAGCAAGAGCACTTTGTATTAGCATTTGAGAGAATAAGGGTTTTTAGGTTTACAATGGCTTATATAGGAGTTGGCCACTTTCACATATGGACATCCACACTTGGGTAGCCATCCCTATCCCTGAATGGTGAATCTGTAGCACAAAAGACAAAAAAGGTGAAAGCACAAGTGGAACATGTAATGAAATGAAAGAACATGAGAGAATGAGATACTGTAAACATGGAAATGCAAAAATTATGATGTGTTACATTGCCAATGTAAAACAATAAAGTAATACTTGTCGTGAGTCACAAACCCAAGTCATGGCCTATTAGAGTGTCTCTAAGTAAAGTAAGTATGATCCAAGGCTAAATCTAGTACTAGATCTACCAACTCAAATTGCAAATGGTCTATTAATAAGAAGTGAGTGCTAAGAATACTCGTCAATGTCTGAGGACTAGTTATCTTATCGCATAACACACATAAGAGTGAATAAAAGAGAGTGCAAGGAAGTATGTGTGTGTCTTATGTGTTTTTTTTCTTTTCTTTTTGAAGTGCTTTATTTATTGTGTTTCATTTTTGCTAGGAGAAAGCTCGTGTGGAGCTCCCAAAAGACAACTAGGAGTACAAGACTCTTTCTTCTAGCTTTTTGCTTTTTTTTACTTTAACCAGCTTAGCAAATATAATAGGTAACATGAAGAATGCACCAAAAGTAGCTATGAGACTCGTGGTCTTGAATACCAACTTAAGAATAATGCGCAGGCACATTGACTTTCGAAGTCCTTATTTATAACTCATGAGGGAGTGCTAGAGATAAACTAGACAATCATAGCCTAAAGCACTCGAAGTGCACTACCATTAATAAACAATTTAACAATTTTAGCCAGTCAATAAAGTTACTAGGGTTAACCTAAAGTCATGATACCAACTTAAAGCCAACTAATAAGACAAAACTCAAGGTGGTGAATCACAACAAGGTACGAGAGGTCCGAAAACCTGTGAGCATCTAAATTGGTAAGTAACAACAGCATAATGCAATGCATTCCTAGCATACTACAATGACAACAAGCAACTTAAAAACAAAATGTGGAGAACCAAAGTATAGGAAGAAGTAAACCGGATCAGCAGATGGATCTCTCTCATGTCACTAGTTAAAACCATCTCCATGTCCACTCAAGTTGCGAAAGGATTCACAAGAAAGTACTATACCTCCAAGAGGCATCTTAGTATGAAAAAAAACTGATACTAATGAAAATAAAATTTAAAAAAATGACAAAAATATTTTGTTTCATTGTGCATGATGTGAATCGTAGTTTTGGGCTATTCACAAGGTTCCATAGGGTTTAATCTCCTTGCTAGATCGCTCGTTCTCCTTTTACTACTTTTTTGTTTTTGGTGAGTATGAGTATAAGGCTAAATTTATATAGTCCCTAAGATTTGGAAGTAATGAGGTCAGGAAAGGAAGGTTAAGCGAGGAGCAATTGAATGAAAAATGTGAGTAAGGACTCCTCCCTTCCTTGGGTAGACCATACCTATTGAAATGATGTCATCACCCTTTGAAACCAATTGTTCCAATTTGGAATAGGTTATGACATTAGCAAATTGCTTTTTAAGGCCCTAGCTGCAACTCAAGCTGCAAGGGTGGCAAGGTACTCTCCCATGAAGAAATATGAAATATTGAATCTGATGGTGGAAAATTTACAATGGGTGATGTAGGTTTTAGGTTTTCAAGAGAATGTACCATGGTAGAAGGTGACGTTGTAGAAGCTTTGACATCACAAATGATGAACTTAATGAAGAACTAGAAGATTTGGATGACTCCCCTCCTCCGACTGAGCTGAATGGATATGATGGATGGCTTTTAGGTATTGACACGAACTCAAGGGTTAGTGTCTCAAGATTAACAATCTTCCTTTTACCCCGGTTATCCACATGGATTGTCGAGGTAGAAGTTAATGTTTGATCTCTCATAGGGGTGGAGAATGATTTAATCGATGTTAAGGTACCCAAATTCGACAATCTCCATCAGTAGCCCTGGGCCTCTAGCAATACTTTAGGGATCCAACGCAAAGTAATCCAAAGATTTCAAGTGTGATTGCGCTTTTTACAAAGGTTTTTACTTAAACTAGATTGCAAGGTGGAAGACTTGGTCAATGAAGCCTTGGGAACCCATTCATACTTAACTTGTTTCACAGTAGGGTCCAGGCGTGGAGCAACACTTATTGTATCAATTGTAGAGGGTGAAGCCTTCAAATGAGCGATATTAATGGAGTTTGTTTTGATCACTTGTGATTGTGGAGTGTCAATGTTTTGAATAGTCATAATAACTTGTGGCTCGCGCTTCATCTCAAGAGTGGTAAGGTTCAGAGTTGGCTTTTGTATTGTGATACACCTAATCTCCTAATAAATGGTGCACTTGGTTGCCGACATCCACATTCTTCCCAGGTTGATGTTTCCTTCCATAGTACTAGTAAGCATGACCAAAAAGTTTTCAACCACAACCCCATTCTCATAGTCGACAAGAGTATTCAAGATGTCCAACACTTTAGTTATCTTTTTATTGATACCCTTGACTTGAATGGTGCCTTCCGAGATAAGGTTGGCTTCCCCAATTGACACCACACACCATATGATAATAGATTATGTCTAGCACTTGTGTCCAATAAGGCATTATATAATACTTTGTCATACTAGCTATTAAGCTCAATTGGGTATTGTAAAGGCAAATTAGATTCTAACGAATTAGATATATGCATTGCACTTATCACGCTTAAGGGTGTAAGTTGGGATACTTTGCCTCCCTTCGATGTCACCCAAGTCATACCTCTATTTTTCAAAGTTTCTATAGTTGTAGCTAGGTGCACCCAATCTACGTTGTTTGACTCACTCATGCCTAGTAACACATCCATATATGGAGAGTCCTCCAAAATGTCTGTCTCCTTCTTACATGTATATCGATATGGTAGTGAGAATGAGTGATTTGTGGTGTTTGAGCGGGTATCAATTATGGCTCTATTTCCTAAGGGATGTATTATAGCGGTCACCAGATCCACTCTAATGATAGAGTCTTGAATTGCAAATAAACATGGTTTTTAGACCAATCAAACACCATTTGAGCTTCCCTCATGAAAGGCCATCCTAAGATCATTTCATATGACATGGGATGTTTAGAGAAATCCATAACAATGAACATATGTCGTATCTTGTGGCCTAGAACCTTGAGCTTCAAGTCCTTTAACATGACAATAGGCTTAGCGATCATGCCATTGGCCATTTTGACCATTATATTTGTGACGTCTAGGTGAGGGCTTCCCATAGATTCCTAATAGCTTTTAGTTACAATGCTAACTCCTGCACCACCATCAAGGATTCCCTTCATAGATAATACATTAATAAGAATAGGGAAGGTCACATTAGACTCATCACCTCCAAAGTATTATCCCAACTTGTTAATAGGTATCTCAACAACAGACTCATGTTCATCTAGTTTGGGTGGTTCTAAGCTTTCCTCATCAGTGGGAACCAAACTCGGTCTATCCATATGTAATGGTGGTAATTCAGCCATTGAGAAATGCTCGCAAGGCTAAGAATAGCTCAGGATTTCCATATCATTTGGACATGATTGTGGTTTGAACTTTAGAGGACATACAATCCAGTAATTTAGAGATGTTGAATGACATTCAAGAACAACCTCCTAAGAGTTGTGTAGACGGTTGAGACAGTTTCACTAGGTGGGAACGTTCTCTTGTGAGACAGGCAGTGAATCAGTCAAGTAATTACTATGGTAATTACCATGGTAAACCCAAGGCATATAAATAGGGCCCATTGCATTGTAATCGGGTTAGCATAATCGGGTTAGCGTTTTGGTGGCATTTGTTGGCAGTTATACTCGAGTTGTCAATCATTGGCAGTTGTTGTCGGCTGCACTCTGTCTATCCTTTTGTTCATAAGCCACATCATACTCATTGTAATCCTTCATCTAAAATTCCAATCACAGCAGTATATTCCAGTTACACTTACTCTGTACTCAGTACTCTGAATCTGAATATGAATTTGAATCTGAATATCATTCTCAGTACATAGTCTGGTTCTTATTCCAGTAGATGTATTCCAGTTCAGTTTCTGTTCCTTTGTCCAGTCTACTGTCTGAACTAATACATCACCAGTAGCTGAAATCTTCTAACACTGGAATTAGCTATCTCAAGAGATCAGCTCCAATTCCATTTTGGCGATCACGGTGGCTAGAGCTGAAGCTCGTTGACTGAAACACTCTTCTCCCAGTTGGAAGTTCTCAGCTACAACAATGGCACCCAAAACCAATCATGGCTGGAAATCCACCATTCGTGTTGATCCTATTCCTGAGGAGACGGGAAGAGAATCTGACCCTAAGCAAGAGAGGGTAACTGACACTGAGGCTCATGAGGAGCATAGAAGCATGACTCACAGCATTCCAGTCACTCTAGACACCAACGGGCAGAGAGGGAAGCACGGAAGGCCAAAAGTTCTCGATCCAGGCAGGGGGATGAGGGTACCAAAGGTAGTCGCCACACTACCGGTAGACATGCCAGAGAGGACACTGACACAGAGACAGAAACATATATTGATTGGGATGCAGATACTAACAACTGTAAGAAGACTCCCAAGCGCAATTCAGAATCTAAGAAGAGAAGCGACAGGACCAGTGGTAATCGGAATGATTACACATCTTCCCTGAAAATTTCTTTTCCAGTATTCAAAGGGGGGCAAGAAGGATGATCCAGATGTTCACATACAGGCTTTTGAGCAGTATGCAGAGCTGAAGAATATTGCTGAGGATGATTGGGGGAATACTTTTCGCAAACCTTGAAGGAGGTAGCGAGAAAGTGGTACTACCATTACCCCGCTTGTCAGCTTAGATCCTATAACAAACTACTTAAAGCCTTCAGACTGGAGTATTTCGACAACAGAGGCGATAAAGATATTCTTTGTGAACTGGATAAGATCAAGTAGTGGAATCTGTCAGTCTGAAGCTATGTGGAGAAAATCAAGGAGCTGACAAGGCAGTTGCAGGAACCACCGTCAGAGGAGCGACTGCGTGCATGGTTTCTAAATGGATTTCAAAGAAAAAAGCTTAGGGAGTAGGAGGTACCAGCTCCAACCAAGAAATTCAATGATCTGGTACAGCAGGCACTGAAGCTGGAACAGCAGGCCAAGAAGGAAAAGAGCCATAAAAAGAGAAGATCCAGTAGCATTAGTTCTTCTACTGAGAACTCTGATTCCAGTGAAGTTTCCAGCAGCTCTGAAAGTAGCTCGAACGAGAGGTCCAAGAATAAGTCAAAGAAGGGATCCTGGACTAAGAAGATTGAGGAGATGGCTAGGCAAATTTCCGAGATTAGGCACACCAGACAACCGGTTCGGAAAATGGAGACTTGGTGTTCAAAATGAAAATCCAAGGACCATATTTCCAACGAGTGCCCACAATGTACTTACTGTAAGGCCTTTGGCCATTTATGGAATAATGGTGGTATTAGGATTCATCACTTTAAGAAGGGCAAAGACCTGTCATCAGTGGTAGCCTATACTGAACCAATGAAAGTGGAACCCGCCAAAGCCTCTCAGGAGGAGAGACCAGGTACCAGTGGTACTGGTCAAGGGCGCGGCCGATTCCAAGCGAGTCCTCGCCGAGGCAGAGGGTGTGGCAACTTCCAGAGTCGGAGTTTGAATTGCTACACTTGTGAAAAATACGGGCATTTTGCGGCTTAATGCCCAGACGCACCTGCATTTGCTGCTATTGAGGCAAAGTCACCAGAGCCAGTTCCAGTACGGGCAGCCACAAGGAGCAAAGGAGTGGTAATCGAAGAAATACCAGATACTCCAGAAAAACCAGTCACCGCTGACAACAACAAATGGGCTCAACAAAGAGAGGTTTGGAAGGCCAAGGGTAAAGAAAAGGTGGTAGATGAGTGGCAGGAGCAGAGAGAACTAGCGGCTAAAATCACGGAGGATTTAGCCAAGAAGCTGCCAGAGCAACCAGAAAGTTCTAAAGCCCGAGTCATTCAGAAGATACTAGCCCAATCTACTGAGAAAGATCAGTTGATACGTGGCATCCCTGAGACCATGCTAGCTGCGGTACAAGGCATGATTGGTGAACTGGGAGTTGATAGAAGAACTGGAAGCACTGCAAGGGAGGAATGGCAGTGTGAAGATACAACCAATTCTTCAAGCTCCGACAACCAGTCTGATCAGGAGAAAGAAGAAATCCATGTCAAGATCTGTGATAGAATTCAGAAGCTTACTGTGGAGCTAGAAGATATCAGAAAAACCTTGCCTGAAGTGGCAAACTTCATCAGACAGCGCAGGAAAGCTGAAGTGGAGGCCAGAACAGTTGATCTGACGGCTGTTCGAGATGATGAAGTATCGCTCATTCAGGTAGACTACAAGGTTCGAAAGCAATGGGAACCTCTTTCAAGTGCTATCTTGGATGGAGGATCAGGAGTCAATATAATGGGAGTCCATCTCCAGTAGACAATGGGCATCACGAATCTAAAGCCAACACCATTCAAAGTGAGAATGGCAGATCACAGAGTAGTATAAGCTACGGGCATGATTGAAAATATGCAGATAAGAGTAGGAAGAGAAAAATTCAAAGCCAGTTTCTTAGTTCTGGATGTGCAAGGGGCATATGGGATGCTGCTAGGGCACCCATGGTTGAGAACATCACATGTTGTTCATGACTATGCAAATCAAACCTTAACCAAAGAAGGGGCCAGCGACAGAATTCAAATCCAGACGAACAATACTAGGAGCTGGAGAAAAGAGCTGAGGCTGAAGGAATTATGCCAGAAGTACAAGGCAAAGAAGATTGAACAAATGTCAGCAACTCTGAACATATTTCCCCTAGCAGAGATCGACTTGAATGCGGTTTTACTGAATAAAGAGTAGGACGACAAGCAAAAAAAGCAATTCCCAGATCAGTTTACTGAAATCAACACAGGGGAAAGATCAGTTCAGTTAACTGAGAGGCTGGAGGAATCAGCTAAAACTGGCATGGCAGAGGAGCCAGTGCATTCTGGAGAGCACACAGTGAATCAAAATGTTGATTCAGAACTGAATGGGCCATCTTGGGATTATGCTGAGGAATCGACCAAGAGAAAAGGAGGTGGGACTAATTGGTTGCTTCCAGACGACCAAGAAGTTGAAGAATGGAACCTAGGCTTGGAGGATAGTCCTAGAATGATCAAGGTTAATAAGCATCTCAATCCTATAATGAAGGAAAAGGCACGCAGGATGTTCCAAAACTACAAAGACGTATTTGCCTGGGAACACATAGACCTGAAAGGGGTGTATCCCGAAGTATGCCAACACAGGATACCGTTGAAGCCAGATGCTCGACCAGTACGACTACAAAGATACCAAATGAACCCCAACTATGCTAAGAAGGTCAAGGAGGAGATTGACAATCTTCTCAAGGCTGGGTTCATCACAGAAGTGGCCAATAGCGATTGGCTGTTTCCCATAGTCGTAGTTCCCAAGAAGAATGGGAAATTGAGAGTCTGTGTTGAGTATAGGAAACTCAACACCCAAACTATCAAAGATCCATTCCCATTGCCTTTTACTGACATGTTGCTTGATGAGATTGCAAGATACGAAATGTATAGCTTTATGGACGGTTACAGTGGCTATAACCAGTTACAGATCGCTCCTGAGGATAGAGCAAAGACCACTTTCATCACCGAGTGGGGAGCTTTCATGTATCTGGTGATGCCTTTTGGGCTGTGCAATGCAACAGCTACTTTTCAGCGGTGTATGATTGAAATGTTTAATGAGTTCCTTCATCGGTTCCTTGCCATCTTTATGGATGATTTTACTGTATATTCAGATGAGGAACAACACTTACTATTCCTAGAAATGGTTTTCAAACGCTGTCAGAAGAAGCGGATTTGTTTGAATCCATTTAAATCCGTTTTCCTAGTCTGGAAGGGACAATTACTGGGACATGTGGTATCCCGTAATGGAATAGAAATGGACAACGATAAAATCCAGCGTGTTCAGCAAGCTAAAGCACCCAAAAATGCATCTGAGCTGAGCTCTTTCCTGGGTTATGTTAACTTCTATAGAAGGTTTGTGCATAAGTTTGCCTCTCAAGCAGTACCATTATATGAGCTCACAAAGAAGACCAGTAAGTTCAATTGGACTGCTGAGTGTGAGGAAAGCTTTCAGAATCTTAAAAAGGCCATTATCAGCAAACCAGTCCTTAGGCAACCAAACTGGGATGTTATTTTCCATGTACATGTGGACGCTTCGGGACCGGCAATGGGGGCGATATTGGCTCAGCCAGATGGAAGGACTGATTATCCTGTTTATTTTGCCAGTCTCGCAGATTCAGTCAGGCTGAACAAGGTTATACGACCACTGAGCGAGAAGCCCTTGGAATGGTTTTTAGCGCTACAAAGTTCAGGCATTACCTGCTAGGCAAATTATTTCATTTCTATGTGGATCATCAGGCTCTTCTGTTCTTGATTAATAAAGTCATTATTCAAGGCAGGCGCATACGGTGGATGATGTTCCTCATGGAGTTTGAATTCAGAATTTTTCATAAGCCTGGCAAGAATCAATGTGGAGCTGATTTTCTATCCCGAAGTACAGAGGATTATTCAGAAGCATCCTTGAGGGACGAACCAGTAGATGCTGACTTATTTCAGCTGGAAGCAGGAGAATCAGTTGACCCTGAATGGTATGATGTTTATCGGTTTCTTTCTCAAGGTGCTTTCCCAGAGGACTGGAAGCAGAACCAGAAGAAGGCTTTGGTCATCAAAAGCTTGAAGTTTACTATCATCGGAGGTTCACTCTATAGATTAGGTGTTGATGGTATTCTTCGGCGTTGTGTGCCTATGGAAGGGAGAATGCAAGTCATTTCAGAGGCACATAATGGCAAATCTGGTGGACATTTTTCCAACGAAGTTATCTACAAGAAGATTCTGCAAGCCGGTCTATGGTGGCAAACATTAATTGCCAATGTTAGAAGTTTTTGTAAAACTTGTGACATATGCCAAAGAATGGGTAGAACTACAGTTGCAGATATGACTCCTTTAACACCAGTACAACTACTGGGTGTGTTCATGAAATGGGGCTTAGATTTTATGTGACCTTTTAAGAAGGTTACCCCCAGAAAGAACGAGTACATAGTAATGGCTACTTGCTATGTCACTAAGTGGGTTGAAGCTAAGGCTCTTCCTGAAAATACAGCCAAGTCAACTGCAAGGTTTCTATTCGAGAATATTGTCTGTCGATATGGATGTTTGGTAGAGATTGTGTCAGACCAAGGGACACATTTTATCAATGACACCATGGAGATTCTACTGGATATGCTTTCAGTCAAGCATTGGAAATCTACCCCTTATTATCCCAAATGCAATGGACAGGTTGAAAGTAGTAACAAGACAATCAAGACTATTCTCACTAAGGTTGTGCAGAAGAAGCCAGACCAGTGGGATTTGAAACTCTAGACTGCTTTATGGGTTTATATGACAGCTTATAAGGTCACTACTGGGTTGACACCATTCATAATGGTGTATGGCACTGAAGCTATGGTTCCTATGGAATTTGTTATCCCAAGTCTGAGAATGGCTGTGAAGTATGGATTAGACTTCAACCACGATTTGAAAAAGCACCTGGATGAGCTTATGCAGTCAAATGAACTCAAGCAACGGGCTATGTTGGAACAAGAAATTGTTCAGCAACAAAGGAAGCACTGGCTGAATGCAGAATTAAGGTCCGAGAATTTCAGAAAGGGGATTTGGTGCTTCTCTATCAGTCTAGACTGGGTCCTAAGAAGCCAAACCTGAAGATTGCCTGGGCAGGACCATTTGAGGTAGACTGGGTCTTCTCCAATGGAACAGTAAGACTGAAAGATTTATCTGGATTACTGCTGCCAGGAGTGTATAATGGTGCGAAGATCAAGCTCTATTATTCAGAAGCTAGAGAGCCTGACCAGGAACAAGGTACTAGGGAGCTGGGGACTGAAGATCAAGAGATACCAGAATCAGATATTTTTGGGATTTTTTATGTGCAGCCAGTTCCAGTTTCAGAACCAGTTCCAGTAGGACCAAGCCAGACTGGTCCCATGACTAGTACCAGTGTGATCAAGCCAGACTGGGAACCAGCCTAGTATCAGTGGGAACACAGTTTTAAATTTTTAAGCGACCAATGGTCAGATGGCACGCCAGTAGTAATCATTTCAAGGATGGGTATAAATCTTGTCCAATGCATGTCTGCCACGACAGCAGCGACACACAAAAGTCTAGGAATGGCGAGTGGTGGAGCTTTTATGGCGCGAACACATATAACAGTAAGGAGAGTCGACATTTTTCCTCACAAATCTCCTGCGCGACGATTTCCTCCCGTTGTTCATTCGCCATCGCCAAGCTCTAAGGTATCTTCGCTACAGCCACAGACTTTGTCTTCTGAGGAGACATTCAACTATCATCTAGCTTTGCCAGCAACACCTGGGTACGGCTTTGAAGCATCAAGTAAGTCTTCCTCTTCTTCACCTGTTTCGTCATCTTCATAGTGTATGGGTAGGAAGAAGCGTTCAGACAAGATGCAAGAATCTCGATGAAACCCAAGCCATTGTCACTGCTACAAAGGTGAGCCTTCCCATCATCCCTTACAACAAGATTCAGCGTTACGTGTTCACTGACCAAGCTATGGCTTTGCTACAACTGTGGGATCTATGGGTAGTTTTGCAAGCCACAAGAATCGCTTTTGACGCGGCCATCATCAAGCAGGTTCTTGACTCTTTCGATGCTGAAGATGGCAGTGCTATGGTGTATGGTAAAAAGGTGTCTGCTACACCAGACGACATAGCTTTTGCATTTCGGATGCCAAATGAGCCCAAGCCATCTGTGGCAACCCCACAGAAGATCAGTATAGTCTTGAAGGAGGATGAGGCTGCCAAGTGCAAAAGAAAAGCCAGTGGTCAAGGGATTCCAATGGCCGGACTGGAGGCCTCTACTGCTTACAGGTTTGTAGCTGAAGCGGTCAGTCTTAAAAATAATCCAACATATGTGTCAGAGAAGGTTTCGCTATGCTGCTAGCCAAGAGAATTTGGATTCAAAGGTTTCTATCAACCTTTGTCAGATCCTGTCACACAACGTGCTTCAACAAACTGCCAAGTTAAAATCCGAGAGTGTTTTTAAAGCTTGGTATGTTTGGCAATTTTTATATTGGGCGATTGCTCCAGATGCTCATGGTCAAGTAAGGATGGCTTGGAGTGAGAAGCCACTTCCAGAATCAAAGAATATTGATTTGTCTTCAGATGAAGAAGCCACGGACAGTCGGACCACTCCAACTGGTCTAAAACAGAAGGCTACCCAAGATGAGTCTGGTAGCTCCAAGAAACCGAAGACGACACTGACGAAGAGCATTGCTTTTCTGAAGCAGATAGAGAGTCAAGTCAAAACAGTGACTATTGAAAAGGCTCTAGTCAGCCAGGCTGACAAACAACCTGCTTAGACCACTGAAGTCAACCAGTCAATATGACAGATTACACACACTACTGGCACTGGCAAAGACAAGTCAAAAGCAGCGACCTCTGAGAAGGTAGCAGAACCGTTGGATAAGGGTAAAGGTCAACTGGACAAGGGCAAAGGTCCATCATCTCCAACCTTACTGGGTGGCGTCTCCATCCCAAACAATGAAGAAGCTCTGCACCTGGTAAAGAGGACAGGTTGCAGCAGTTGCAGACCCATCCATTGAAAGGGCGTCTCTTCCTACAGAAATCTGATTATGCAGCCTTACCCCATATGGCTGTTGGAATTAGGGTTGCAGAGAAACACACATAGCTTGGAGAAGACGAAGGAAGCTTAAGGAACACAATAGAGAGTGTATTACTTAGTGTGCAATGGAAAGATAGATAGCCCTAGAGTGATGGGCGTATATACAATACACGGGGGAAAAAACCTCCTAAAGAGGGAAAAAATGCCCTGTCGGTCCTAGTGTGTTCACACACATCACTACCACATGTATATGGTAACAAATCCCCCCTGGAGTGATGCGGTGAACGAGAGCTGGCACATGAGTAAAGGGAAGTGCCATGCCCTGGGGACAGGATCAGTCCACAAAGGGGAGTAAGCCCAAAGCTTTGTGGAAAGCTTCAAGCTTCTCACGAGACAATGCCTTTGTGAAAAGATCTGCAAGGTTGTCCTGTGTTGGCACATAAGCCAAGCTGATCTCTCCTGCTGAGAGCCTCTCTCTGACATAGTGGTAATGCACCTCAATGTGCTTTGTGCGAGCATGAAAAACTGGGTTCCTCGCAACTGCCAATGCGCTCTGACTGTCAGTGTAGATAGTGTTGGCAGTGTCCTGTCCAACACCCAAATCAGCCATAAGGCGTCTGAGCCATACACACTCAACCGTAGCTGTGAAGACTGCCCTGTACTCAGCCTCACAACTCGAAGTGGCCACAGTAGGTTGCTTCTTGCTCAACCATGATATACATGAACTGCCAAGCATGAAACAAAAACCACTTGTGGACACTCGCGTGTCAAAACAACCAGCCCAATCTGAGTCCGGAAAAGCATGTAAGTCTGGCGGCAATGATCCCTCCTTGGGATAAACCAAGCCAAGATGTAAAGTGCCACTAAGGTAGCGAAAAATCCTCTTGACAGCTTGCCAATGCTTAGACCCTAGGCTATGCATAAATCTGCTGACCTCTGAGACTACAAACTGAATATCCGGCCTCATGTTGCATACATAAATGAGGTAGCCAACATCAGTTTGGTAAAGAGTGACATTAGCAGGATCGCTAGCATCATGTAGACTCAACTTCAAACCTGTTTCCATGGGAGTGGCAATAGGTTTGCAATCCTCAAGTCCAAACTTACATAGCAATGTCTCTATGTAACTTTTCTGACACAAGGCAATACCACCATCACACTGCTTAAACTGTATACCCAAGTAATGATGCAACAACCCCAAATCTTTCATCTTGAAAGTAGCATTCAAATCATCCTTAAATTCAGCAACATGTCTCTCATTTGGTCCAGTGATCAGCAAATCATCAACATAAAGAACCACAATGAGAAGTACATCACCCTCACGCTTTACATACAATGTGCTTCCTGTTGGACTGTTACGAAAGCCTCGTTTAACCAAATGAGTGTCAGCTTTCTCATACCAAGCACGAGGAGATTGCTTCAACCCATACAAAGCCTTCTTACATCTGCACACTTTGTCCTCTTGTCCTTTTATGACAAAACCGCGAGGCTGCGTTACATAAACTTCCTCAAATATGTCACCATTCAAGAAAGAAGTAACAATGTCTGATTGATGTACATCCCAACCAAAATGAGCTGCCAATGCACATAGAAAACACACAGTAGTCATACGACAAGTGGGAGCAAAAGTCTCTTCATAATCTATGCCTTTTTGCTGTGCATAACCCTTTGCAACAAGTCGAGCCTTATGGCGATCAATCTCACCATCCGGCTTGCGTTTCAACTTGTAAACCCACTTCGTACCAATGGCCTTTTTGCTAGGAGGCAAATCACATAAACTCCATGTGTCATTTTCTATAAGAGCATCATATTCTGATTGAATGACAGCCATCCAATTTTCTGAATTCTGTGCTTCATCAAAAGACAGAGGCTCCTCAACATCATGTAAACTAGACACAGCCAAAGCATAACAATCTGATGCATAAGATGCATGGCGAGAGCCTGAACGAGTATGACTAGACAAAGGTGCATCCAATTTACTGTCACGCAAAGTGTGCACGAGCCATTTTGGCATACCTCTAGCCTGCTCATTTTCAACCCTTTCCTCATCAAGTACATCATGTACATTTGCATCAGTAATAGGCTGATCTAAAACATTTTCAGAAACCCCCATAGGCTGTACATTTGCCTCATTGGAACTTACATTCGTATTTCCACCACTGAAAAGAGGCAACAGAGTGTCATAAATGTCCTGTGAGCTTACATTACTGTCTCTACATGATAGCAAGGGCTGAACAGAATCTTCCACAAACACTACATCCCGTGAAACCAGAATACGTTTTGTTTGTGGATGATACAACCTGTAACCTTTGCTTTCAGCACTATAACCAACAAAAATACATTTGACAGCCTTATCATCCAATTTTCTACGTTGCACTTGTGGCACCAAAGCATATGCCAAACAGCCAAAAAGGCGCATGTGCTCAATAGAAGGCTGTCTATCATGCCATGCTTCATATGGAGTAATAGATTGCAAAGCTCTCGTAGGACACCTGTTAAGTACATAAGTGGCACACATGATGGCCTCAAGACAAAAAGAATGTGGCAAAGCTTGACTCTTGACCATACATCGTGCCATTTCCGTCAGTGACCTGATTTTTCTCTCAGCAACACCATTTTGTTGAGGTGTGTAAGGCACTGTACATTGGTGTTTTATCCCACGACTAGCCAGAAATGCATTAAATTCATGAGACATATACTCCCCCCCTCGATCAGAACGGAGGGTGCCCATAGTACATTTCGAGACATTTTCAGCTATAGCCAGAAATTGTTTGAAGCACATAAAAACTTTGGACTTCGCTTTAAGCGAAAATACCCTTGCATGCCTGGAGTAATCATCAATGAAAGTCACAAAGTACAGGTAATTGCCCAAGGACAGAGTTTGCATGGGCCCACAAACATCACTATACACAAGCTGCAACCTGCATGTGGCCCGAACTGAACCATCCTTTGGAAACTTAGAACGCTGCATCTTACCCAAAATACAGCCTTCACAAACATGTTTGACAGGTGCTTCAAGAGGTGGCAAAGAAGCAACCATATCAGATTTCTGCAAATGCAGCAAACTGGCAAAATTCAGATGACCAAAACGTGCATGCCAAAGTTTCGCATCTGAAATAGCCCTTGAATCTGCAACAGCATTTGCAAAATTTTGTCCACACTTGTCATACAAAGTGAGCTTATACAGCCCACATCACAAAAGGCCAGATGCAACAATTTCATCACCAAAACTGAGATCATGAATTGTACATCTGTCATCCACAAATTTGACTACAAGTCCAAGTCTAGCAAGTGCGAATACAGACAAGAGATTCTTCTTGATCCCAGGTACATAAAGTGTATCAACAAGTGTGAAGGAAGTGCCATTAGCCGCAGTGAGCACAATCTTTCCAACTCCCTGAACTGGATAAGAGGCGTTGTTGGCACAAGTGACTGAATTCCCATGAGGGAGAGACTCGAGAGAGGTTAACAATTCACGATGTGAGGTAATGTGCTTTGTAGCACCACTATCGAAATACCACACACGTGAATCTGCAGCAACTGACAAGCATGCATCATGGACAACAGGATTGTAAGTGCACTCTGTGCTAAAAGCCCATTCTGCATCAACATCAGCAACACAGTCTCCTTCCACAAAAGACTCAACAATGGCTGCATTTGTAGCGGAACCAGCATTTGCAGTGGAACCACCCTCTTTCTTCTTAGCCTCTTTGGCCTTCAACTTAGGACACGACTTGATCAAGTGATCATTGGCTTTACAATAATGGCAATGCATCTTCTTTTTGCCCTTGTCACCAGAATTTCCAGACGCATTGCTGCCAGCAGAAGCATTAGGAACAGAATTTTTGCCACTCGCAACAGAACCATAAGAAGTGGCTGCATTGCTGTTACCACCCTTTCTTTGAGAAGCAATAAAAGCCTGTTCAACTGCGCGCTGCCTAGTCCTGTTTTTTCTAGAAAGTGACTCTTGCAACAGCAATGTGCATAATGCATCAAACTTGACAACTTCAGGATTTCCTTGGGTCATAAGTCCCCAAGTACTAGCAAAAGTCTGGTAGGAATCTGGTAAGGCATCAAGAACAGTCTGCACAAGGGAACTGTCTGAAATGACTTCACTTGCAGAAATAAGCTACTCATTGATATCCTTCACTAGCAAGGAAAGTGTCCATATCATCTTCCTCATGCATAATCTTGGACTCCAGCTCTTCACGTAGCAAAGCAATTTTAGCCTCATTGCGGCTTGCATAAAGACCTGCTAAAATATCCCAAGCCTGTTTTGCAGATTTTGCTGAACGGATGTGAGGAACAATGGTGCGCTTCACAGACAACACAATCAATGCATGAGCCTACGCATCCTTAACATCCCAACGAGCTTGTTCTGCCATAGGTAAAACAACTCTAACAACAGCAATCCTTGCAGCAAGACCTGCAACATCCTCAACATTGCCCTACATCCTCAGAACCAGGACGTACATCAATGCCTTGCACAATGTTCTAGACACCCTTTGACACAAGAACATGTTGCATCATATAAGCCCACATAGGGTAGTTGTCCCCATCCAACCTGTCCTCAGCAGCAAACATCTTGAACACACCTGTGTTGTTGTTGTCAGCCATGGTAAATGCTGCACCTGATGTGAAAACTGCCCGAAAATAGGAGAAACGGAGCGGGAACAACCTGTGCTATATAGCACAAACCGTAGAAGACTATAAGGCACCTGTTATGCAGAAAACGGCACTGACAGAAATTCTATACAAAATGACGAAATAGCCTGTGCAGTATTGCCTGTAGTGGAAACGGAGGCCGAAATGAGTCCAAATCAAAATTCTGAGCAGACCACGCTCTTTGAGCTCCCCCAAAATATTTGTCGACCTGCGAACGCTTGCCAAAGCTCACTGAAATCGGAGAAAGTGAGCAGGCGTGTGCTGGAGTAGCTGGCGACTAAGCCCGGGAGGACGTGACCTGCTCTGATACCAATTGTTGGAATTAGGGTTGCAGAGAAACACACACAGGTTGGAGAAGACGAAGGAAGCTCAAGGCACACAATAGAGAGTGTATTACTTAGTGTGCAATGGAAAGATAGATAGCCCTAGAGTGATGGGCGTATATACAATGCACGGGGGAAAAAACCTCCTAAAGAGGGAAAAAATGCCCCGGTAGTCCTAGTGTGTTCACACACATCACTACCACATGTATATGGTAACAATGGCTCTGGTTACAGTGTATAAGCCCACTGATTTTGACCCAGCCACAGTCAATGATGGATGTTTAGTCCTCATCCAGTCTTCATGGAACACTATTGTCAACTGTATGGGACAGATGCTAGACGCAGCAGGGTCAAAAGAAGAACTGAATAAGGCTAAAGCTGACTTAAAGGGAGCTGAAGCCAGATTCAGAAGCTAAAGGAAGCACAAGACAGCCAGAATCTGCGCCATAAGCTACTGGAAGATCATTCAGAGAGGTCTATCAAGCTACTGGAAAGCAAGTTGTGGAGTCTGATATGCAGATTGTGAAGGAAGAAAGGGATGAACCACAGAGAGCTGCAGATCGAGCTGAAACGATGCTGAAAATGAAGAGAGCTGACTACAACTCCTTGCTACTTCGCCATACAGCTCTGAAGGCTTCCCTCACTGACAGATATATTTATAATAATTTGGCTAAAATTTTAAATCCAGCAGGAAACGTTGTCTTTGATCTGGAGAACTTGAAGTCTCTTATGGAGACTATGCAGAGTGATTTGCAAGACAAAGTGGCTGAATATAATAATGCTATGGCAAATCAAGCAATCCTGGATTATATTGAGCAGCAGAATTCCCTTGAAGAAGTAGAAGAAGATAAGGAAGAAGAAGAGGATAAGGAAGAAGAAGCTGATAAGGAGGAGGATGACCAAGACGAAGGGCATACTAATGATGATGACGATGCCTCGCCTCCATCTCCACCTCCAGGACCTGGTACCGGTGGCACATGGCCAACTGAAGAAAGTCAGTCATAGCCAGAGCAGCCAAACCAGAATGAAGGGCAGAAGTTAGGCAATCAGTAGCCAGAAGAACAACGGCCCAGTCACACTGGGAATCAGCTAGCAAACCAATCCCAGCTCAGTAGGGAGGATAAAGGGAAAAGCAAAGTTAGGGCTGAACGGTTTTAGTGACTATATGTCAGAGCCAAGGAAATGGTGGAGCACTGGAAATCAGTTGCTTTTCATGATCAAGAGACTTGCCGTCTACCTGCGCATCCCAGCACAGTCCAGCTGCTGGAAAGGGTACCTGAATGGATAATCATTGCTCAAGAGAGAGTGACCAACCCACATTTGCAAAGACAGTCTACTGTAGATTGTCGCTCTCTAGCTCTCGAATTAGAACTTTTGCTGGGAAACAAGCCAACATACAAATGTATGAAGGATGTTAGGGATCAATTGAAAGAGGTTTTGGTGCAAATGCAAATCGCCAGAGGAGTCTTGGATCAAAGAGTGCGGGCCATTCTTGAAGATCAGACAGCCACCAATAAAGGACCTCAGACTAGAATGTCAGTTGGAGAACAGGCAAATGCTCTCCGCAAACTGTTTCAGATGGTGAGAATAACCAAAAAAATGATGCAGCAAGAGAACCACGCTGTTCTCAATTTCTTAGAATTTGTGCCTGATTCCCCAGTTCTCTTGTATGCCTTCCCAACAAGAGAGACATAATTGCCAAGATTTTTTCCAGAACTTTACCCTCAACATCTAGAACCAGTCGATCGCCTTACATATTTCAAGATTATTGATGAGCTCCAGGATTGGTATGAGCGATCGACTGTGGAATGGAAAACTTGGCAAACACTGTTCAATGATGCTCTCCAACTCAATGATATTCACGAGCTGAAAGAGGAGATGCAGAGGATCCGGTTGTGTATGGGTCAGTGGAAGATTCAGATCAGAGGCCTTACCAAGATCACCAATCAGTTGCTGCAACTTACTGTTGAGTCCTCTAAATTGCCTGAAAAGGATATTGCAACTAAGGCAGGTCTAGCACCAGGTCTAGCACCACATTATAGAGAGATGGCTGAGATTATTTTTGATGCTTGGGTCAAAACCAATCAGCCTCTTCTAGAAGGATGGATCCATACCGCGTCGCATTGTCACAAGCTGGCCAGAACTAGGATCACCAAAGGAAGACGCACGCTCTATGATCCTGACACCAAAACCTATCATTCCCTTACGCCTTATGAAGTGGAGATGATCACAGAAAGGCGGGATCATCTTGAGCAGGAGGCCATTTACAGACTCATTCAGAAGGAGAATGCTGGCACTGGGACTTCTCAGACGCCATCCAAGCCAAAGGGTAAATGAAAGCTGGTTCAGTTGGAAGGATACTGGGTAGTTCCATCTCAGAATTCAGTTGGAGGCTTTTCCTTCTCAGCTGGAAGGTTGATATCAGTTTGTGTAGATGATGAGAGCTCTACACTAACCTTTCCAGTTGGCTCTCTATCATTGGTCAAGTCCAATCCCCAGAATCAGAAGCAGACAGTGGATTTTTTAGCTTCAAACCAGAATCAGACAGGGGAATTTTTCAGAAATTTTGGGATCTTGCCAAAATTCAAGAAAGGAGGGAAGGATGTAGACAGCTGAGATAGTTTCACTAGGTGGGAACGTTCTCTTGTGAGACGGGCAGTGAATCAGTCAAGTAATTACTACGGTAATTACCATGGTAAACCCAAGGCATATAAATAGGGCCCATTACATTGTAATCGGGTTAGCATAATCGGGTTAGCGTTTTGGTGGCATTTGTTGGTAGTTGTACTCGACTTGTCAATCATTGGCAGTTGTTGTCGTTGCACTCTGTCTATACTTTTGTTCATAAGCCACATCATACTCATTGTAATCCTTCATCTGTAATTCCAATCACAACAGTATATTCCAGTTACACTTACTCTGTACTCAGTACTCTGAATCTGAATCTGAATCTGATCTGAATCTGAATATCATTCTTAGCAGATAGTCTAGTTCTTATTCCAGTAGATGTATTCCAGTTCAGTTTCTGTTCCTTTGTCCAGTCTACTGTCTCAACTAATACATCACTAGTAGTTGAAATCTTCTAACACTGGAATTAGCTATCTCAAGAGATCAGCTCCAATTCCAAGTTGGATAATGTGTGTGCTCTTTTGCTATACCAGTCTCCTGCCTTTCCACTCAACGTCAAGCTTAAGGCCTTACACTTTTGTAGCTCATTATGTTCTCCTAGAGAATCGCACACATGTTCAAATTCCTCAATGTGCTTTCTAGCATCTTTGTCACCATTGAATCTCTAGGTGAGCTTGGCCACTTGGACCGCTTTACTTCTAGGCTCACTCTCAGGAATAATGTGCATATTATCTCGATAGAGCGATCGATATTTTGAGCAACTTCTGCCAAATCTCCTAAGGGAGCAAGTATGGCCGATGGAGGCACAATTGGAATTACATGTGGGATGGGGGTTGGCATTGGCCTTGGCATATATGCAGCCGATGCAGAATATGAATGTGACTTGGCATAGTCCCACTTGAATAAGGACTTGGATAATGCGCTCGTGGAGCGTACACCATTGGTATAATTGATATAGAAGCTACATAAGCGTGAGTGGCAATAGGTACGTATGGTCAAGGTACATTTGTAGGTCCTATCGTAGCTACTACACTACTAGGCAATTGCAGTAGTAGCTATAGAAGTAACATGTGCACCTTTTGTCATGCTCATCATAGGGGTAGGTATTGTGGTCTGTCTAATAGAAGATTGAGCCAAGTCTCAAAAACTAAATGTTCTACTTGTGGGCTTAAATTGCATTGAGACTCCATGCAAAACAACATAAGAAGGATCTATAAGACTCACCAAGGGAGTCTCCATTTGTGACAGGGTTGATTGTTTGGCCTTGCCTATATCCAAGAATCTCATAGAACCTGTTGAAGGTGTATTCATTCCTTTATTTTGCCTCTCACACTGGATGATCCTATGGATGACCTCACAAATCATTCCTTGTTGCTCTGGAGTGGTAGCACTAGATGTGGATCGTACAATATCTATCCAACCCACTTGTATGTGTATCTTGTGTATAGGTCGGTAAGGGTCTCAATGTGTAGGTCATATTTCCAATTTTCATTGAGAAATACCTCATCTAGGCTTGGTGTAATAGAGGTTCCTCTTGAAATGGAGGCTATGTCAGTCCCTATGGTTTGACTAGTAGGGGGTGGAAATTTTGGGCAAAACTTCAGAAGGTGGTAGCTCAGCAAGGCCTGCACCTAGTGAAGTCGGTGGAATTATCCACATGAACACTTATTATAAGTGTGGGGTCTACATGAGATGTGAATGGTGAATCTACTTCCCCACCTCCTTTGTTGACTTCAATAGCCATAGATTCAGAGCTCGTAGCTCTACTAAAAGTTTCTATGAAACCACTAAATATGGAAGACCCAGGCTATGGAGCCCAGTCAGGCACACTTTGACTTGCTCTCTCATGGTTTTGTGTTGGATGTCTTTCTATCACGTCGTAGTCAGAGGAAGAGTCACTAGCTGCTATGGGTAGGTCTTGAATTATACTACCTTGAGTCCTGGCAGAGGGTCCGGACCCTAACGTGGAAGGATAGTGGGTGTTCTCTAGCTGTTTGGACTCTAGCAGATGACCGGAGCGTAAATGCATGTGACCTTCACACCCTAAAAGCATTGGTGAGTACCCCTAAAGGCCACTTATTTGGGTTTTTTGGGTGTTTCACAGCTCGATTTTATTTATTTTTGCTTATTTTTAAAAAAATGTTTTTTGGTGGACCGAATAATGGATTAAGACGTGTGATGGCTCAAAACAAGCATATTGCTCAGGAAATCTTGGTGTGCTTTATAGCATAGCGTTTGGTCACCCGAGGCTCTCGTAGCTCAAAACAATTAATTTCTACCGAAGTGTGAGGCTTAAAATGGAAAAACCAAGGGTAGCTTGTGGAGGGAAAGCTGAAGGATTTGTCCCACATGCCCTCTCCTTTCACTTGGGGGCTAGCCTATATAAGAAGAGTTTTTCTTAGAAATATCATAAGACCACAAGCCCAAGCCCAAGCCCAAGCTCAAGTATGTCTATCCTATGGAAAAAAGAGAGGAATCAAAAGGAGATCCCCCTCTATTTTTGTGTTGAAGGGAAAAGAAGAGGGAAGATTTTTTTTAAAGGGACGGAAACGTGTCCTCTCTCCTTTTATGCCCTCTCTATCCATCTCTCTATGTGTGTTTGCCCGCATGAGCATTCATTTTTGTGCGCGCCTATGTAACGAGCGGGTGTTGTGTGTGTCCGTGTTTGTCTCTGGCTCACACCTGGTCTTTTCCAGGACCCCTTGCACCAGTGTTCCATTGCACACAGATCACCTCTTCCTCTATCTTTTTCCTCCTCTCTTCCTCTTCTTCCTACATCCCTTTAACTTCCTTCTTTTCCTTGTTCAGTGGTTTCAAAGAAGAGCACTCATCATTTGCACCATTACCCATCTCTAATGTGAATGGGCTTGGAAATATGGTATTTCCTATTTATAGGAGAAAGCTCTACCTTGGATGTGACACAAGATGGAAGGAAACAATGCCAAATGGTGTTTCTTGCTCAATCATAATCACCAACTGTGTTCGTAGGTACATATTTGAAAATACATTCCAATTAAATTATGTTTTAAGGTACAGAGCTATAGCTAGCCAACGTACTCATGAATTCTTTTGAGGTTATGTCATGCATTCTCAAGCACAGTGCTACACAATAAAAAGTCATTCCTATTTAAAAAGACCTAGGGCACAAAATTCTTGACAAACATCATTTTGTCAGAGGTATGAATTAAGGTACAAATTAAGGTATCAAAAGTTTAAAAATAATGTATCTAAATCAAAACACGTACGGATTAAGGTATCAAAAGTTGAAAAATAAGGTATCTAAGTCAAAACACGTACCACAATGTCATATAAACCAAGAAAACATCCTCATGATAGTTCTGCAGAATTCAAAGTTCTTACAAATTTCAAAACATCTTTTGAGGCATAGAATTTCAAGCCATAAGAATCTAAGATTGATAATCATCCTTTATCACAATATGGTCACATGAATCCAAGACTATCAGAACTCCGTTTGTTATTCATAGTTAAAAGGTATGAGGTTTACAATATGGCTACCAAGAAAAAGTTGTAGGCTATGACTTGGAATTCAGCATGATATCAGAATCAAAACACCAGCTGGCATATATTTGCAAGTGATATTCTTCTCGTTCCTTCTTGGGACATGTAATGAACATGAAAATGATGAGTTAATCTTTTTCAGCTTTAAGCTTTATAAATTTTGATTATTTTTTTACCTTTCTTCCATTCACATGAAAGGTATATGAGACAGGTATCTCAATGTCTTCATTTTGCAGGTTATCCTCACCTATTGAAGTGTGCACAATGACCTCATCTTTAAGATTGCTAGGTGGTCATTATTGAGCTAGATGTCTATGTCTTTGATTGGATTGTCACCAAAACTCTCCATGTCTTGATCAAGGGGAGTGAGTTGCCTTCCAACATAATGCCATTTGGTGTAAAAGAAGACCAAGACAAAAGTTTGGGTGGAGATCATATATTTGCAAGCAACGGATTTGGATTGGACTTTGCATGTAGCATTATTGACTGTTTTTGTATTCCATTCCTCATCCACAAACTCGAGAACTTTGTCTTTGCCTAAACATTTGACTGAGAACATTGTTCTGGAAGCTCTGACTTCAACATTTGAGAAAGAGTCCACAAATACGTTTATTGGCATGAATAGTGTTATTCTGCTTTTTTTGCTTGTAATATTTGGCTTAAAGCATCTCTGGATTTTGTTAAAAAGTTTACACCTATAGCTCTCACTTGTCATCAAACCAGGAAGTGGCCAATCTCCACTATTGAAACCGGGATACTCTACTTTTGACAAAATATCCCATTTACCACTATCTCTTGGGGGAATATATGAATGATCATTAAAAAACACCATTTTCAGCAAGAGATCCCTTGGTTTTCCCTTTCTAAAGCTCTTCACCAATAGATCCATGAAAGACATCCAAGATGTCAATGACAGACTCTACAGGTTGTCACTCCTTTATGTTGGAGGGATATAAGTCTGTGCAAGCAATAACTATATTCAATATCAATTATATGCTTAGGGAGCATTCAAAGATAGTTGCACTTATAGTTTTGTCTATTCAAAGGAAGATTGCAGTTCTTTGGATCGACATGTAGCTCTTTGTGCATGTATACATGCTGCACCAAGATTTCCTTTATGCTCTTCTTACTAGTTCTTTGTCTAAAATCCTTCACTCTTCCTTTCCAGCAAGACAAGAGCGGGCTTTTGGAGGATGGTTTCTTCCTTCTCCTTTGTTGCATGAGAATCCAACTACCTTTGGCTATTGTCATTGGAACCCATTGATTTCCTTTGTCAAATGTGTTGTAGGGGATAACTGAATCAATGGACGTGCTTGGTCTTTTGGATTGGGAAGCCATAGCAAAAGATAGACAAAGAAGACCAATTTAGAAAATTCGGGAAAAATTCACAATTTTGGGACAATTTTAGAGTCTTTTCAAGACACCTAGAAATCTTAGCATCTTCACGACAATACATTCATGTAAACTAGAGGGAATCTTGAGATGGGTTTTTGACTTCTACATGCACATTCTTACATCTTACATCTTAGATGTTCTCTTGTTTACAATCAGGTAGCTCAATCCTAAAGCTACACATTCCAATCTGCAATTTCCATGGCACAAGAAGATGTTCTAGCAACAAGTGATGTTGAGATGGCTACAAATGCGTGTTGCATCTTACAAGCTCTTTACTTCTAAACAAGATAGTGAAATCCTAAGGCTACATCATTCCAATTTTCAATTTTAATGGTACAAGAAGATGCTCATGCAACAAGGAAGTGAGAAAAAAAATCGTGAGGCTCACATTTGAACCTACAAAAAGCCAAGAAAATGAGTTTCAATATCAAGGACTTGAAACAAGTTGCTTAGACCACTTCATGGAAAAGGTTCAACATATGAAATAGATACCATGCTAGAGGAGATATTTTCTTTTTTTGGAAACTCTTATATCCCAACTCTTACACTTGAAAGTCAACAAACAAGCTGATGGAGATCAACTTAGAATATCTTCGAGTGGGAAGTAGTTCAAGAAAACCATACACCTAAGATATAAGGCACGCGCTACAAGAGGTTGTGTGCTCTTGTGACGCTGTTAGCGACGGAAATACACTGGGTTTTTATAACCCCCGGTGTCGCTAAAACCGTCGCTACGAGAGCGTCGCTATATGCGTCGCTATAGGCGTCGCTATAAGCGTCGCTATGAGCGTTGCTATATAGCGACGGTCATAGCGACGGTCATAACGACGTTTACACAGAAGACTATAGCGACGCTCATAGCGACGCTACAGAGCCATAAATAGCGACGGTTATAGCGACGCCCGAGAGAATTTTTTTTTGGTGACAGGGCATTGCATGCCCTGCCACCCATCAACCATATTGTACTTGATTCACTTTTTAAAAAAAGTGCAAGGGTAGATAATAGACCCAAAATAGTCACCCACAAGACGCATTGTTTGCAAAATTGACAATTGTACACATCATAGGCAAAATGAATTGATTGGCAAATGTAATAATGACAATTGTACAACATCATAGGCATAAAGAATTGATTGGCAAAAGGAACTGCGGTGACACATGTAATAATATACATGGTTCAAAAAGACGTATAAAATCCGTCTCATGATACATAAGCTATGAGAAACCCTAAACTAATGCTATCTAGCTACGGCTAAACTGACGTCGTCTAGTCAGACGTCTCATCGCGTCCAAGCGGTGTATCTGTCGGATTCTGCAAAAAAAGACAATAAGACAGCTTTCAGTAAGTATAAACATATAACGACATTTATAAAACAATACAAAAAATAGAAAAGAGTAAACCCTAATACTAACCATGCCGCCGCGAGAACTGAGAATGTCCATCAGGGCGTTTAAGCCCTTCCTGCCTGCGTACTCGCGCTCGTACGGTGTGGGATCACGTCCTGTCATCGACCACTGTCAAAACATACAAAGATTTCATTATGTTAGAATTAAAAAACTCATAAACCCTAAACTATCGAACATAAAGAGCAATGCGAAAACACTTACAAAATCGGCCTCAAATGATGCCCATCCACCGCTCCCCAAGTGGTGCGAGCTCCCTGCCTCTACTCGCGCTGTGGCTGCATCCTTTTGTTGCTTCCACTTGTCGGGATTCTCGCGCGCTGCTTTCTTCGCATTCTTCCAATCTTCTTTGGCCAGCCAATCTGGCCTGTTCCACCCATTCTTGATTTCTTTTTGCACTTCGGAACGCTTGTGTTTGCAGTATTCGCGCATTCGAATCTTCATCAGGTCTTCATTGAAGCGCTGATCCCGTGTTGGAACGGGAAACTCATCATGAAGTATGCTGATGACTCTGTTTTTTAAATCACTTGGTACTTCACTCCATTTGTTTAGTATGTAGTGTCTAAACAGCTGAGAGCAAAGACCACGCATGCGCGAGATCACCTTCTTGCCGTCATCATCCATGATGATGCTGCCGCTGAAGTCGACGGAGTAAGACAAGCCCTCTTGCCGGTGACGCGTGAACCTGGGTGTCCCGGCAGGGGTCTCTAGCGGCGTGTCGATGGGGGTACGGACGTCAGGTGTCTCCACCGGCGTCTGGGCCCCGAAGCGAGGAGTGTCGAGTGGGGTGGCTCCTGGCGGAGTAGGTAGAGGTGTGTAGCTGCTAGGAATAGTCAGCCGTGCAAAACCTGGCGTAGATGGCGATGCTCTGGCTGGTGTGGGGGCGGGCAAAGAAGGGGAGGGTAAAGAGCCTCGTCGAACACGAGGCGGTGTGGAGGCATCGGAAGCGGAATCCCCACAACAACCGCCACCGCCACCACTAGAGCGCCGATGTCTAGACGAGTGTGAAGCTCGTCTCATCGACGCCGAAGCTTCGGAGCGCGCCGAATGCTCCGAAAGAGAGGGAGATGCGGATGGAGTAGGAACGCGCGATGATGCGCCAGAGCGATGACGCTCCACGTACCACTGTCTCTGCTGCGGTGACAAAGAAGAAAGAAAATCCTCATCATCCATACCTGCATTAAACACACGAATATTTAAACTTAATATTGAATGAATAGAGTAGACAATGACGCAAAGACCATTAAATACAATGACGTAATGACGCATATAAATACAATGACGCAATGAATTGAGTGATAGAAGAGGCAAGTCGAAAACTCAGAATTTTCAATCAAAAGATGTGAGCGCGAGTAGAAAAGAGCGTTATACACCATGGAAGGTACTGATAGCCGTTTTTTCGACTCTTTGTAATTGCCACAGTGAGTTACCTCACCCTACCAAAATCACCCAAACACTGTGGCTATCCCTACCATTTCACTGTACATAGGCGTGCGTGAGTCACGGGACTTTTCCCATATCTTCTTAAAAACCCTCAGCTAGCTAGTCACTGGGCTAGGTGAGCCAAAAAAAATAAAAAAAAATAAAAAAATAAAAGTATATTATGGCCTCTTTGTGTGTAAATATTTCATTGTATATATGGCCTAAATATAGGGATTTTTAATAATTATTTTGGTATTTTATTTAAATATTTCTACTTAGGTGTGTGTTTTATTAAACCTATGTACACCTTCTTTCATCCTCTTACACCATAATTATATTTTTTTTTTTGCCAATATGTACATACTCTAACCTCATATTTTTCCTTTATACAAATCACTCCCACATTTTCACCCTCACCCTCGTGAAAACAAAAAATTGATTTCTACTCATTGGTTACTTTTATTATATTATTTACTTGCATACATTTTCCTCTTTCACCCAAAATAATTCAAGGAGGGACCATATCATATGATTCCAATATCTTTCCATATCCATAACTCCTCCATATTTTTATTATTATTTTTACTCATTATTCTAACACCATGTGCCCATTGAGCTAAAGTCCATGAATAGTCCATACACTAGTCCCACCATGTATATATTTCTTATTTCACCAATAATCCTCCTCCATGCATGGGTCAAGGGCAACTTGAATGCTTTGTATTATAATATGACAAAGGAGGGGCTCACTCTTGGATGCATTGTACAAATTCAACAAAGGAGGGGACCACTAAAAGACTTTTGCAGGCCTAAAACACAGGTTTTTTGGTGAGAATTTTGGCACCTATCTCCACTCCGAATTTGGAGCGGTGGTCAAAAGAGAAAATGTAGCCCACGCTCTGAATAATCACCCCAAATTTTTTCATGATTTTTGGAGCTACCAGCTGTGAGCTATGATTTTTTTAGTGGACCCCAATTTTCCCATGCTATGCAGCCACACTCTCTCTTCCACTTTATCATTTTCCTCTTTCACACACACTTCTCCACTCATCATCCCCATCTCTCTCACCACTCCTCTCTGCATACTACTCACCTTCTCCTCAACCTTGAAGAATAAGAGAAACCATGGTGAACTCATACCTCCCACACACAATTCCATTCCAAAATTGACCACCTAGTCTCATTTTTCCTCCTCCAAATTACCCATATCTATCAAAAAACCACAAAATTCAGCCTCTTCTCTTAAAAGACAGCATCATGGTGGTTGATTACTCAGCTTCAATTACCTTGTCTCTCAAGGAAGGTCAAGAGTGGAGAAAAAATGTACCGTCAAAGCTAGTGGACCGTCAACAAGCGTCAAAATTGGCCCTACTCAAGACACTTGGAGCATCAACCTTGTAAGAAATCCACCTTTTCTTACCTCTTAAGAGTTTTTCTTCCTTATTTGTATCCTACATGGATACTCCCATTGTAAATATTCAATTCCATTTGTAAATTAATACTAACTCTACTAACACTAACCCACTATGAAAAGTCCTATCACCTCCATTTCTCTCCTCTCTTTTTCCCCACCAACTTCTTGATAATTCCAAGCAAAAGAAATTAGATAAATTGCTGAAAATCTAACCCAACCATGGTTAGAGGAGTAACGCTAGCCTTCAAAATTGCTATAAAAGGAGGGTGTAGCTAGCATAAAAAGGGGGAGCCATAAGCAAGAGCACTATGCTATAGCTTGAGAAGCCAAGCTCAACCTCTCTAGAAGGAGCTCTTGAGTGGAAGCTCATTGTCTTATGCATGTGCATGTGTTGTAATAGGGGATTAGCAAGGGAAATCTATGCCATTGTAAGAGAGAGAGTGATCATTCAATTGAGAGTAGGAAATCTATCATTTCTCCTACTAGTGTAAACCCAACATTCGCTGAATCAAGGAGGGTGGATTTGGACTAAGCTTGGATACTTTGTCTCCCTTCCAACGTGAAGTAATGGACAACAATGATGCGTAAGTGTCTTGGTGTTTTTTTTTGGTTAAGTTCTTGATAGCTTGTCTCTGGTGTTGTCATCAATCTAGCCATAAATCCCACATACTGTAAGAGGGTGACAGGGTGGAGAGGACTCCCCTGGCCTTAAGACAGTGATTGGGGTGGCTTTTCTTGTGATGTGTTGTGGTGAAATTTACGCAAGCTATGTTGAACAAGTACTAATCTCACTTTGATTTGTCATGACAGATTTGTAAGAAGGTATTAATGCAACAAGCACCCCCTCCCCCTTTCTCTCTCTTTCTTAAATATATAGTTGTGTTTGCTTGATCATTGCCGATACGTTTCAAAGCAGCCCGAGCACTATCTCTCTCTCTCTCTCTCTCTCTATCTCTCTCTCTCGTGTTTTAGTGTGTGAGAGTATTCCATTGGTGTTAGGGTTAGTGTAAATTCCTTGCTTGTTTGTGGGTTGCTCTAACGATTCTCCTCTTTTGCGTCCTAGTTCGCTCTTAAACTAGGTGGTGCCCCTTGTGTAGTTGGGATTTGGCGGTGGGTTTGTTGTTTTGGTTTGTGTTGTGCCCCAGCCCCATTGAGCAGCACGGGAGCCTTGAAGGGTGTCTAGAGGCCACTCTTCTTGTTGCCCGCCCCGGACCGCCTCAAATTGGTGCCCCCACGGAGGAAGGCTTGTGTATTTTTGTGTAGAATCAACCTTTAGCATAGTCAAGTAGTTTGCATGAATCACGAAGCTTTGTATGATCCCTTCATTCCCATTGCAAGGCAAAAGGTACACATAATTGTTAGTACTAAGTTGCAATTTCAACGTGTCATTCGTAGAATTTTAGGTCCTCTTAGGTTGGACGAGATAAACGCTTCAGTAAATCCTTTTATTTTGCCTCTCATTAGGTACGACCTTAGTTTGGACGTCTATATTTTTGTTTTGTTTTAAGCATTAGGACATGCATAGGCCATGGATAATGGCCCAGGAATAGAGGTTTTTCCCTTTCATTTTACTCCACACATTAGAATAAACGTTGCAATTAGTAGAAAGATCCATTTTCAACAACGAATGGTGTTCATGTTTGGTGCCCAAAGAGCAGGAGAAATTCTTGCATCACCAAACCCTGTCATTCTACCTCTCATCAACTACCACACTTCCTTTGATGTACATGTGTTCATTTTATTTTAAAATGAAATGCAGCCCGGCAAAGTAGTGTGTATGTTTGTTTTTTCTTTGTCCAAGTTGTTACAAGAAACAAAAAAACGATCATTTATTCTAACTGGGAATGTGTGTGCAGTGAAAGTTCAATCCTTAGAGATCTAGCTCTATTACCAATTGAGTTGCAGGAGCAAGTAGTAAGGCGTCTCCCTCATAACAAGAGGGTGGTGAAGTTAAGACGGAAGGTCCTACGCGTGGATTCCATTTTCCTCTTGTTGTTGGGCACTAAGGAAGACCGCGCATTCATCCAACTAGTGTGTGCCCTAAAATTGGTAAATAGAGTGAAATTTGGCGTTTGGCGAGTGCATTTCACCATTGAGGAAGACTCTTCAGGAAACTTGCGGCCAGAGTTCATGCTTCATAGACTCACATTTGGTGAATTTTTCCCTCATTTGCGTCTTATTAATAGTCTTCCTTTCGCTTTCAACAAAGGAGATAGGGAGCTATTCAGAGCTTGTCTTAATAAAGAGAGCATAGAGAAGATTGCAAATTTGTATAAATTCTCATCCTTCTCTACTTTCTATGACACTTTGTTCATAGAGACATTGTAAATCTCTTTATGCTTTTGAATGATTTAACCATAATCCTAAGGAGTTTTTGTCCAGGAATTTTGTAGCACAAGTGGAGTCTTTAAATCTTGCAAACTTGATCGGACTTGATGAGGATGTTCTTTATGAAATTGTGAGAAGGTTGCCTCACTCCGACTGTGTGGAACTCGAAGGAAAGGAGCTCCTAGTCAATTGCTACTTTCTCACGGCCTTCGACGAGCATGAAGATCTAGTTTTTATACAAACCGCTTGTGCATTGGGAATTGTAGAGCAAGTGCAATTTATCACTTGGGACGTGGTTTCTCTTTTGGATCCAGAAAATGAAGTTCTAGAGATTTCTGTTTATCGCCTTAGCTTTGAAGAATTTCAACCCTTCTTAGAGCTCATCAATAGTCTACCCTTTTGTTTTAATCAAACAAATCGAGACCTTATTGAAGCTTGGATAGCTGAAGAAGAAAACCTAGAGTGGTATTTTCTCACTTCTTCATTTGCAGGCGAGTGGTTCTAGATCTCTATTGTATCCCTTATTGTAACTCGTGTTGTAATCTTTCATAATAATGGAGAGCCAACGCCAAATGTCTGGATATCCTCTTTTCTTTGGAGAGCCTGGAGAGGATGCAGAATTATTTTTAGCAAATTTCAAGATTTCTTGCCGTATCAAGAGGATAGTAACCGATCAAGAACGTGTAGAAATGTTTGAGGTGGTCCTTAGGAAAGATGCTAGTACTTGGTTTGACTCTTTGCCTGAGGAAGTTAAGGGGAATTACACAGAAGTTTTGAATCGTTTTAAGAGATACTTCTTTGATCCCCAAAACACTCAAAAACTATGGCAAGACATTGTTTCTCATAAGCAAAAAGACTTAGATGACTACTACTTGTACAAGCAAGAGTTTCTACGTCTTTGGGCTCTATGGATACGAAATGTTGCTAACCCTGGTGATGGTGCAGAATTTTTAAAGAAGGAGAGGTTCATAGCCGGACTCTTTCCTGACCTTAAGGTAAAATTTGAGGCGGGTGCACCTGCTACTTTTGATGCAGCTGAAACTAGGGCTGCTGAGAAGTATAGGAAACTCAAGTGCTTAAGGGGAGAGGTTCCAATAGAAGGTCTTAGACCCAAAGGTAAGTCACAAGCATCAACATCGAGGGAGCTTCTTGAGGTAACGGCGGAAGTAATTGAGAAGTTAAACGAATCTTTAAGCAGCCTATCAATTCACCTTGCACAAGCTGTAGGTCCAAAGGGACAAGCAAAGAAGTCTGAAGAGCGAGATCCACGACCTAGGAGAGTCTTGCAATGTTGGAATTGCGGAGAGTCTGGACATGGGATGTATAATTGTCCTTGGCCCCGTGGGGAGCCAGGGAGGCCTAACTTGAATTACCCAGTGATGAATGCAGGTGAAGGAACTGGTCAACAACCAAGGCTTCTACAAAGGCCAAATGGACCAAGACCACCTCTACAAGGGGTAGAAGGAGTTCCACCTTTGCCAGATCCAAATGTGCATGTGGTAGAGGTGACAAATTCAAATGAGGTTGACATGGAAGCCAATGGAATTAAGCGTGGCCGAGGAAAAGGTAAAGAGAAAGAAGGAGTCACATCACAGAGTGACCATGGACAAGGCAAGAAGGCAAAGGAAACCAAGGAAACCAAGAGGACTCGACGTCGTATCAACCTCCAAGACTTCCCTCTTGGACATGGTATGGCTCCGTACAACTTGTTGGAAGACATGAGAGGTAAGGGTCCTGATATTTCATGGCCTCAATTTCTTGCATTATGTCCACAAGTTAGGAGGGATTTAACAAGGGCAGTTAGCACTAGGAGAAAGGTAAAAGAGAGTGTGCCTGTTGTAAAAATTGCACAAGCTGAAATGAATGAGGACATTACACCGGTACTAGACTGTTACATCAAAGGGAGATTGGTTAGGAAAGGTCTAGTGGATGGGGGTGCACAAATTTGCATCATGACAGAGGGACTCATGCAAAAACTAGGCATGCACATCCATGAGACACCTGAAATTAGGGTCAAGATGGCAAACAATAGCAAGGCTAGGTGCGTAGGCATTTGTAAAAATGTTTTTGTGGAGGCCTTTGGCATTAAGAAGGCAGTGGATTTCTATGTCATGTCTACCAAGGGAAATGGTTACCCATTTATCCTAGGAAGACCATGGCTAATGAAAATGCGAGCTTTGCAGGATTGGGAGAGTGGAAAGCTAATTTGCAGGAATGACAATCACAAGAAGGTTGTCTTTGACATGAAGGAGCAACGCCAAGAGGAGCTCCATGAAGAATCATCTCAAAGTGAGACGGAAGAAGGTTGGACCGATAGCACTTCAGAAGAAGAAAGTAGCGGCAGCATTACTGAAGAGGAGTCTTCCATCGAAGTCATGGGGGTAAGGTTTAAGCCAAGCAACCAAGAGACCTCTTGTCAAGGCTTGGAGGAGGTAGGTCCTCAAGAGAACGAAGGTGATCAAGATGAAGGGATGCTGGAAGGTATGCTATCAACAACACTTACAAAGGATGAAAGAGAGGAGTTCAAATGTGTGCTAAGGAAGTTTCCTAGGCTTTTTGCTAAAGACTACACCGATGTGCGTGGAGTAGACGCTGTTCAACACAAAATTGAGTTGAAGCCAGAGGCCACACCTAAGGCTCAGAAGCTACGAAGGCTAGGAGTCATCAAGGAGCAGGCTTTACTCAAGGAGGTAAGAAAGCTTCTAGCAGCAGGGTTCATTTATCCAGTGGAGAATTCAGAGTGGGTCTCTCCTGTTGTTGTCACTCCTAAGAAGAACGGCAAGTGGAGGGTGTGTGTGGATTACCGTCCCCTCAATGAGGCAACAAAGAGAGATCACTTTCCCCTCCCATTCCAGGATGAGATACTAAATGAGGTAGCTGGTCATGAGAAGTACACTGTGTACGATGGTTACTCAGGTTACTTTCAAATAGGGATTGCACTGGAGGATCAATTGAAAACAACCTTTATCACTCCTTGGGGTTGTTATGCTTTTAGAGTCATGCCATTTGGTCTGACAAATGCTCCTGCAACATTCCAACGTTTCATGAATATGGTGTTTCAAGCATTCTTTGGAAAGTCAATTAGGGTGTTCATTGATGATTTCTGTATTTATAGCTCAAAATCATTGCATCTACAAAGGGTAGAAGAAGGTTTAAAGAAGCTCTACGACATGGGAGGTCAACTCAACCCCGACAAGTGCCATATAGGTGAGGATGAAGTAATCTTGCTTGGTCATAAAGTTTCTTACAAAGGCATTGAAGTGGATCCTTCGAAGGCAAAGGCTCTTATTGAGCTACCATCACCCAAGAGTCTTAAGGAGGTCATCTCATTCATTCAAAAGGTGAAGTATATGTCACGCTTCATTCATTTAGCCTCGGAGTTACTTCACCCTTTGCAAAAGTTGACACAACAAGTAGAATTTGCATGGTCTGATGAGCTTGAAGAGTACTTTTGTAACATTAAAGTCATTTTGTCAGAGCTACCAACACTCATGCCTCCTTGTTGGGAGTACACATTCTTTGTTAGCTCTAGTGCTGGGAAAGAAACAATTGGTGCTGTGTTGCTACAACAAGATCCCCACAGTACAAGGATGTGACCCATCTACTTTGCTAGTAGGGTCATGAATGCTTTGGAGAGAGACTACACAGAAGCAGAACTCATGATGCTTTCTCTCATGTTTGCGGTGAGAAAGTTTAGATCCTACCTGCTACCAAAACCTTTTGTAATTCTCACTGCAGAAAATTTGTTCCCTTGGGTGTCATCTCAAATGAATCTTAGTACTAGGATCTCAAAGTGGATTATGGAGTTGCAAGAGTTTCAATACTCTTTCAAGGTAGAAGATGGTGTGCGTGCACAATTGGCAGGGATTCTCACTTATAGGGTGCACGAAAAGGAGATTAAGGTGCCTGAAGTAAAGACCCTACCATTGCCACCACCAAAAAGTATTCCTAATGCTTTTACTTTGTTCTTTGATGGAGCTTTTCGTCGAGCCACAGGAAAAGCAGGGGGAGGGCTAGTGTTGCTCAACCCAAGTGGAGAGGTGGTCATGAAAGAGAAGTTCAATCTACCAAGTTCAGCTAGCAACAATGAAGCAGAATATGACACTCTACTTCATGGTTTGAAGATGTGCATTGGCCAAGGGATACAACGCCTCATGGTAAAGGGAGATGCACTTCTCATTGTTAAACAGATTTTAGGCATTTGGGCATGCAAGAATGAGAGCTTACGGACAAAAGTTCATGCCATTCGTAGATTGTTTAATCAATTTGAAGAAGTGCAACTATATCATATTCCTAGGAAACAGAATGAAGATGCTGATTTACTTGCACAACAAGCCGTTGCATGTGTAAAGAAAGAAGTGCAGGTCATCATGGTGGCGGCTGCTGTGAAGCAGCCGAGGTACCAGGGATTGGAGTCATTGGCTCCCATCATTGGCTACATTTTGGAGGGTGAGTTTCCACCAGACTTCACAAAATCTCAGAAGAGGAGACTCATGAAGAAGGCAAGCGTATATCTCTTCCTAGAAGGCTCCCTCTATCAAAGAGGGAAGGATCAAGTGTGCAGACGAGTACCAACTATCAAGGAAATTCCAGCCATTCTAAAAGGTTTGCATGAAGAGGCATGTGGTGGTCATTTTGCCCAAGAATTAACTGTGAAGAAGATTTTGCTTTCGGGGTATGTTTGGCCAAGTTTGCATGTGGATGTTCAACATTGGTGTAAAAGCTGTCACACTTGTCAGATAAATGGAAATAGAAGGTTGGTGCATGGCCCGAGGCAAATAGTGCTTGCAAATGGACCCTTTGAAAAGTGGGGCATTGATGCTATGGGTCCTCTGCCTAGGACAAAAAATGGTAAACTCTACATTCTAGTGGCTGTAGACTATATGACTAGGTGGGTGGAAGCACAAAGTGTGGCAAAGGTAAATGAGAAGACAGTGAGCAAATTCGTCTACACTCACATTTGTTGTAGATTTGGCACACCTTTGGAGATTGTTTCTGATAATGGTCCAGGGTTTAGAAAAGGATTGCTCACAGAAGTTTGTGAAGAGCTTCACATTCTACATCGTCATAGCACACCATACTACCCACAGTCAAATGGTTTGGTGGAGAAGGCTAATGGTGTCATTGCAGGAATCATTAGAAAGATGGTGCAAAACAAGACAAAATTATGGGATGACTTCTTGGATGGTGCCTTGTGGGCATATCGAACCACATATAGGGAAGCCACGGAGTTCACACCATTTCACTTGGTCTATGGTCAAGAGGCTTTGCAGCCTATCGAGCTCAACATTCCAACAATGCGACTTCATGGCAAAGGAGCACAAGATGATCAAGAGGTATGGATGGATCGACTTCTTACGTTAGTGGAGCTTGAGTGGAAAAGAGAAGCAGCATATGAGTGCTACAAGAGGAAAGCCACACAAGCGAAAGAAACGCACGACAAGAAACTGAAGGACAAAGGCATCAAGGAAGGAGAGCTTGTGCTAAGGTATGACAATCGACTTGACAATCGTTTTGATGCCAAGTTTGAAACAAGATGGCAAGGGCCATACATAGTCAAGAAGGATTTCAATTCAAGTTACTATCAGCTTATGGACTTGAATGGTAAAGAGCACTCCAGGAAAGTAAACGGGTATCGCTTGAAGCCCTATTTGAGTTGCCTTCTACCAAAGGATCTACCAAAGATCTGTCCAAAGGCCGCTGTCTCATGTAAGTATTGTTACATGAAGCATGAGTGTAACTCCAGCCAAAATTCTGAGGGGCCAAACAATGAAGATCTCGTCAAGGACTCTGAAGCACTCTCTTTGGAAAAGATGCTCTATGATGGTACATGAATATACCATCATCCAAGGGGGAGGGCTAATGATAGCCGTTTTTTCGACTCTTTGTAATTGCCACAGTGAGTTACCTCACCCTACCAAAATCACCCAAACACTGTGGCTATCCCTACCATTTCACTGTACATAGGCGTGCGTGAGTCACGGGACTTTTCCCATATCTTCTTAAAAACCCTCAGCTAGCTAGTCACTGGGCTAGGTGAGCCAAAAAAAATAAAAAAAAATAAAAAAATAAAAGTATATTATGGCCTCTTTGTGTGTAAATATTTCATTGTATATATGGCCTAAATATAGGGATTTTTAATAATTATTTTGGTATTTTATTTAAATATTTCTACTTAGGTGTGTGTTTTATTAAACCTATGTACACCTTCTTTCATCCTCTTACACCATAATTATATTTTTTTTTTTTGCCAATATGTACATACTCTAACCTCATATTTTTCCTTTATACAAATCACTCCCACATTTTCACCCTCACCCTCGTGAAAACAAAAAATTGATTTCTACTCATTGGTTACTTTTATTATATTATTTACTTGCATACATTTTCCTCTTTCACCCAAAATAATTCAAGGAGGGACCATATCATATGATTCCAATATCTTTCCATATCCATAACTCCTCCATATTTTTATTATTATTTTTACTCATTATTCTAACACCATGTGCTCATTGAGCTAAAGTCCATGAATAGTCCATACACTAGTCCCACCATGTATATATTTCTTATTTCACCAATAATCCTCCTCCATGCATGGGTCAAGGGCAACTTGAATGCTTTGTATTATAATATGACAAAGGAGGGGCTCACTCTTGGATGCATTGTACAAATTCAACAAAGGAGGGGACCACTAAAAGACTTTTGCAGGCCTAAAACACAGGTTTTTTGGTGAGAATTTTGGCACCTATCTCCACTCCGAATTTGGAGCGGTGGTCAAAAGAGAAAATGTAGCCCACGCTCTGAATAATCACCCCAAATTTTTTCATGATTTTTGGAGCTACCAGCTGTGAGCTATGATTTCTTTAGTGGACCCCAATTTTCCCATGCTATGCAGCCACACTCTCTCTTCCACTTTATCATTTTCCTCTTTCACACACACTTCTCCACTCATCATCCCCATCTCTCTCACCACTCCTCTCTGCATACTACTCACCTTCTCCTCAACCTTGAAGAATAAGAGAAACCATGGTGAACTCATACCTCCCACACACAATTCCATTCCAAAATTGACCACCTAGTCTCATTTTTCCTCCTCCAAATTACCCATATCTATCAAAAAACCACAAAATTCAGCCTCTTCTCTTAAAAGACAGCATCATGGTGGTTGATTACTCAGCTTCAATTACCTTGTCTCTCAAGGAAGGTCAAGAGTGGAGAAAAAATGTACCGTCAAAGCTAGTGGACCGTCAACAAGCGTCAAAATTGGCCCTACTCAAGACACTTGGAGCATCAACCTTGTAAGAAATCCACCTTTTCTTACCTCTTAAGAGTTTTTCTTCCTTATTTGTATCCTACATGGATACTCCCATTGTAAATATTCAATTCCATTTGTAAATTAATACTAACTCTACTAACACTAACCCACTATGAAAAGTCCTATCACCTCCATTTCTCTCCTCTCTTTTTCCCCACCAACTTCTTGATAATTCCAAGCAAAAGAAATTAGATAAATTGCTGAAAATCTAACCCAACCATGGTTAGAGGAGTAACCCTAGCCTTCAAAATTGCTATAAAAGGAGGGTGTAGCTAGCATAAAAAGGGGGAGCCATAAGCAAGAGCACTATGCTATAGCTTGAGAAGCCAAGCTCAACCTCTCTAGAAGGAGCTCTTGAGTGGAAGCTCATTGTCTTATGCATGTGCATGTGTTGTAATAGGGGATTAGCAAGGGAAATCTATGCCATTGTAAGAGAGAGAGTGATCATTCAATTGAGAGTAGGAAATCTATCATTTCTCCTACTAGTGTAAGCCCAACATTCACTGAATCAAGGAGGGTGGATTTGGACTAAGCTTGGATACTTTGTCTCCCTTCCAACATGAAGTAATGGACACAATGATGCGTAAGTGTCTTGGTGTTTTTTTTTTGTTAAGTTCTTGATAGCTTGTCTCTGGTGTTGTCATCAATCTAGCCATAAATCCCACATACTGTAAGAGGGTGACAGGGTGGAGAGGACTCCCCTGGCCTTAAGACAGTGATTGGGGTGGCTTTTCTTGTGATGTGTTGTGGTGAAATTTACGCAAGCTATGTTGAACAAGTACTAATCTCACTTTGATTTGTCATGACAGATTTGTAAGAAGGTATTAATGCAACAAGCACCCCCTCCCCCTTTCTCTCTCTTTCTTAAATATATAGTTGTGTTTGCTTGATCATTGCCGATACGTTTCAAAGCAGCCCGAGCACTATCTCTCTCTCTCTCTCTCTCTCTCTCTCTCTATCTCTCTCTCTCGTGTTTTAGTGTGTGAGAGTATTCCATTGGTGTTAGGGTTAGTGTAAATTCCTTGCTTGTTTGTGGGTTGCTCTAACGATTCTCCTCTTTTGCGTCCTAGTTCGCTCTTAAACTAGGTGGTGCCCCTTGTGTAGTTGGGATTTGGCGGTGGGTTTGTTGTTTTGGTTTGTGTTGTGCCCCAGCCCCATTGAGCAGCACGGGAGCCTTGAAGGGTGTCTAGAGGCCACTCTTCTTGTTGCCCGCCCCGGACCGCCTCAGTACTTAGAGAGCCAAAGCTTTTACAACATGGAGCAAAATTGTTGAAATTCAATATTTGTGGCTTTAAGAGATCTCTCTCTCATCCTCGCATAACTCAGCATAACTTCCTATATCTATATAGAGCTCTCCGTCTAAACACATATCCTCTGTTTCATTTTGTAGCTCCTCTGCATGCACCCCATATAGAGTAGTAGCATCGGTATGCTCGTCTGGCACCACCGCAACGGCTTCTGATTGAGCATCTTCTCTGATCTCCTCCATTGATGCCGTTGTGATTGGCACATGGTAGCCTTCATACGTCCTTGCACTACGAGGGGCTACCTCTATGACGTACCACCAGTTTGATGTAGACTTTGTAGGATGAAATATTACCTGCCAGAGCCACATAACTTACATGAGAGCTTTCAAGCACATAACTTGTAAAAAGGGGATGTTAACTATTTACATACTTACTTGTTCACAATGCTCGGGTAGTACGAAAGTGTCTCTTAAGTTAGTCCATTTCTTAATAGAATCCACCTCAAGAAAACCAGACTCTCCTCTACGCACAGTAGCGTTGCGACCCTCCATGATTATCTTGAACCATTGCACGTCGAACAAGTTGACAAAAAATCCTCTGTAATCGATCCTCAAAATCTCTTGCAGCGTGCCGAAGTAAGTGAGTTCCGCCACCACAGGATGTCCATCAGGCAGAGGAACGTCGTCGACTAGACTGTTCAAATTTTGCCATGATTCCACAATCTTGAGTAAAACGCTTTTTGTCGATTCGTTCCACCCTAAAATGTCGACCTTTACACCATGCTGCTGTGTATGACTTTTACTACAACGAACAAAGATTATGAGTGGCCATTCAAAAGTTTATAAATAAAGTCACTTGCTAGTCGTACATTGCAAACTTACCTTGGTCGCGCAACCCCGAGAGTACTCCCACTCTTCCTCAGTCACTTCGTCACCGCATTGTTGTGCGCTTTTCAATTGGTTGTGCAACCATCTTAAGCTCATGAAGGTTGGTAGGCTCTCCAGAACCGTCGGATAGTGCATCGGTGGTCGTCTTCCCCGTCTCCACTCGATTCGTGCCCTTTGTCGCTCTTGCTTTGCATCCTCATATTGTGAAATCCACTTTTGCATCACTGGATTGTGAAGCATGCAAAATCGGTTGATTTTAGCCTCTAGATCTTCCGTCATCTTCTTCTCAACACCGAGATTGCACATGACAATCCCAGACATGCGCTCATCATCTATGGTTCACCATAGCGTGTCCCGGGCTTTATCAAATCCGTCTAGCCACTCTCCAATGTACACTAGGGACTCTGATACCAACCAAACTTCTGCCATGCTACCCTCCGGACGTGCCTTTTGACGCACATATCCCTTAAGCGTTTTCATGAAACGTTCTAAGAAGAACATCCATCTGGAATGAAGCGTGCCAGCTATTTCCACCTCATCAACTATATGAACAAGAAGATGCACCTGAATGGTTAGCATGGTAGTAGAAAAATGTTTCTCAAACATGCACACAAGCTCCACAGCATTTAGTTTGGCAAATGGTATGGAGTCTACGTTGATCTCCTTTTGTGAGATCCATTGCACCAGCTTTGCAAGTTTGTAGATTGTGTTACGGATGTCGAGAGACAAACATCCCTCAATGGCAACTGGTAAAATAAACTGTAAAGTATGTGCAGCAATGATATTAAAGTCCACATTTTATGCAATGATATTAAAGTCCACTATGAATGTACCTGACACATTTTATGCCAATCGTGTGACTTCAAACCGGTAAGCTTTCCTTCTTTAGTAAAACACGTTCGGAGTGAGTGCATTACGCCAGTGGGGGTCCGCAAAGATCGAATGGTCTCTTTTACTTTGCGTTCTTGGGCTCCTGTGAAAATCCATGGTGCTTTAGGGAGTTTTATCGATCCATCAGACGCTGTTTGAGGCCAATATTGCTCCATACAATCCACATTTCTAAGGTCAACTCTGGCTCCCAAAGTATCTTTCTTGCCGGTCAGATGGTCCCATAGTAGATTACCCACATTCTTGAATATGTCCATTGGATCGAGCAAGTGATTGATCATGAGTCGGGGCCAGTATGGTAACTCGTACCATAGAGATAGTCTCTTCATCCCTGGAGGCAATCCGTCATCGCACATCTCCTTCTGCTCTAACCATGCTTGTGCAGACATCCTTGGTGGCTCTCTTCCCAAAAAGCCGTCGCGTAACACATGATTCTCTGGAAGATACGCTTGATGACCTTCGTAGATTTGCTTCTTCAGTGAGGGCGCCCTACGTGCATTCAGTCTAGGTCCACATGTGACACATGCTCTGTATCCGCTTGTTTGAAGCCCTGCATGTATACACATGATAATAGATCAACTATGGGAAAAAACAAGATTTACAGTGTCTGAGTGAGGAGTGTCAATAGATCACCTGAGCATTCTGTTAGCCCGGGATAGTCATGCATGGTCCACATTAGAATGCCTCTGATCAAAGCATTCCGTCGTCCTGTGTGTCGCCTCATATCCACCACCTCTATGCCAATCCACAATTGTTGTAGCTCTTCCAATAGTAGACGAAGATACACATCCATATTCCCCACTTTATATCGCCCTGGCACAATCAAGCTTAGCCATAGGCGCCCCTTCTTCGTAGTCAACCACGGGGGAATGTTGTAGTTGACGATGACAACGGGCCATACACTGTAAGATGTTGATCTTTGACCAAATGGATTTACGCCATCCATAGCCATGCCTAAGCGCAAATTTCGAGCTTCCCTGGCAAAATCCGACCATGTTCCATCTATATGTTTCCAGGCTGCGCAATCTGCAGGAATTTGTAGCACACCATCCGAAGATTTATTCTCCTCATGCCATGATGCTAGGGCGGCCATGGACTTACATTCGAAGAAATGCTTGATGCATGCGAGGAAGCAGAGGAAAATGTCGCAAAACCTTTTGTGGAATTTTTATCCCGTGGAGATCTACTCGATATCTTTCGGAATCACATTTCGGACACTTCTCCATGTCTATGTATTCCCCTCTGAAAAGAATGCAGTCATTAGGACAAGCGTGGATAGAATTGTAATCCATCCCCAAGTTTCGCAAAATCTTTCTCTACCCCTGCTAGATAATGGAATGGTCCTAGTGCATATCTTGGTTGAGGTGGTGCCATTGTTGTCGTTCCCATTGATCGTTCCCTAATATAGTTCTTGTAGCACTCCTCCATCGTGTAGTTCGTGTACTTTTTCTTGATGTCGCACCACTTTGGTCCTCTTTGGGATAACACAAAATAATCACATGATGTATGCTTGCCATTGCATGTGTAGCATTGTTTCGGCTTTAGAATTGTTGATGTTGTTGCATTGAGTTATTTCATGACTTCCTCAGTCAAATGTTTGTAGTCAACTATTGTTCTTCTTTGTGGTTTTAACAAAAGAAGTTTCACAAGATGTCGACCCCTTCTTGTCGCCACTCTTATTGTTTTCTTTGTCAAAGATCTTGCACTTATCGATCAGATATATCGCTTCCTTTATGACCTCATCTAATGTTTCGCACTTCTTTATATATAAGTCCTTCTTCAAAACTTCACTCTTGAAGCCCCAAATAAATCTACTAACTATTCCGGCTTCACTTGGAAGTTTTTCCAAGGGATACCTCTTCACGTACCTCTACATCCGTCTAGACGCATCTCTAATAGATTCCTTTGATTCTTGCTGAAAATCATAAATATGAAAATAGTTGTTGTGCTTAATTCCTCTCTTAGAAAAATCTCCCATGAATTCCTCATAGAACGCATCCATGTTATTGTACGTAACATTCTTTAGGGACTGAAATCAATCCGCCGTATCTCCTTCTAGAGTCATTCCAAATCCTTGATACGGATTTCTTGGGCTCGTCATATTCTCAGCCTCGATGACTTGAACAAAACTAGCCACAAGTACAAATGGGTCTCCTGATTCAAAACAAAAATTGTTCACTCATTTTGCCACTTGAAATGGTCTAACATGTCGTTCCTCAAACGATCGTCCCAAGGCCACATCTCTCAGCTCATCCACTCTGAATGCTCTTCTAAAAGGTTCTCTTCATGGTTTCTCTCTATCAACATGCATTTCGTGAAACCTTCCTGGCACTTGCAATCGTGGTGCTCTAATGGCATCTACTCGTGAATGTGGATGCATTAGTCTTGTGTTGACTGAATGTTAACCTATCTGCAACCATACTTGATGTTGGTGTTCTCCTTCTAGGTCCTCGCATCACCGTTTTCGTGATCACTACTTCAACCTTTTGGCTACTTCTCACAAAATTCAAGGTCAATCATTCCATTTGATACTCTGCTACTCGCTCGATATCAACTCTTTGAGAAGAAATAAGATTGACAGAATTCACAAGTACTTGCGATACAGGTGCTCCACCTATGTGGAACCTATGGAGGTCCACACAATTTGCTCAGCAATACTTACACTCATACTTATCTAGGATAAGGCTTGGTGCTCTAGCTTTCCTTTTGTCAGCAAAGACATACAAATACTTTTCATCTGTCAATTTTCTCGCTCTAGGGTCCAAGCACTTGTAAAAAGTACCTCTTGCTTCAGCACTAACCAGATACAAAACATCCGCCACATGGTCGGTTGTAACCTGTATGACCTTGCAAACACTCTTATAGATAGCCATTGGAGAACCTCTGGTTGTCTTTCAACTATATCATACTCATCTCTTGCAAGAGTTATATTCCCAAATTCATCTATAGAGTCAGGATCCCACACCGTTTGGTATTGCGCACCTATTCTATCCACATAGCAATAGGAGTTGTAATAAGCTTCCACTTGTTTAGGTGAAATGTCTGATACATCTCCACAGCGATAATAGTAATTTTCACTATCATCCTAATATATGCTAGCTCCATGCATATCAATATGCTTAAGCTCCAGATCTATCTTATTACTTTCCTCGAATATGCTTGATGTTCCAATCACTAAGTTTCCACTAAGGACATTCATGGCCGATCCTTCAACAACCATATTGTACAAAGAATACTTAGACAAAGTGCTAGAGTATCCTTCCTAGATTGTGGTTAAGAGATCTAGGTCAACTTGATTTACATTCTCTTCAGTTGACACCCTACTCGCTTGACTCTTGACACTTCTAACTCATGATTTAATAAACACGCTTGACCTCAAATACATATGAATTTCAAAAGCAAATCAAAGTACCAAATTGGATTATTACCTCAATTGCTTCTTCTGTCCTTGTTTTGTGAGTCAGCATTCCACAATATCTACAAAAGTATGATTAGCTTATTTTGGACTTCAAGGGTTATTAAGCAATGTTGAAATCACAAGAAAAATAGTATTCACACAAACATTGTAGATTCACAATACGGACTGCTTATTACACTGTACAACACTTTTTTTTGCAAAATTCTAATCTCTTTTCCAAACAAAGTCTTCTATCTTATTCACACACCTGGTCTTTTGCAAGTCCAATTTTAGTTCTGAAAAAATGAACAGGGTCCTTGAAAAGAGTCTAGCCAAGATGTAAGATCAAAACCTGATTAGGGCTTTGTTTACACAATTCAAGCTTCAATCAGGTAGAAGTCACTCTTCTATCACAACCAAAATGTGAACTTTTACCCTGGTGATCCAAATCAACTTCTGGTTTGACACCTTGATTCCATTATTTCTTAGTAGGTCATTCTCAAGTGGTTTGGACTTTGTTTGAAGTCTTTGGGTCAAATTTGTCAATTTAGAGTCGTAAACACTCGATAGAGACTTAGGTACACCTAGATTTGTCCAAATAACCTCAACTTTGGGTAGTGAGCATATTTAACCAAGATCTACTAACACTAGGAGAGTTTCCCAAAAATGAGTTTCTATGATGCTGCTCATTCTTATATTGCGATATAAGACTAACAAAGCAATTTTGAGTCCTTTTTGGCACAAACTTCAATGCCACTAGCTTCCTTCAGCTTATCCAAGCTCTCTAGTCAAGTTTTATTAAAATTGAATATTCCAATTGGGCAATATGGCTTACAGAACAGTCTTCTCTCTCAATCACAGACTTGGTCTAGATGGGCCTCTTCTAGTGGTCCAATTGAGCTGAATACTGGTATGTGCACTAGACTTGATGTGCTTGTCATGTTTGTAAGGTCTACTGACACCTAGGAGAGTTTTTGAAAAATCAGTTTCTATGATGCTGCTCAATCTTATATTACGATATAAGACTGACAAAGCAATTTTGAGTCCTTTTTGGCACAAACTTCAATGCCACTAGCTTCCTTCAACTTATCTAAGCTCTCTGGTCAAGTTTCATTAAAATTGAATATTCCAATTGGGCACTATGGCTTACAGAACGGTCTTCTCTCTCAATCATAGACTTGGTCTAGATAGTCCTCTTCTAGTGGTCCAATCGAGCTGAAAATCGGTGTGTGCACTAGACTTGATGTGCTTGTCATGTTTGTAAGCTCAAAAATTTATAGATTGTATCTCTATAAGCATGCTCAGACATATATTGCGATATAAGACTGGGTTTGCAAATATGACCTTTTTGCTCACTTCAATCACACAGTTGCATTCCTTAGCTCTCAAGCAATCCACTCATGCAATAAAAGTAATTTTTTACTTTTCTTGTGTCTAGTTCACTCATGCAAACACCTGTTTGACTGATTCACATGCACAATGCTCGTACCACAGATGTCCAAACGATACCAAAATATTACACACAAGGTCTATACGAGTATCAATAACACAATCACAAGGTCAAATTCCAAAAATGAATGCCAAAAGTTTCCCTTGCTTCTTGAGGTCCCTTAGATCTCAAATATGCTTTCAAACCCCAAAACCTCCTTTATTTACTCAATGTTTAACCCAACCTTGTGTGTATGGCCTCAACCCTTGTTTTCCAATTCTTCTCGCAAATTTCATGTTTCTTCAAGCCGTAAATCTAAATTAGATGTCCTACACTACCCATGGTCCTAGGATGTATGGTCAAGAGATAGATTTTTTTTGTTTTTCAAGTTCTAAGTTGGAAAGGTAGCCAGAAGATGAAGCATATACACCTAAGTCTTTTTCTTGAAGTGAAGAAATGGAACTTCTAGAGTGGATACAGATTTTAGCCATTATAGATGTGTGTATAATTGAGGTATTGCATATTTATCCAATTTTTATGGTAAGTTTTGTTCTACAGACTATAGAAACACGAGACAAACAAGAACCAATATTTAATGTTAATGAGGTTTATGAGTTGAAACAAAGGGCCGACTGTCTAAGACTTCAAGATCAAGTGTATGTTAGAGACCTTAGTTTTCACTATGAGAGCATGAAAATTCTTGAGAGAAATAATACGAAACTCGACAAAGAAAGGAAAATCTTTCATGATTCATAATAAACCATTGAACTTGAATTGCTGACGGATGATTAGAGGATGAATGGTTCTACAAGTGACAAAGACAAAAAATGTGTTAACTTTTATGATTTTTCTAACCAGAGACCTCATTGCCAGTCTTACTACAAAAAAAGAGAAAATAAAGGAATGAAAAGAAACCCTATGCCTAGAGTGAAAGACACACTTCCTAATGCTAGTCAATGCTCAAGACTGCATCAAAGATAAGATAACAAAAAATTTGTCCAATGCAAACAAAAGTCAGCAACAAACCAAAAAGAAACAAAAACAAAAGCCCTTAAAAGGCGAAATAGGAAAGAAACATGTTACTGATAATCCAATATGACCAAGATAGAGTGTAAAAAGAAACACCATGAGTTGAAACAAATCTTTGAAGAAGTTTGGATGACTAAAATGGAGAGTGGATCAGATGAGAACTTAGAAAAAGATGGTATTAGTGTACCTTCTCATTTCAAGAAGTATACTATACAAGACAGACGTATCATAGTGGAGCAACCAATGTGTGATAAAAAGAAACCATGAACGTCTTGTAATGATTTTAAGGATGCTAAAAATATTGACTTGGTAGAACCAGGATAGGAACCAAAGCCAGCATATATTGCTATAGATCTATCTTCTGAAGAAGAAGAAATTTTTATTCAAAGACTCAAACAATACAGAGATGTCTTCACCTGGTCTTACAAAGATCTTAAGGGAGTGGATTTGGAAATATATCAACATACGATACTTCTTAAATCTAATATTAAACCAAGGTAACAACAGCTTTGTATCTGCAACAGGACTTTTGCAAAATTTCAAAGAGGAATTTGAGAAACTTAAGAAGGAAAAATTTATTTATGAGGTGGAGCACACTGATTGGGTGTCACCCATTGTGGTAGTAACTAGAAAGAAAGAAAAATTTAGAGTGTGTATGAGTCTCAAAAAAGTAAATGCAACCACCATACGATACAATTATTCTCTTCTAATTATAAACCATGTGCTTGAATGAGTGGTAGTCAAGGAGGTTTATAATTTCCTCGATGGATTTTCGGGTTATAGCCAATTGGCTATTAAACTCGAACATCAATATAAAACTACCTTTGCTAGAAAAAGGGGCATTTTTGCATATAGAGTAATCCATTTTGGTCTTACTAATGCTCTTGTAACTTTTCAATGATTGATCAGTCATGTATTCAAAGTACCTCAATCTCTTTCTAGACATCTACATGGACGATTTATGTGTACATTCTCTTTTACAAGATGACCATATAGAGCATCTGAAAAAGATATTGAAAACTATTAAACATATAGGATTTGCCTAAATCCAAAAAAATGTGTATTCATGGTAAAGCAAGGTAAAATTCTAGGTCACATTGTGTCCAAGAATGGTATATCCATAGACATGGATAAGATGAAAGTAATCGTAGAATTACCATGCTTGATGATGGCCAAAGAAGTTCAATCATGTATGGGACATTGTGGATACTATCAAAGATTTATCTACATGTATGTTGTGATTGCACAACCTCTCTATGCCTTGATCACTATATTCATATGGACTTATGAATGTGAGAAATCTTTTTAGAAGCTGAAAGAGGCCATGATATCAACACCTATATTGAAAATGTTGTAGATGCATCAACGTTTGCAATAGAATGCGTATTGGCTCAACCAGATGAGGGCAACATGGATTTTCTTATATGCTATGCTAGTTGACATCTAAAGATGCTGAAAAGAATCACATGACCACTGAAAAGAAAGGGTTAGGAATGGTTTATGTTGTGATAAAGTTTTGGCATTTTCTTCTAGCAAACCAGTTTGCTTTATTTGTGGATCACCAAGCTCTGTTATATCTAGTAATTAAACCATGCAACACTGGCCAAATTAAGCAATGGTTTATAATTTTGTTAGAGTTTGACTTTATCATTATTATCAAGAAAAGTACAACTCATCAAAGAGTTCATCATCTTTCTTGCATACTAAATGGTAAACCTGCAAAAGGATTAGGTGATGACCTACTAGATACATTTCTTCAATATAGAAATGGTGCCTAGATGGAGTGAGAATTTGATTCCATTCTTATTTCTGCAGCAACTGATGATGGACAATGAAAAGACCATGATTAGGGGAATTTTAAGGTCATTTTTTGCCTTTTAGCGTCTAGAGAGAGAGTGCTCTCAACCAATGGAAGGAAGGCTCCTGTTACAAAATCTAAAGAATCATTCCATCCAAAAAATAATTTTGAGGTTCAAAAATGGAAAAAGAGATCGGTTAAGTGTCACTTTTCACTTGTGGAATTGCTATTTGTACAAGAAATTTGTCCCTTTCACCGTTTCTTTCATCTTTTTTAACCTTTTCTATTTTGATCTAAATTCTCCGTTATGGGACATTCTTGTCCAAAAAAGACACGTGGAACTAACATTCATAATTTGTATTTCCCGTTACGGACTTTCCCTCCTTTTGCACCTCCTCTGCATTGCCTTCTTTTGTGTGTCTCTTTGGCACCTTTTTTGTGTGTCTTTCTTTTGCCCCTCCAATTTAGGAATTTTGGGATTTATTCAAGTCCCATTTTTAAATTGGGGCTTGCAATCTTGGTCTACTCTAATTTAAATTGGGGTTAAATTTGGCCTACTCTAATAAGAAGCATTTGACTAGTAATAGCCTGATTATCTTTTTGTTAGCAATAAGCAGCATGCTTTAACAAAAGAAGTAGTAAAATAGGTACTACAAGATAAGGAGAATCTTAGAGAATAAAACAAAATTGGTCCTACAAGAAGTTCAAGAATGAGATAAAAATGAGAAATTTCAAGAGAATGAAACACAATTTGCACCTAGCTTTTGACAAAAATCATGAGACTATCATGGTATTTATTGTATGTAATATGATGTATTCTATTTAGATAAAAGACTATACGGCTTTGATGCCATATCATAGAGTGTATCTGAATCTCATTACATTTAACTTAGATACAAAGAATTTCAAAAAGTTGAAGAACTCCAAGAGAATAAAATGAAATTGGTCTTAAAAGATGAAGAGAATTTGGAAAAAAATGAGAGACTTCAAGAGAATAAAACACAATTTGCATCAATCTTTTAACAAATTTTTTGAGACTATTGTGGTATTGATTGTATGTAATATGGTGTATTTTATTTAGATAGAAGACCATAACACTTTTATAACATATCGTAGGGTGTATTTTATTCTCATTCCCGAACAGATTTGACTCTTCATCATAGTCAAGATATGAGGTAATTATAGAAGCACCTTGAATTGTGAGTTAAAGGTAATGAAACCCTTCTCTCTATGTGTGCTGAAAAAAAACTGAGAGAAAGCTAAACCTTGAAGGATCACTTGAGTTGTAGCATATTGGTTCTCGACACCAAGCTGGTTGGAAGCTTTAGCTTAAGCTTGAGCCTAAACCCCATCTTCATACAAAATTGGTGCAAAATGCGTGGAGAAAGAAGTGTGTGGACTTCCATTTGGGTAGGGTGGACGCTCAATCAAGATTGTACCCCACCCTAGTGGAAATTGACATGAGAAAGAAATGGGCTCATCCTTCACCTAGGTGGGGTGGAGGCTCGAACTTAAGCCCACCTAGGTGAAGGTTGAGCTCATTGTATTAATGTTGGAGGTAGGCTAGAACTTAAGTTCAAGCATCCACTAGACTACCTACTCATGGTGTTACACACCAAGATGGGGTGGCCAAGGCTCGAACTTAAGTTCGAGCCTGCAAGCCTCCACTAGGCTGCCTACTCATGGTGTTATTACCGGTGGAGGAGTTTGAGCCTACACTAAGATGGTCTTATGCACCAAGATTAGGTGGAGGATCGAACTTAAGTTTGAGCCTACACCCCATCTTAGTGCAAAACACCATAAATAGACAATAGAGTGGAGTCCCCTTACGATCCTCCACACATCCCCTCCACAATGGCAGTCTTGCCCACCCTAGCCTAGCTATCCCACTAGGCATGGATTGTTCTTGCTTCGACGGCCCTTAATTTGGACTGCACGGTCAATTTGAGCTTCTCAATTGATGAAAGGATTAAGATGCCCTTGTTTTGCTAGCCTCATCAAGTCAATCCCAAAGGCCATCAAAGTAGGCATGCGTGCATTTTGCACAGACGCCTCTATGTCTGTATCAGTGAGTCTAGGAAAGGTTTTGGAGTTGTGTCGTCTTCCCTTCCTGCGAGTTGAATTAGCAGTTGGAAATGGCGGGATACCAGCTGTACCGAAACCTCTCTGATATGTCCAACGTTAGTAGTTGATCTACATATTATTTTATAAATGTTATGTTATGCTAATAAAATGTAAGTGCAATAGTTGAGAAATCAGCAAGTACGGCTATCATTGTAGTTCCAGGGCATCATCTTCACCGCCATCTTGCAAAGCAACCTCTTCACCTGCTCCCTCACTTAGTGCCCGACCTCCCTCTCCATGTTCACCTCTACTATTGCTGCCTTCTTTGCCATCACTGATAAGCTCAAAAGCATGGGCGAGTTACAGGAAGACATCATAGAAGCTAGCCTCAATGTCTCCGCCCTCTTTGAGTGCCTCAACAAGGTCAACGAGCAGGGTCCAGAGCTCAATCTTGAGACAGTTTACCCGCAGGTAGAATTCCCCCACCGCAGGCTCTCAACATCTCCGCCCTCTTTGACTGCCTCGACAAGGTTGTTGAGCAGGGTTTTGAGCTCAAGGTTGATTTCCTCCACAGGTAGAATGCCCCCGATGCATGCTCCCAGTTATTGATTCCTCTTCTCTGGCAATGGTGTCTCTGCACTGCTCTTTCTCTTTCTTGTCACCACCCTCTTCACTTTGATTTGCACTTTTGGCTACCTCGTGAGCAAGCAGAAGGAGGCTCCATAGAGACGAAGAGGGAGGCTACTCAGAAATGAAGCAAGAGATGTGATGGTGGCAGCATTAACGGTGAACTTGACGGATTGTCAAATGCAAACGCTTATTTTGAATTTCAAATTGGTAGATTGACAACTATATGCATTAAATGTGACAGCTTTACAAAAAGTGTATGGGCTTGTTTATTGCAGCATACAACGTGGAATTTGGATATTTTCTTCTAGGGGTGGAGCGTGAAGGCAATGTTGATTTTTTAAAGTGAAAACTATCTAGCCTCGAACTCTTTTTTTTTTGGGTACAATCTAGCCTCCAACTCAAGTTCGAGTTGGCTTTTCTACTAGAAGTAACATCAAAATCAAGCCTAATGTTAGAGCATTGGTTGTACTGTTGGCCAACCGGTTTCCACCGCATCCCATACCACCCATAGCTACGCTTCTGAACTCCTTGCCATATCTCTATCACCTCCAATTGCTATTGTGCTATGTACAATGTCTAAAAAAGCTACCCATGCTCAAACCACCCTTGCAATTCTCCTTCTTCTTCCATGCAGAGGTGGCACACTTGACGGAGCAGCTCAATGTGACTTCTTGGACTAAGAGCTCAACCTCAAGTTCGAATTTGTTTTAGACGTGACTTCTTGGCTTTTGAGCTCAACCTCAAGTTTGAGTTTCTCTCAACACTATGTCTTGGCATTGGCGCTAAACTCACGTTCGAGTTGTTTTCAATGTACTTTCTTGGCTTTAGAGCTCAACATCAAGTTTGAATTGTTTCAGTGCAATGTCTAAGCTATAAAGCTCAACGTCAAGTTCGAGTTGTCTATTTCTCTCTTGCCTAGTTCAAGCACTACTACAAGTTCCTAGGTTTTCACCCAAAAAAATTATATGGCTCCATTTCAAATGTGATAATTGGGTGCTACAAGAGGCTATTCATATTAGCGACGCTCACACAGCGACGCTCAAAAAAAAAAATCCCGGCGTCACTATCAGCGTCGCAAATTTCTTTGTAAATTTGCGACGCTCATAGCGACGCCGACTGGGCTAAAAAATAACAGAGCACGCCCAAAAACTCAGATCTCAGATCTGAGTTTTTCGGCGCCCTCAAGCAAGGAGCAGGTAACGCTCTCCCTCTCTCTCTCTCTCTCTCTCTCTCTCTTTTTCTTCTCCACACACACACACACACACACACACGAGGAGAGGAAGGAGAGCCAGGTATGCTCCTTCCCTCTCCTCATTCTCATGTTCCCTTCCCCTCTTTCTCTCTCCCTCTCTCTCTCTCTCACACACACACATACACACACACACATAGTGTTTTTGAGAGAGAGAGAGAGAGAGAGAGAGAGAGAGAGAGAGTACAAACATAAACAAAAATGCACACACACATACATAAACAAAGAATGCACACACATATTGAGAGAGGAAAAGAGAGAGAGAGCATGCATAAACAAAAAATGCACGCATTGAGAGAGGAAAAGAGAGAGAGAACATGCATAAACAAAAAACGCACACATTGAGAGAGGAAAAGAGAGAGAAAACATGCATACAATCCAAAAAAACGCACACACATTGAGAGAGAAAGAGAGAGAAACTAATTTAACGTTGTAGGAAACTAATTAAAATTAAAAGACCTAAAGATCTAGCCGACGAGGAGTTGAACTCAAGACCTATTATTCAAGAGGGAAATGGCATAATCAATCTATCATACTTGGCATGGGTGATAGAAAGGTTATACCATTTATCTCTTTTTATTGGCACACACATCCACACACACGCACACACACACAAGAAGAAGAGAGTTATAACGTCGTAGGAAACTATCCTAAAAGACGTTAAAGATTAGGTTAGATGTAGACTTACGTTAAATTAGATTTAGGTTTATTTAAGTTAAATTAGATTAGATTTAGGTTTATTTTTAATTATATTTATATTTATTTACGCTAGATTTAGATTTACGTTATATTAGATTAGATTTAGGTCTCCATAGACTGCGATGCCTGCATGAAGCGGGTGAAGAAAGCCCTCAATGGAATATAGGGTATTGCTGCCTTCACTCATGGTGGGCTCCGTCGATCCAAAAGTACTGGTGAAATGTCTTCAGAAGATAGGGAAGAAGGTGGATCTTCAGGGCGGCAAGAGTCACTACATCCCCGACACAATGACCATCTAGACAACCTCTAGTCATTCAACAACAACTTCAAAGTTAGTAACAAGAGCAAGAACGGTCTAAAGGGCCAATTGCTGTCGTCAGATGTGGATGGAGATGAGGCAGCGTCACCGCCGAAAGTTAACTCTCACATCTTTAGTGATGAGAATGCCAACTCTTGCCGAGTTATGTGAAAAATTATGTGTTAAATCAGTTTTAAGGTTCTTATAATCCCTGTTAGTTTAGTTCTTTGTTTTTAATATAACATAATTTACGTTAGATTTAGATTTATGTTATATTAGATTAGACTTAGGTTTATTTAGGTTTACCCACACACACACACACACACACACACACAAGAAGAAGAGAGTTTTAACGTCGTAGGAAACTATCCCAAAAGACGTTAAAGATTAGGTTAGATGTAGACTTACGTTAAATTAGATTTAGGTTTATTTTTAGTTAGATTTACATTTATTTAGATTTACGCTTATTTACGTTAGATCGAGTCCACGCAAGAATTACTTACGATTTAGGGTTTAGAGTTAGACGAACAGTGGAAAGATCTACTGTGAAAAGATGTTAAGATGCTGTGAAGTGCTACAACTAGAGAAGAGGCAAAGGGGTTTTGTCCACTACATGCAGTATCATGTAGACGTGGGTCTGTAGATTTCTTGTACCCACAAATATAGGTATTGACCAATAAAGACGAGATTATAACCCGGTGGTTCTGATCTCCGTGCACCTCTAGACCGAGGTGTGCGGGGATTGGACATGACTAGAGAATGTGAGGTAAAGAGAGAGAGAGAGAGAGAGAGAGAGAGAGAGAGAGAGAGAGAGAGAGATAAGACGAAGAATGCCAATAGAATATTAAATTTGTTGTCCAGGTTATAAGATTTTTATCCTCATTATGAGTAGTGACGAGGATGTGGGACCGTCCAACCGAAACACCTATCTCTCAACGAGGGTCTTATGTCCTTGTAATCAATGCAAGCATGCTGTGCGACGGACAAGACGTGTTTCTTTGCAGCACGTTCGCGAATTTGGCGAGTTCGATCCATCTATTATAGATCGAGTTGTTGCCAATTATAACTCGTCGGACTCTGACGCTAGCCAACAAGCAGCAATCTTGCAACCCAATAGACGTGTTCGCAGGCGCTTTGGTCAAGCAGCATATGTGAGGCCACAAGATGTAGCCTCTGACAGCTCGGGGGATGATCATGCAGAGCACATTCCCAACGAGGCAATGTTTGAGCCCGAGATTGATGAAATGATCGAGACGATCATGGATTCAGAAAGGCTTATCTATGATGATATGAAAAGTGAAGCCGATACGCCATTGTATAATGGAGCACGTATGTCTAGATTGAAAGCACTCTTGGTTCTTCTCAACATGCAGGCAAAGTTTGGATGGAGTGACACTAGCGTCACAGCGCTTTTCAGGGGATCTATTACAATTAGTTTACTTTAATAAAACTCTAAATGTATAATGATCTGATAGATTTTTACACGTTTTGCTTAACCACTTTGACCTGGAGAAGGGCATGTGGCTGTTAGGTATGCAACACCTGTAGAAGAGTTGCACGAGCAAGTCTTAGTGCCAACATCGTAATATGATGAGCCGAGTGGGTATACTTGTGCAAGTTACTAAGGTTATGAAGAGTTACCATAGTCAGAGGCATGGACTATTGTTAGTGGAGACATTCTTGAAATGTCTGCACCTATGATAGGAGAACAACCAAATTGGGATCATCATTCAATAATGTTTATTGCTCAAGGAGGATCAAAACCAAGGCCAACATATCCAGCTAGACCATATCCTAGTGTCCCTCTATCAAGAGGACCGTGCTGCAAGTGTCAAGGAGATCACTTGATTAAAGATTGTCGTAGAATTGATATAGGAAGAGTAAATTCTTACTGTAGTGATTATGGACTCACTCATTTTATTTGAGATTGCCCTAATCACCCACACCAGAAAGGAAAAACAATAAACATGGTGCAATCAATATCATCACCAGTAGGATCAGAGAATGAGACTACAGTTCCAGTGAAGGTAGTGACAAGAGCACATGCTAGAAAGTGTGCATATGAACCTACGAGTGATGAAAAAATCAATGAAGGTGAAAAGACTAACAACTTTAGTATAAGTTAAGAGAATCCTTGGAAAGAACGGAGAGCACAGATGAAAGCAAGGAGAGAGTGTAAACAAAAGGCTGTACAAGCTGAGCTGGGAGTGGCTCGAGAGCAATTGAAATAGCAGAGGAAAGGAAAAATCCTTAAGACTGTTGAAGTATTGAGAAGTGCAAATTCAGGAGGATCTATTCTTGTAGAAAAAGTGTTTGAGCCTTTGGATTCCATCCTTCAAGCTTATGAGGTGAGACTTTGTGTACGCTTTGCCATATGTGTTAATGCAAGGGACTTGCCGCATACATTATATGTGAGCTACGAAGGCTCCAAACACACAACCAAGTGAACCTAGCAAGCTCAAAGAGAACAAGGTTGTGTCACTCACCGCTCTATGCTGTCGCCGTGAAGGATCCCCACATCCACGGTGAGGAAGAAGCTAGCCACCGTCGCTCGACCATCTTGCCACCGTCGTTCGTGCCAACACCAAGCACGATCACGTACACACACTCTCTCTCTCTCTCTCTCTCTCTCTCTCTCTCTCTCTCTCTCTCTCTCTCTCTCTCTCTCTCTCTCTCTCTCTCTCTCACACACACACACACACACACACAAACACACTAACACACTAGAGTGCAATAACACAAGTAGAGAAGGAGTAGCGGAGCAAGAGAACTTTGTATTAGCACTTGAAAGAATGAGAGTTTTTAAGTTTACAATGGCTTATATAGAAGTTGACCACTTTCACATATGGGCATCCACACTTGGGCGACCATCCCTAACCCTGACCCTAAATATGGTGTATCTTATAAATACAAGTGATGATCACCAAAGCATGTATAACATCTAGTGGAACTGACAAGCCCAGCCCATGACTCAAATAATACAACCATAAGATATACACCCGCCATGGTTAACATGCCCCCCTTCCTGATGTAGATTCCATCCTCGGAAGCTATGAATGTGCAAATTGGGCTCCACACATCGGCATCGATCTTGGACGGTGTATCTGTAGCACAAAAGACAAAAATGTGAGGGCACAAGTAGAACATGTAATGAAATGCAAGAACATGAGACAATGAGACAATGGGACATTATAAACATGGAAATGCAAAGATTATGATGTGTAACCATTGTCAATATAGAACAATAAAGTAGTACCCGCAGCAGTGAGTCACAAACCTAAGCCATGGCCTATTAGCGTGTCTCTAAGTAAAGTAAGTATGATGCAAGGCTAAACCTAGTACTAGATCTACCAACTCAAATTGCAAATGGTCTATTAATAAGAAGTGAGCCCTAAGAATGCTTGTCGGTATTTGAGGACTAATTATCTTATCGCATAACACACATAAGAGTGAACAAATGGGAATGCAAAGGAAGTATGTGTGTGTCTTATGTGTTCTTTTCTTTTCGTTTCAAAATGTTTTTTAATTGTGTATCATTTTTACCACCAGGGGAAAGCTCTTGTGGGAGCTCCCGAAAGACAGCTAAGAGTACAAAACTCTTTCTTTTAGCTTTTTTCTTTTTTTGCTTTAACCAACTTGGCAAATATAATAGGTGACATGAAGAATGCACCAAAATATCAGCTGAAGCATAACGCCCGGGCACATTGACTTTTAAAGTCCCTTGTTTACAACTGGCGAGGGAGTGCTAGAGATAAACTAGACAATCATAGCCTAAAGTACTCTAAGAGCACTACCATTAATAAACAATTTACCAATTTTAGTCAGCAAATAAAGTTACTAAGGTTAACCTAAGGTCATGATACCCACTTAAAGCCAAACTAATAAGACAATACTCTAGGTGGTGAATCATAACAAGGTATGATAGGTCTAAAAACATGGGAGCATCTAAATCAGCAAGTAACAACAACATAATTAAATCCATTCCTAGTATACTACATTGACAACATGCAACATAAAATGTAAATGTGGAGAACCAAAGAATAGCAAGAAGTTAATTGGATGAGGAGATGGATCTCTCTCCTGTCGATAGTCAAAATCATCTCCATGTGCACTCTAGCTACAAAAGGATTCATAAAAAAACACTATATCTCCAAGAGGCATCTTAGTATGAACAAAAAATTGATGCTGATTAAAACAAAATCTACAAAAATTGGAGAACCCTAACCTATCTATCTCGCACCACACAATAGTGGGGTCAAGGTAACAGAATATTGTAGAGGTTGGCTGGCAGTCTTAAGGCTAAATTTCCATTTGCATCGTCAAGATAAACAAAATTCTCTTCATTAAGGCCATGCGTCTCATCCGTCCAATCATCAGAATCATCCTTATCAACTTTCGTGCAGAGTAACACGAGGCGTGCATACTCAACTTGGGCAAAAGGATAAAATTTGGCAATTAGATGAACATCCTCCATAGGGTAGGGATCAATCGTGGTCAAGAGGCAGATCAACCACTCTAACTCCTCAAGATTTTTCTTGCATGCAAGTGTAGAGAAATGATCCCACTCCAACAAAAGGACATGATAACACAAGTAGCATACATGGGACAGGTGAAAAGAAAATTCATAATAATCAGCCATATCTATAAACACAAATAGATGCGAGTTAAGTTCTCTAACAATAGAATGATTTGTCTCATTATGCCTGATGTGAATTGTAGTGTTGGGCTATTCACAAGGTTCTGCGGGGTTTACTCTCCTTACTAAATTGCTCTTGCTCCTTCTACTTTTTTTTGTTTTTGGTTAGTGTGAGTATAAGGCTGTATCTATACAATTCCTAAGGTTTGGACGTTAAGAGGTCAGGAAAGGAAGGTTAGGAGAGGAACAATTGGATGAAAATATATGAGTAAGAACTCCCCCCTTCCTTGGGTAGAGCATACCTATTGAAATGAGGTCGTCATCCCTTGAAACCAATTGTTCCAATTTGGAATAGGTGAGGAATTTGGCAAATATATTTTTAAGATCCTAGTTGCAATGTCAAGGTGTGAAGGTGGCAAGGTACTCTCCCATGAAGAATTATGAAATATTGAGTCTATGGTGGGAATTTCCAATGGCTTATGTAGGTTTTAGGTTTTTAGTAGTAGAAAAGTGACATTGTAGAAGCTTCGACATCAAATGATGACTTAATGAAGAACTAGAAGCTTTGGATGACTTCCCTCCGACTCAGTAAATGGGTATGGTGGAGAGCTTTCAGGTATTGAAACAAACTCAAGGGCTAGTGTATCATGATCAACAATCTTTCCTTTACCCCGGTCATCCATAGGGTTTGTCAAGGTAGGAGTTAATGGTCGATCTCTCACAGGGGGTGGAGAATGATCTAACCGATGTTTAGACACCCAAATTTGACAATTTTCATCATAGTAGCCCTGGGATTCTAGCAATACTTTAAGGACCCAATGCAAAGTAATCTGAAGATTGCCAGTGTGGTTGTGCTTTTTATGAGATTTTTCCCTTGAACTAGATGAAAAAGTGGAAGAATTGGTCAATGAAGCCTTGGGAACCCATTCATAACTCGTTTCACAATAGGGTCCACCCGTGGAGCAACACTTGCTATATCAATTGTAGAGGGTGAAGCCTTCAAATGAGCGATATCAATGGACTTTGTTTTAAGTGCTTGTGGGCTGTGAAGTATCAATGTTTTGAATAGTCATAATAACTTGTGGCTCGGGCTTCGTCTCAAGAGTGGTAAGGCTGAGAGTTCGCTTTTGCATTATGATACACCTTGTCCCCCAATCAATGGTGCACTTGGTTGTGGACATCCACATTCTTCCCAGGTTGATGTTTTCTTCCATAGTACCAGCATGCATGACCAAAAAATTTTGCACCATAGTTCTATTCTCATAATCAACAGGAGATTCAAGATACCCAACACTTTAGTCGTCTTTTTATTGATACCCTTGACTTGAATGGTGCCTTTTAATAAGGTAGGCTTCCCTAATTGACACCATGCGCCATATGATAATAGATTATGTCTAGCACCTGTGTCCAATAAGGCATTATATAATACTTTTCCATAGGGGCTATTAGGCTTAATCGGGTATTTTAGAGGTAGATCAGATTCTAACGCATCCTCATCGCTGCCCTCAAAAAATGCGTGTGTGATTCCAAAATTAACCTCTCGTTGGTGTCTTATACGTAGTTGTCGTTCTCGAGCCTCAACCCGAGCTTGTATATTTTTAAGCTTGCTTGTTTCTTTGTAGCTTTCTTTTGATGAATGGAATGTAAATATTCTTGGTTTAGGGGATCATACTACCTTTTGAATTTACTCCCATTAAGGAATCTAACTGTTTAAACTCTATCGAGAGTCTCCACACAAATGGTACCTTGAGGGGTAATCTCGCATACTCTATATGGTCCCTTCCGACACATTTCAGCTTTTCCTTTTTGTTTTGCACTCCATACATAAGAACTTTATCTCCAACTTTGATATCCTTAGTTTTTAAATGGTGGTCAAATCATTTTTTATGCCGATCTTTCTCAATAAGGGCATTCTGTACAGCCAGTTTTCTTTCTTCGTCTAACCTCTCAAGGATATGTAAACACTCATCTAATGGCTTATCACTCTAGCCTTCTTGAGTAGCCACCCAAGACAGGGATGAGAGAATTCTAAAGCATAAGTGCTTCTTGGCTATATGCCACCTTGAATGGTGTGCAAATAATTTCCACTTTATATGCAGTAAGATAGGCGCACAAAGCTAAGGTAGCTTCAAATCCCAATCCGTGCAATGATTAAATAGAAGCTAGAGTCTTGTTGGTACTTTTAGCTTGGCCATTTACTTGTGGATAATAAAGTGTGGACTTATGGTAGGACATCATGAAACTTGTTGTGAGTTCCTTGATCACTTCATTTATAAAATGAGTTCCATTGTCGCTCATAATTTCAAAGGGACACCCAAAGCATGTAATAATGTTCTCAAAAAGAGATCTAGACATTGCTTTTTAATCAGCCTTTTGTGTAGCCCTTGCTTCCGCCCACTTGGTCACATAGTCAATGGCAACAATGATGTATTGAGATTGAGTGTTACCGACTGCCGAATTAATTGGACCTACAAAGTCTAAGGCCCATTTTTCAAATGGTTGGGTTACCTTAATCGGATAAAGAGGCATCTTATCTTTTCATTGCGGTTTGTTGTAATGTTGGCATTCATCACACCCCTTTGCAAAAAGTGATGCATCTTAAAACAATGTGGGCCACCAATAGCTAGATTCCAAAACTTTCTTGTAGTTAAATCTCCTGAAAAGTGACCACCAGCTATGCCCATATGTGCCTCTTGCAAAATATACTCATCCTCACGAGCAGCATGCCTAAGAATGTAATCTTTTTAGCACTTGTAGGGAGTTCCGGCCATCAAGCAATAGGGTTCACATTCTTTGATTAGTCTTTGAGCTAAATTCTTGTAAAACTCCTTGAGTGGAAAACCATTAAGCAAGAAGTTAATAATCTTCTCACTCCATTCAGGCAAATTTTTCAACCATAAATTAGGAAGTATCAGGTAAATAATCATCAACTCCTATAGGGACTTCACCATCGGTTATGCAAGACAAATGATCAACCATGACATGTTTCTTGTCGGGCCTCACAACAACTGTCGTGAATCAAACTCAAGAAGAATTAATAACCATCGTGCAATTTTACCTGTTGAACATGGTTTGTTTACCAAATACAACAACGCCTGATGATCAACATAGAAAATAGACTTGGTCGCAAGGAGGTAATAGTGAATTTTTTTTACTGCATAAATCATAGCTAATCCTTCGTGCTTTGTAGTGGTGTGGTTTATCTCCATATCATTCAACTGACAACTAGAAAATCTAATGGAATAGTTTAGGCTATGTTCTGCTAGTTGAGTTAAAACACACCCAATAGCAAAATTTGATGCATCAATATGCACATGGAAGATTATATTGTAATTTGGCATCCGTAGGATGGGAGCACTTGCCACGGACTTTTTAATAACTCATAAGCACGATCACACTTTTCGGTCCAAATAAACTCGATAAGAAGCGTGTACGAGGGGCGAGCTATCTCGACGAAGAACAAAATGAACCTTAGGTAATCGAGTCTTTGGCACTGGAATAGGTCGCAGATTCCAAGGTACATGAGGTATCGTAAAGATCACCATAGGTGAAACAACACTTGAATCTACACATCCAATTTCATGTGGTCAAAATGAAAAAGCTCTACCATGTCCGGATAACACTATTTCAAAACATTTCTTTTCAACCTGTGTCAAAGAATCTTCACAGCCAATTTTTAACTGCTTTAGAGATTCATGCATAAATTTATGTCCATTCCTTTTTGATCTCTGAGACTAGGCTGTAAAGAAGCCTGTTCCAATTTTTTCTTGCAATATGTAGGCAAAGGCAGTACCATTGGTTTCACCTTCTTTGTCATAGTCTTGTACTTTGTTTCCACCATCACTTCATGTTTACTAGTTGCATCAACACACCACTCTTTTTGAAAAGCTTCAATTACATCATACATCTCTGAGGAGCATGCTTTAACAACTTCACTTTCATCCTGCTCACTTGATTCTAATATATTCATATCTGCATCCATGGTATCAACAAAGGAAACTTCTCCAAACACTCGCACTCATTATCCTCTAGCGGACCGCTTTGAAACCCTTCTATACACTACTTACATGATGTTGGACACCTCTTTTTAAGTCTTCAAGCTTCCTGAAACGTAATGATGTTGACCTCTTTCTAAGCCTTCAAGCTTCTTGAAACATAATGATCTGTCTGTGTCAAAGCTAGAAAACCTATTGAAAAAGATTCATTCCTGTCTAAACTAGGCAAGAAACTTTTCCTTCTCATACCATTGCTATTCCGCGTTTATAGTGGTACATGGCCAAAACCCTTTGTTTCCCTATAATTCTTGAACTCCTTAATTGATTTTGGAAGAGGATTCTCTGTGAGAGTTTCACGAGTTCTTTCAAGATTCACACACACAATAAAAAATTGCACAACACGCTTTCCATCCTTGCTCTTTATCCTCACATATGCAGACCCATCATCTAGTATCTTTGTTTCCATTTGCACTGTAGTGATATAAGGTTGGCCAAGGATAAGAGGATAGGAAGACATCTCCTGTACAAAAAAGTTTTGTTCATCTTTAACATCCCCTATGGTCACTTTTACATTTGGGCAAACAACATAAATATCTCCTGATGAGTTGTTTGCTGCTCTTATCATCCAACCATGGTCTACATCTATTGGCCACTTGCATTTATTGTAGATACTCCTAGACAAGCGGTTTATTTCTGAACCATGGTCTATCAATGTAGCAAAAGGCTCTTCAAGATCTCCTACTAGGAGTGACATCAATTTCCTCTTCATCATCCACAAATCGTACCTGCTTTATTGTTCCTGAAAATTGGTGACAAACTGCCACATTCTCTTCTTCCTCTTTGTCTTTTACCTGTATTCCCTGTGCTGCCATTGTTTCTCCTTCGCTTGATGTTGGATAGACTCAGTAAGTGTTTGTCTTTATATATATTATCTCTTCATGAAACTCACACTTAGCGATTCCAAGGATTTCTCCCAAAGTAAACTCTACTTTGCTATTCAGTATTCTCTCCTCCAAAACCTTCTTGAGATTTGTAGCAACCTCAATATCCGATTGTAGCTTGTAGGATGGGCCTTTTGTCTTACTTTTGGCTAGTACCTTTTTCTTTTCCTTTGTAGCTTCTTTCATAGGCACTTCGGGAGGAGGCACTTCTTGTGATGGGGTTGCTCAAGGAGGCAGTGTATCATGTCTTCCTCCACTTCTAGTAGCCCTTTTTGATGGCCCTTCATCATTATTTTCACGTCGACACTTTTCTTCTACAATAGCCTCATTGTTTTGACACTTTCTAATGTAGGCATGCAAAAACCAAGAGTCCACTAGTTCATTCCATCCTTTCTAGACGTATACAATCACTTGCTTCACATAGTACTTCTTTTGTAAGCTTTCCTTTTATGGCTAGCTCCATTGCAGATGGCCAAAGCTCTCCAAGACAACCATTGGCATCTTTAGTATCTTTTGATCCTTTCATTAGCCTTCAATCCAAAAGTACTTGCCTAAACTGTAGAGATTGCATGACTAGTAGACATCTCATCGACTAGATTCTTCATTCCACCCTTCCCAAAGTTTGTCCCAAGTGGTAGACTTGTTCCGCTTAAGTGAATCTTGCCATCTGTGAAAAACACAAGTTCCCTCTTCAAAGCATCTCTGAAACTGTCACAATCCCTCCTAACATGATATGTGATATTGCACCATATGCATCTATGCACAAATGCATCCTTGCTTTGAGGTGTTTGTTTCAAAGTTTTCCCTCATGGTCGATCCTTCTCTTCAAGCCTTGCCAATTTTAACTTCAATTCTTTCATGCTTTTAACAAGCTCATCTAGCATAGACTTATCGGTCTTTTGGATTACAATAATAGGCTTTGATGGAGTCTCAATAGTCCTAGAGGCAAGAGAAGTACCATTCACCACCATTTTGTCTCTACCTTGTTACTTCTTAGCAAGCAAGGAGACAACATCTTCAACATCCTTCCAATTGGTCTTCAATCCCTATTTGGTATCCATATCTTCAAGGAGGATTTCTAGCTTCTCTTGGAGATCTTTACCTGTAGCTCTGTGGCTGATAGTCCCTCCTTTGGCTTGGAAACCCAATCTAAGAATGTCCTCTTTGTCACCCTTTCATAATCCTCCATGAAGTACTCTTCCTTCAATGCTACCTTGAATGCTTCTCAATTTTCCCCATGTTTCACCCTTATCTCCCTCACGTGTGCTCGGATTTTAGGAACTACAACAAGCTCAAAGGTACTTTGAAACATCTCTTTTACATACTCACAAAGGTGCTTTGAAACATCTTTTGCCTCAAATTGATCTACCTTTTTCACCACTGATTGAAGGGCTTTCGTAGTAGAGAGTTCCCTCCTTTGAGCAGCTTGTTGTTGCTGCATGTAGAATGCAAAGGCTTGAAACATTTGCATGGTGTTTGGATCAAGGTGTATGCTAGGCTGCTCTTGTTGTTCTACCATATTTTAACTTTCTTATGATGACACAGAGAACTCTCACCCCAACTATTTTACATCGGGTTCACCAAAAAAAATGTCGGAAAGTATGTGGTCCAGCTGGGAAGGTGCAAAACCCCTAGCTGTGAGAGTTTGTGAGTGAATCACAAACACCCACACCCACCAAGAAGATAATACCCCAATTCTTGAGTGTTTGTGACCAAAAGATCACAAAACATCCTCCTAAATCACTTTGTATGCTCTCAAAAACTAAGAGCATTCGTGATAGGGAAATCACAAACCCTCTCCTAGGTTTGCCTATAGTAGATGCCGACTTGTAGAGTGAGTTCGTGATAAAAGAATCGCAAAGTCATAAATCGATTTGAAAGAAAAGTAATTTGAAAACCACTTTATGTTCATCCATGAAAGCGCAACTCACATGAAGTACAAAAGACAATGGAAATTCCAACCTCTTTGAATAAAACTTGTGGCCTCGCCTCTAATTGGATAGATATAACTTCAATTTGTTGATTGGAAAACTCGAGCTTCATTCTTCAAAACACCCATATTCTGATTTTTCAGAGATTTAAGGCCCTCCATAATCTACCCCACATGAAATTGAAGGAAGGAAACCCTAATTCACACCTTACAACGCTAGATACAAGTAGCAACAAGAGAGGCAGAACTGCACTGCACACTCCTAGAGAAAGCATGAAGTCCATGTGAGAAAAGGGGAATTTTTCTAGTCCTTTTGCATATTTTTCCACCTCCCATGGCACTTCTTTCTGATGTGTCAAATTTTAGTCATTTCACACATTTTGGCCCAGATTTGACCATTTTTAGGTCATTTTTGACCCCAAAATGGAATTTCTGGTGCAAAAAATGCCAAACGGAGTTAGATAAATATCAATTTTTTTGAAATTTACTTATTTCATGATAAGAAACAATTATGTGTACGTACCAGATTTCCATTTTTGGTCACTTTTCATAAGATTTACGCACACCAGCTTCATTTATCGCCCAAAAATATCCATTTTTAGCATAAAAAAGCCAAACGGCCCCTGGGAAAGATATCTAAATTTGTGGAATGCTTCCCTCAAGCTCAAATTTAGTTTAGAACATCAGCTTTTTACTTTTTATGATCATTTGCACATCTATGACTACCACGCATACTAGTTACTATTTTTGGGCAATGACTACCCACATCAACCTTTCTAGGCAACATGAGTATCCTGTCATATGCAAATCAATTAGAAACATTCCAAAAACACTATATGCATATTCTAGAGTCACCTAATACTAACAACACTGTATCCAAGTCTCCATCTCACTAGTAAGGTATGTTCACATAAGACAACCATTAACAAGCATATGTACAATGTGTACATGGTGGCATCCATTCCCATACATCCAAAAGCATATGGAAGGAATTTATTGACTTCATTTCACAATATGGACGTGCCAAAATAAGATAGCATAGTGGGAGATTGCTACTTCTCTATCAAGTTGTAGGTGCTCCAAATCCAAGATGTAGTTCTTTAGGTGAGCTATAGCAAGTTTTGCTTCTGTGGCTAGCACTTTGAGGCTAGCTAACTATACTTCTATAGGGAAAAACTGCTCTTTGCTATAAACAAGATAGAAAGCAGTGAAATCTAGTGGGCTTTTCAAATATTTTCTATAGAATGCTTATTGCAGTCACTAGGCCAATTGTTCACATGCTTTGTGATGATCTTGCAAATCATGACATTCACAATCTCCACTAGGCCATTGCATTGAGGATAATAATGCATGGCGTGTCTCCTTGAGATCCCTAGCTTGTTTATAAGCTCGCCAAAAAAGTCACCTTGGAATCCTGGTCCCTTATCGGAGATGATCTCAAGTGGAGTTCCAAACCTAACAAATATGCTCAAAAGTGAACCTAGCCATGTAGTGATGTGAGTGGTTGCTACCACTTCAGCCCATTGAATCATGTAGTCAACTCCCATGATAATGTAGCATTTTCTAGATTGAGTAGAAGGGAGAGGCCCAATAACATCTATTCCCCATTTCTCAAAATGGATTGTATGAAAGGATTGGAGTCTGTGGCTCATAGGTAAGCTTTTGAGCCCCGGAATTTTGGCATTCCTTGCGTGTTTTTCACCAATGATGTATATCCCTCCGTAAGCTAGGCCACACAAACCCGGTTTGTAAAATGTTCTTGCTAGTGATATCCAATGGAAAATATCCTCCATAGACACCTTCATGACAACTTGCTATAATTTTCCAAATATCTAGAGAGAGAGGCACCTTCCTAGTAACATGATCCCTACCCTTGCAGTAAAGATCATCATTGATGAGCCGACATCTTGATGCCTTCTTTACCAAACATTTCTTTTCTCCCTTGGATAGACCATGTGGGCACTCCCCTATCTGTAAAAACTAAATAATGTTGGTATACAATCACTTCCCTAGAATAGAGGAGGCTTAAGCACAATTGCTCCAACCAAAACTGCTTATAATGGTGCACTAGCCAGAGCATCACCTTCTTGGTTTTTTCCTCTAAGAACATGATGCAATCTTACTTCTTTAAGTTGACTTTAAAGGCCTTTTACATGAAGTAAGTGACTCACAAGGCCCTGGTTTTTGCATACCAAAATACCAATTACCTATTTGTTTTAGGAGAGCTACTCACTCCTGCTCATACTTGCAAGCACAACCCTGACAACATACTTGTCATCCAAGGACACGAGTAACCCATAGGTGCATGGAGGCAATCTTGTAAGCTTTTCTGGTTGAGACTGACCTACTCATACGCACTCTAATGATGTACAAATCACTCATCCATAACGTGTCTCGACTAACCATAATCTATGAAGCTCACATGATGCTCAACACCACTAGACAACTTAGAATCACACCAAACTTGCTAGGCACTATCCCTTCACTAGGACACACCTACTCATACGCACTCTAATGATGTACAAATCGCTCATCCATAACGTGTCTCGACTAACCATAACCTATGAAGCTCACATGATGCTCAACACCACTAGACAACTCAGAATCACACCAAACTCGCTAGGCACTATCCCTTCACTAGGACACACCTACCAAGAGTTCAATAGCACCAAAATTTAACCCTAACTCTTCTATATGCAAATGCAATAGAGTTACATGTCAAATTTTGAAAGTGCATGAAACTAAAGTTTATCAATATACTTATGCGTAGTTCATCTCATCCCCGTTCCGAAAAACACTAGAATGTAGAAAATAAACATTGTTTGCTTTACTTATAAGCAGAATAAGCTCAAGGGAAGAGTGCTCACGATCAGTTGTATTGTGTGAATGTTGATGATGGCTGCGTAGATCTTGGCGCGAGGCTATCGCATTGGTGTAGTCGGCTCATGAATATGTTGAGGGAGATGGGCATAGCGAGCAAGATAAGATACACAAGCTCTCTCTCTCTCTCTCTCTCTCTCTCTCTCTCTCTCTCTCTCTCTCTCTCTCTCTCTCTCTCTCTCTCTCTCTCTCTCTCTCTCTCTCTCTCTCTCTCTCTGTCAGTACTCATATGACACAGACATAGTTCTTTTAAAATGATAATGATTCTATAAAAAAAAACCTAAGTGACCTTTATACTTAGGGCACTTGAGTTCACAAAATATATACACCATCTATAGGGGATTCTACTCAATGTACTTACAATTTGAAAATGCGTCAGTATCTCGATCGCTTTTACAAAAAGTTTTACAATCTGGATAATCATAAAAAATAAACTTAGGGAAAATTACAACGGGAAACAATGGGTGAATTACAATTGTTGGGCTAGTGTGGCTCCAACACTCACCCCTTCCTAATTCATGGCTACCATGACATGAACTACTTTAGTAGCGTTGTTGTCGCTCTCACTCTGCTTGTGCCAAAAGTGTGTTGTACATCATCGCTTCTCTAGCAATGAGAGGTCCAAAAACATTTGGCTTGAACATAAAAAATCTTGTATATAGAATGCTTCTTTGAAGGTTTGTAAGTGATGGCTTGACAAAAAATGAAGCGACGGAAGTAGGCATGCAAAACTGGTTCTGTTGGATGTGCACTAAGATCAAAAGATAATTTTGCTTTGATGTTGTGGACATCAATATGTTTGAAAGACGAACTAGACATTGTCATGAGAGCAGTGAAGCAAGCAAAAAATGTTTTTGCAGATCTTCATTAAGATCTTACAAGAGAGGTAGGGAGAGCTGTGGAAGCTGGTAATGGCACCCTCAAGGGTTTTCACAATGTATCACCCTGATATTCTCTCTCCAAGACACCCTGGGTCTTTGGCCGAACGCATGAACCGTCCAGACAACTTATCCTTAGCACAATCAATAGCATCAACTTTCATAAGAAAGTGTGTTAGGCCTTTGAATTTAGGCACAGGCCGAAGTCTCTTGTTTAGACTTTGTTTTCTCTCCTATCTTTGTATCGCTTCTATCTTCTTGCACATTGATTAGGAAAATCATAGAACGTTTCGATGTCTTCATCACACTGATTTTCACTTTTAGAATTTTCAAAATTCTCATCATCTGCTTCTGCCTCATCCTTGATTTTTTTTGAAGAGCCACAGTAACTCTCTTTGTTTCCTTCTACGTGCGTTGCTGGCATTTCTACAAACCCTACCACTTGGATCTCAAGATTTGTTTTAGGTTTCCTTTCTCTAACTTCTTCATGCTCTAGGTCTTCCTCATCTTCCTCGGTGATTTGGGCTTAACATATAGTATGGCACAATCTCAGAACCATTCTCATCACAAAATTTTGTGGTTTCATTGACACATACGTCTAACATAGCCAAAATTTGAGACCATTTTAGGGGTTCTATCTTGTCTTCTGGAAAAGGATCTTGCATGTATGCCTCATCATCTAAAACCCTCTCCAAAGCAACCTCATTGCACTCAAAATTTCTGCATTGGGATGCTCCACACATTCATACCTCTTTGTTTTTGCATAACCACGCAGGAATTTTAGAACCACTTAAGGTTGCTGACTCAAATTCTTTCACGGGTGTCCCAATTACATCTCGATAACTATGATCTCTCATGTTTACACGTGTTGTGGTTTCCTCATGAATGGTCTCCCCCGAGAATGATTTTGTAATTACACTTTTTGCCAAAATCAATTATGGCAAAAGTATGTTCATACTCTATACCACAAGATGACACCACGATCGCTTCAAGTAAACCCATGAGTCTTTCTACATGGCCATCTGCTAGCTGCAATTTCATTCTTGTTGTTCTTATTGCTGGTTTCCCTCATTTCGCCCAAATTTCTTTGTTGCTATAGCAATTCCTGCACCATTATAAAGTATAGCTTTCGTTGTGATCCCGTTATACTTGATAGGTAATGTTGTATTGCCATCTTCACCCTCACAATACTCTCCTACTTTGTTTAGAGGTACCAGCTTAGTACTTGCCCTAGGTTGTTTATTTTTTTCAACTCATGTTCCAAGAACTTCACAAGACTCTTGACACCAAACTTTTTGAGACATTTATCCCCTTTCGCCTACATACATGGCCTGATCTTCAATAGTTCAGCCAACGTGATCGTGCACTTTACCGATGTAGATAATAAGTCCGTCAAAATTTTGGTATCCAGTACTTTAGTTCCTCCTAACCGTTGTGAAGGTAACCTTCTGACCTCTGACTTCGCTTCATATTCTTTCATGTACGGTGGCAAATTTTTTAGAGACGCTAGTCTACTATCTTCTGGCGCAAGAGACCTTGCATCTCCCAAGAAAGATCTCGAGTCTATATTCAATGGTGGTTTATTCAAAGAAAGTTCTGAGAAAGATGTTGAATTCATAGTTTTGGTCTCCTCCTTCTCTTGCGCATTTTGCATGGCTTCCCATAACTCCTCGGGCCACTGCTCCTCTACAATAGGAACATAGGGTAAAAAATCTCTCATTGGCTTGTTAGTGGTATTAGGAGCTATTCTTCTATCTTCATTATCAATCAACGGTCCCTCATGGTGCTCTACTCTCTCCTGAGCTTCCTTACTAGGTGGTTTGACTACCCTATCTTTCAGGTCCATATGTGGAGGCTCTAGTAGTGCTTGAGCAGTTTCAATTAGCTAGTTGCACATTTTTAATCTCTGTTTCTCTTATTATGGATAAGGATGCGGCATACATGGTCTCTTTGTTTCTCAACCTCGCTTCATAATCCTACAAGATTGCATCTAGCGGCTCTATCACTTTGTCCACTAGCACAGATCCTCCTGAGCTTGCACTTCTAGGTGCTTCTACTGACTTGAAGGATTCAATTTCCCTTTGCTGTTTCAATTTCTCTCAAGCCATTTCCAACTCAACCTCTATAACCTTTTGCTTACTCTCACATATAGCTTTCATTTTGGATCTGCGTTCCTTCCAAGGATTGTCTCCACTGACACTAGAATTGTCAAACTTGACCTCTTCTCCCTTCTTGTCACCACTCTTGAGCTGGTCAACATCTTTCTTTACTTGTACACTTGTCACTACTTTAACAGGAATTATTGTTTCGTTTTTAGAACCCACAGTTGATGGTATCGAGTTGACCATGTCCAAAGAAGTTTTTCCTTTTTTATCTAGATGATTTGGGCATTCAACAATGAAGTGTGTGACCCCACATTTGTTATAATAGACATTTATCCTTATGATATCTGTCCTTGGATAGTCCTTCATAAGATGGTCACTGTTACACTTATAGTATGGTCCTCTAGGCATATGTGTAGTAGCATATTGTCTTTGAGGATACAATGGTCTAGGCTTTGGTCCTCCAGGAGCTATGAACATTACTGGTTGTTTTTCCTAGTTGTGGGACCCTTCCCTCATTGTCGTAGGCATGCCAAAAGCGTTTTTGCCTCCTGTAGCCCATCCTTCTGATTGTGACATTTCCTCATAGCTTGAATAACTAGGGTGATTATAGCCACTTTGTTCCTCATAATTAGTTGATGGCACTAATGCTCCCTCTTGTGATTCCTCGGCAGGCGTCGTATATCTACCAACTAATTGTCCTTCTCCTCGCAGAGATGGTTGAGCTCCAAGTACTAGCATGGGATTTTCTACTCCTATCAGATATTGAGCTGGCCCGGGTGCATATCTAGGTGGCATGGGTGCTCCTATTGGTGGTCCCAAAGGTCATTCTCTAACATAATTTTTGTTGTAGAAGCACTCTTCCATCGTGTGATTCGTGTATTTTTTTCTCTATCATGTCACACCATTTAGGCGCTCTTTGCAGTATTACTGGGCACTCTCGTGACAAATGGTCTCCTCCACAGGTGTAGCATCCCTTCGACTTAGGTACAGGGACTACTGTTGCTGCTACATTCACCTGAGGTAAAAGCTCCTCTGTCAGCTGCTCGTAGTTCTCCACTGCATCGGCCTTCTTCATAGTCTTGATAGAAGACGTCTCACTCAAAGTTGAGCTCTTCTTGTCATTACTCTTTTCTGCTTCATCCTTGAAGAGTTTTCAAAACCTCACTCCTTAGGCCTCGGATAAATCTACTTACTATCCTGGCTTCGATAGGAAGTTCATCCACTAGACATCTCTTTGCATAATGCTTCATTCACCTAGAAGCTTCTCTCACTGATTCCTTGGATTCCTGTTCAAAGTTGATAACATGGGGGTAAGAATTATTCTCTAAACCCCTCTTGGAAAACTCTCCCGTGAATTCATCATAGAATTCCTCCATTATATCAAATCACATGTTTTTTAAGGATTGAAACCAATCAATTGCATCACCTTCTAAGGTCATTCCAAATCCTTGGAACTGTGTCCAATTATCATTGATATTCTTAGCCTCCATGACCTGCATGAAGCTGACTACAAGTGCAAATGGGTCTCTTGATCCTAATTTCTTTTTATTCACCCATTTTACAACTTGTGATGGCCTAAGCCATCAACTATTGAAGCTTCTACAATAGGTACTCTTGCTGCCCGTGTTGTGGCATTTACTCCATGTAATGGTGGATGTGTTGGTCCTACATTGATTGAATGTCCACCCCTCATTCTGGTCTTTTTGCTACCATACTTGATCTAGGATTCTTTCTTTTGGGACCCCTTATGACCGTCCCAGCTATAACAACTCCTTCTTTTTGACTCGTGGTCTCTCGTTGGCTACTCCTCTCTGGTTTCAAGGACAAATTTTCCCTTTGTGACTCAGCCATGAGCTCAGTCTAAACCCTCTCGGCATTCATAGACTTTATAGATTCTGGGTAAACCATCGATGTAGGTACTCCTCCAATGCCAAAAGTAAGAAGATCTATATGAACAGTTTTGCAATATCTTCGGCCATACTTGTCTACAATGAGGGAAGGATATTTTGATTTACTCCTATCTTCAAAGATATACACATATTTTTCTTTTGTCAACTCTATTGCTACAGGTTCCATGCACTTGTAAAAAGTATCTCCCAAGTTTGGTTTCATGCGGTACAATCCATCCTCTATGCGGTCCGTAGGAACTTTTCTCATTAGGTAAGTAGCTCTATATGAGGCCATATAAATTTTAGGTTGCTTCTCTATCACATCAAACTCATCCCTAATCACTGCTAAATTCCAAACTCATCCACTAAATCAGGATCTTCCACAACATGATATTGAGCACCTTTAGTGTGCACATAACAGTAAGAATTGTAGTAAACATCCATAAATTCTGGTGCCATTCCTGGAACATCACCGCAATGGTAATACTTATAATTACCAGTTGGTATAAGATACACACCAACAGTAACTGAATCAGAGGATAAGGCTTTGGTGCCTATGCATGCATATTATGAAGATCCCAATGGATATGCGGCAAACCCTGTCTATTATCCACCGGAAGAACCCTCGACACCAGAACCATGGAGCATGATAGGAAATACAGGACCACCAACTGCTGCACAGGCAGCAGGAGAAGGAAGATATAGCCTAGATGAACGAACACTGATGTTCATAGCCAATGGAGGCATGGGCGGACAGAGACATGCTTACCAACAAAGAGGAGCTCAAGGAGCACCTCAACAACCCAAGGGACCCTGTTACAAGTGTGGTGGAGACCATTGGCTGAGAGACTGTCCTCATGATGAAATCATTAGAGTCAATGCGTATTGCCCAGAATGTGGAATTACTCATTTGATTCCTGATTGCCCTAAAAACCCGAGCAAAGGAGCAAAAACCACCTTGAACATGTTAGAAACAGTACCTTCCAGTGGAGGATCGGAAAATGAAACAATCATACCTATTCAGGCGGTAACACGAGCCCAAGCCCAAAGAAGGACGAATGAACCCATAGTTGAAGAACCAAAAACCGATACCCAAAGTTCATAAACGAAAAATCAGAGAAGCACTTGGAAAGCTAGAAAGGCGCGTAGGAAAGCCAGGAAAGAATGAGAGCAAACAGCCCTATCCGAGGAGTTGAAACATACAGGATAGATTGGAACGGTTAGAGGATCTAGCTAGCTTAAGCTCACACACCATAGCAACCATAGCACCCAAGGAAATAGCAGAGCCCAAAAGTGTAGGATCAGGAGGATCTGTACTGGCAGACAAGGTAATTGAGCAGCTGGATGCATTGTTAAAAGCTTATGAAGCTCGACTTAAAAAGAACCAAACCCAGGAGCAAAGGTGGATGACTTATCCATATGCAGAAATAGAAAAACAGAGGTTGGATATGTGTAAAAAGATGATTGAGACGGCTCAATCATTGATGGAAGACCCGCTGGGTAAACCTGCAAATTGGCATGATGCACTAGCTCCAACCCCTATCCAACCAACTTTAGAGAAACATGTGGAAACAAAGGAAAGACTCACTAATGCCTCTGAGTCCAGAGGAGAGCCTATCATAGTGCCAAATACCACCGATGGGGCAAGTGACGGGTTCCAGCCTAAAAGATTGACAGAAATGGGTAAGGACTATAATGGTCTAGATGACCTGTGGAAGCAAATCCGAGAGGTCAACGAGGCTAATAGGACGAGTAACCATATGAATAGCACTAGAAAAGAAAAGAATATGATCTTACCTCCTATTGAAGAATTTGAGGCAACGTCGCAAATGAACTTTAAGATACATTCACAAGGGGGAGACCAAGGATCAATTAGTTTGGGGCACAGCCAACCAGACTCGCTGAGAACTTTACCCTCTTACCTAGGAGAGTACGAAGCGAAGTCGGAAGTGAGAGCAATCCCATCTCAAAGACTTTCTTCTAACAAGGTGATGGATTTGCAAGGATTGATTGAGTTGTTGTCCACCCCGGTGGCATGCACAATCACGTTAGTAGAACTCCTAAGGTTAAGGCCAAACATGTGGACCACAGTAGGAAAATGCCTAGAAAAACTTGGAGTGAAAGACCCCACCTTGAAGATACAAGAAGGGATCAGAGACTTGGACAGGCCTCAACTAAACACTAAGCCAGTACCATTGAATAAGGTAGGACAATATTGTGAGGGAGAAGACAGAAACACCACGCTACCGGTAGAATTCCAAGGAGTAGTTTCCAAAGCTATTCTTGATAGTGGAGCGGGGGTTGTTATCACCACCAAGAGAAATCTGGAAAAAATGGGGAAAACCAGCTTTAAGGGCTACCGGAATGAAACTGCAATTGGCAGATGGGTTCATGGAGAAGCCTCTAGGACTCTTAGAAAAAGTGATTGTCACTTCGTGCGGAATCGACTATGAGCATACATTTGCAATAGTCGATTTTGACAAAAAGAACAATCATGAGATAATCTTGGGACGACCATTCATGCGACAATTGAAGATGGTCCAAGATTGGGGTTATGACCACATATACCTCAGACATGGCGAGACAACAACTAAAATACACCTGAAAGACCATAGTTACAAAGATGTGAACCAAACACCTGTGGAAGAGTTTGATTCGGCTACAATAGCAGGATCAGAACTACCAGCATGGTTAGGGCAACCAAACGAGCTATGGATGTGCGGAGCTTCACATTGTGGAAGCTTAAAAAGAGAGGAATGCGTCTTAGAAAGAGCAATTGAGGACAAGGAGTATATTCTGGAAACTTTCCCTGAAGATGCCTTGGAACCTCTAGAATGGGAACACATACTAGCAACATTGGATGTCTGTACCATTGCCGAGAGTCCAACAACAAAATTTTGTGATAAGGATGGCTATGATGTGTTACGCTATTACATGGTAAGCGTTATACCAGAAAAAAAGACGGTAGAACCTCCAGAACAAGAAGAGTTTTACAACTCCTCTGAACATTTGGACGTAAATGATGATGCAGATAATGAGTGTTCAGACACCTCAAGTGAGCGTGGAAATGAAACCGAGAATATCAAGTTTTATGATTTTGCTAATCAACACCCTAGACGCCAAGAATTCTATAGGAGGAAACAAGCAGGAAACAAAGCGAGAGATAACCTGATGCCCAGGATAAAAGGTAAAACTCACTATTTGATGCTTGTAAAAGTAGAGGATTGTGTAAAAGATCAAATATCAGGAAGCTTCTCAAAAAATCGAAAAGAAAGAACGCGAGAGGAAATAAAACAGGTACGAAAAGCTAAAACCGAAACAAAATCACAAAAATCTCAAAAATAAAAAAAAGAAACAACAAAAGACCAAGAGTGGACCAAATTGGAGCGTAAACAGAAATACCAAGAACTGAAACGGTCTTTGAGAGAGATATGGACTACTGAAGAAGATATGATGGTAAAGGGGAGTCAGAAAAGGGGAGCATGAATGTACCATCACAGTATCGGAAATTTACTATCCAGGATAGAAAAATCATAATGACACCACCAGTCAGGGAAAGAACCAACCAAGAATCTTACGATGGGCCTGAAAATGCAAAAAAGATAGACCTTGCAGAACCAGGTGAAAAGCCTCAGCTGGTCTATATAGCTAACGATTTAGAGCCCGAGGAGGAAGAATAGCTAACACAACTTCTCAAGAAGTATAAAGATGTGTTCGCTTGGTCCTATAAAGACCTAAAAGGAGTTGATCCATTGATATGCCAACATACAATTCCTTTGAAATCGGATGCAAAACCTAGCAAACAACGTCCTTATACATATAATGACACATTTGCTAAACGAATCAAAGAAGAGATTGATAAACTGATGGAAGCTAAATTCATCTATGAGATCGAACATACAGATTGGGTGTCACCCATTGTGGTAGTTCCCAAAAAGAATGGAAAATTGCGAGTGTGTGTAAACCTCAAGAAGGTGAATGCAGCAACCATAAGGGATAATTATCCCTTGCCGATCACAGAACATGTACTTGAGCGAGTGACCGGGAAACGGGCTTATTCCTTTCTGGATGGGTTTTCAGGATACAACCAACTGGCAATAGCAAGGGATGATCAACACAAAACAACGTTTGCCACAGAATGGAGGATTTATGTGTATCGAGTTATGCCATTTGGCTTAACTAATGCACCAGCCACTTTCCAAAGGTTAATGACTCACGCATTCAAGGAATACCTAAGAATATTCTTAGAAATTTACATGGATGACCTGTGTGTACACTCTCTTCTACGTGAAGAACATATTGACCATTTGCAAAAGGTCTTTGAAAAGTGCAGAACATATCGAATCTGTCTTAACCCGGAAAAATGTGTATTTATGGTTAAGCAAGGACGAATCTTAGGACACATTGTAGACAAAGTCAAAGTCATTGTAGACCTACCCAGGCCTACTAATGCGAAACAAGTGCAATCCTTCATGGGATAGTGCGGATATTATCAAAGATTCATATACATGTATGCGGTTATCGCACAACCTCTGTATCGTTTGCTAGTCAATTTCGAGTGGACCGAGGAGTGTGAAACTTCATTCCAAAAGCTGAAGGAAAACCTTATATCAGCACCTGTACTAAAGGCACCAGATTGGGATAAGATATTCCATGTGCACATTGATGCTTCAGCATATGCCATTGGAAGTATTCTAGCTCAACCTGGAGACGGAACAATGGATTTTCCGGTTTGCTATGCGAGCCGACAATTAAACAATGCAGAAAAGAACTACACAACCACCGAGCGGGAAGGGTTAGGAATGATTTATGCTGTAAAGAAATTTTGGCATTATTTGCTTGCAAACAAATTTGTGTTCTTCACAGATCATCAAGCTCTTTTGTACCTAGTAAATAAACCTTGCAATACAGGGAGAATCGTGCGCTGGTTTATTATATTGCTAGAATTTGACTTCACAGTGGTGGTCAAAAAGGGTAAAACCCATCTACGAGCGGATCATCTTTCAAGGATACACAACGGGGAAGCTCCTGAAGGAGTAGATGATGACATACCAGATGCTTATCTTTTCAACATTGAAATGGTACCCAAATGGTCTCAGGAAATTGTTAGCGTTCTTTCCTTTGGAAGTGGGTTTGATAATACGGAATCCAGATCCAAACAGCAAACAATTCGACAAACAAAAAACTTCCAGTTGATAGCGGGACGGCTGTATCATCTTGGATCGGACCTAATCCTACAATTATGTATAAATCCGGAAGAATTCGAGTGCTACCTTGAAGAGGCACATGTCCAGAGTTATGCATTTCATTGTTCAACAGTGAAGACACACCAGAGACTGAAATAGTTAGGGGTTTATTGGCCAACTATGTATGCGGACACACATTCTTATGTTACCAATTGTACTATATGTAGTGCCAAACGACCAGTGGATCACGCAACTTTGTTTCAGGTAAACATAGTGCCTGCATGGAGTCAATATATCATTGACTTCTTAACCACCAGGACGTTCCCTGAGAACATCACAAGAGCACGAAAAAAAGCTATAGAGCTAGAAGCTCGTGACTTTCAGTTAATGGGGAACCAACTCTATAAGCGAGGTAAGGACAATCAACTTAGAATCTGTGCAAGTGAAAGCGAATACCTTCTGATTCTAGAACACGCACATAGTGGAATAAGTGGAGGCCATTTTTCGGGCGATAAGACGGTAAAAATTGTCTTAATCGCAGGAATTTGGTGGCCTACATTGCACATGGATGCTGAAGAGTTTGTAAAGCGTTGTGACGCATATCAACGCACCAAGGTGCCAATAAAAAGAGATGAGATGCCATTACGGCCAATGATGGGAGCAAGAGCATTTGCAAAATGGGGCATTGATTTTGTGGGACCTATGTCACCCCCTGCATATCGCACCCATACCCAATATATCATTGTGGCTACAGATTATCTCACAAAATGGGTCGAAGCCAAAGCAACACAAAAAGCTGATGCACGCACCGCGGAACAATTTTTGTATGAGAATGATTTTGTACGTTACGGGTTACCAATAGAAATTGTCAGTGATCGTGGAACACATTTTCTCAATGAAGTCATTGAATATCTGCTAGAGGAATTCATGGTCATACATAGGAAATCCGCACCATACCATCCACAGGCCAATGGGCAAGCTGAGGCCACTAATAAAACACTATGCACGGTTCTCACTAAAATAGTGTCAGAATCAAGAACAGATTGGGATCAACAGCTACACTCAACACTATGGGCATACAAGTTAGCTTACAAAACATCGATAGGAACAACACCATACAACATGGTGTTTGGCCTAAATGCTATACTATCCATAGAGTTTTTAATTCCAACTCTACGAGTAGCAAAAAGCTTAGAATGGACAGGGCATGAGCTCTCTTCAAGAATTGATGATCTTGAAAAGCTAGATGAACTCCGCTTACGAGCTGTTGCTTCAATCTATGCTAAAAAGAGAAGACAAAAATAATTTTTTGACAAACATGTGCGTACCAAAGAATTTAAAACAGGTGATTACGTACTTGTTTATACCTTGAAGCAACATGCCAAGAAACTTAAAAAGCAAGGGATGGGACCATTTGTGATTAGTGATCTATCACAAAGTGGAGTTGTCAAGCTTGCTACATTAGCAGGTGAGGAAATGCCAAACTGGATTAGTGGATGTCGACTGAGGAGGTATCATCTACCACTCACACAGGAAATGCTCCAACAAATTCATCAAGGAAAACAAAGAATGAAGGAAAAACAGAGAGTCCGGGAGGAGGCTCAAGACGAAGCACAAGAACGCATTGCAAAAAGATGGCTTCTACGACAACAACAACAAAGTGGACCACCATTGAGAATCAATGCCATTCGACTGACGAAGTTGGAGGAAGAAACAGTGGAGCCGATAATTGCGGTCAAAGTGGGCAGCATTCAAGTTGAATCAACAACATTGCTTGATTCGGGTGCTCAAGCAAATTTGGTCTCTAACGGATTATACCAATAGCTCAAAGTCACAGGTCAACTTCATCCTACTCCTCAAGTGCTGGAAAGTAGCACATCACACTCGTTGAAAACATTGGGATGGACTATATTGCATGTATAGATACATCAATATATTTACCCACACATTTTCTATGTGGTGACAGATAAAAGCACACAACACCCAATGATGCTGGGGCAACCTTGGCAAAAAGAGTACAATGTGCAGATAGATTGGAAAGTAAAGGCAATCAAAATTCAGCATGAACATGAACAACAGGTGATAGCTTTTGCTCAACAATACCAGCATGATCAACTGCCAGCCATGCAATCACTGGAAACAAAGCCAAAAGCACGAATGCCATTAAAGAACAACATGATAATCGAGACCAACAATCAGGTAAAAGCCAACCATGCTAATTACAGACATATGAAGTCACCGGCCGCAATGCAAAGATCTAGGCTACCAAAACAAGGAAAACAAGTATGGATGCGGAAAGATAGAAATGACATGGCAGACAAACAACAATGCAACAAAAGGATTCCAACAAAGTAGAAGGTTCAACCACAAACCAAGATAATAAATTAGATATGGATCCCAAAGAAAATGTTTAGCCATAACCCAAATGTCACTCATATTTGGATACCAAAGCAAAAGCAAAAGGAACTCCCTTCAGTACAAGCAACAACGGAAAGCAGACAGCTGCATTTCAAAACGGAAAACCGACTTATATGGATGCCAATAAAAGACAAACCAGTGGCAAACACGAAAGTGCCAAACCATCCACAAAAACCGGCACCAACAAAATACCAATGGAAAGCAAAGGCAATACGGCCCATAGCCATTACGGCCCAACCAATTCTATCCTTAGAAACAGCTCCGACTCCATCAACAGTGTCGGCAAAGCAATTGCCTTTTGCCAAAAAGACAATTAAGCAGAGAGCAGTAGAGTTATAGCTGTTACTTGCAAAGAAAGCAGGAAACCTCGACGGCGAATGCCAATAAGCATCTTGCTTATTCCCTTCTCTTGCACAACATTAATTTTTCCATGCATTGACCGAGTATGTATAAATAGGGCCACATTAATCGGCCAAGCATTAGCACAACTGTTTCAACCTATGCATGGCACATACTCTGAGGCGAAACCTTGTCGTCCCGGAGGACTCCGGCTAGGAGAAGGGGAGGCATTCTAGAGGCACTCTCAAATGCGGAACCAATAACAGAAACAACAAAAAAGGGCGTGATTTTCGACTATTTTAAGGGTTGTTGTTTGATTGCAAAATTTTCTGGAGTAACCCAAGTACATATGCCCTTATACAGCATGAATCTATAGGTATATGGGGCCAAACGCCAAATCAAGCCCCTAGGTGTGTGTATATAAGTAGAAATAGCCATTTTTCAGGCAAAATATTGGTAAAACGGAGAAATCCGGCCATAAAAATTGCATGTGAGTGTATATAATGATTGGCGGTGATGTTTGTGATTTATTATGATTTTTGGAGATTTTCTAGGTTTGATTTGCTATTTTCCTTTTAATTTTGCTAATTTTCGGCATAAAAACTTCAAAAATACAAAAAGCAGGTGAAAAACAGTCGTAATGAAAAACAAAAAATATGGGGATGACCAGCGACTATGAGAAAACCTATGGTATAGTGGGGGTACAATTATGAGACTGGAGCGAAAAGCGTGTTTTGGCCAAGTTTTGACTGAAATGCCAAATTTCTGGTAAACAGAGCAAATGGAGTCCAAATCAAGAAGTTTTTGCGCCTAAACCGCATCTCGCGAGAAGATAGGAGCACATGTCAAATTTTATGAAAAATGGTTCGGGAACCTCCATTATAAGAAATTTTCACCCCATTTTTAGCTCATTCTCACTATTGACTTTGTGGAGAAAGCTTCTGCCACCTAGAGCGGATTGACCTTCCAGCAGCTTCTACGACGCGCACGACTACCCGAAGAGCTCCAGACATGAGAGGTAGGCTCACCACCTTGAGCTTTTCGCGCATGTTTGTCATTATGTCGCGAAAACTAGCGTAGGGGTTACACACAAAGCGGGCGGTAGAGACCTACAAGTAGAGACGGTGGCCTAACGGCTAACCCGAAAGCAACAAGACTTCATCGGCAGCTTACCCTAGTCTAAGAGACCAGTCCTCGATGTCCAAAGGCAGTAGGAAACCACCGGGAAAAACCCTAATTCCCAGAAACCCGCAAGAGGCCACCAAATGGGAAATCGGCGAAACGGCGACCAAATGCTACCAAAATTCATGGGTAGGAGCATCTCGACATGCTCGACAAGTCTATATGACCCGCATGACCAAAATGTGATCCAAAGCGGCACAAAACTTCAAAAACGGCATTAGACACACAAAGCGTCAAATTGCACTCGCGGCCAAACCGCAAGTCCGTTTGCCACCAAACTTCACAAGCGGCTTTCCTAGACCATCAACAACCAAGTCCTATGGTGGTAGACCACCACAAATCATCAAAGGTATGTATATGCAACCACGGGTGCTTCTAGAGCGACAAATTGCCAAATGGAGCTCCGGTGAAGCCAAAGTCAACAAAAACCATACGGTAAGGATCCCAAAGGGACCGGGAAGCTATGGAGACCAACATCAAGAAATTTCATTGCCAAAAAGCACTCCAAAAGTGAGAAAACGGCTTAGAGGCTCTGAAGTCCACACAGGGAGTTATTCTCTATCCATTTGACTTTTTTGTCGAAATTAGGCTCAAAAGGGACTTAGGGGGGCAAAGGGCAAGCACTAGGAGCACCAGCAATGAAAAAATCACAAGGAGACATCCTACGTATAGGATATCTCAAGGGCATTTTTTGGCACAAACTCCAACATTTCTCATCATGCACATGTTCTAAATGACATTTACAAGCTATCCACCAAGTTTCATCACATTTGGACCAAGTTTGACCTCATATGCATGGAAAAACGCAAAGTTAGGGCATAGAGGCAAGAATGGGCCATAGACCTACCAAATCTTGTCCAAATCCAATGAAACTTGCACAACACATTCACCAACACATCAGCAAACAATCTGTGTGGTCAGAGAGAAAAAATGATGAAATAGACATCCTATGCGTAGGATGTCTATTTGACCTTTTTGGCATGCAAGGGATGTTTTATCATTCCAGATCCAATCTTCTCATCATCAGGAGCCCATATATCAAGTTTGAAGCCATTCTAATCACTTTTGACCCCCAACACCCTCAAGATACACTTTTTGAGCCCAAAAAACACCTCACAGAGCCTTACAAGCATCAAATCTTGTCCAAATTCAAATCCAAGAACATGGCCATGTTCCATAGGCCAAGGACAACCCACAGAACAAGTTTCATGTCATTTTGATGAAAAAGACATCCTACGAGTAGGATGTCTCCAGCATAAATTTAGCCTTCTGTGCAAAGAATGACATCATGGGAGCCAATACCATGGTGCAATGAGCCCATATACCATTTTTCAATTCATTTGGACATCAATTGCTACCTATGATGGACATTCTACCCAAATTGTGACCTAAAGCCTGAATCAGCCCAAAAATCCACTTTTTGATATCCAAATTCAAATCCAAGCATATAGCCATGTTCCATGAGCCTTACACTACCTGCATGTCAAGTATGAACCAATTCTGATGAAAAAGACATCCTACGCGTAGGATGTCTAGATGGAAATTTTTGACGAGATTTACACTGTGAGCACATGGATAGCTTCACAAGTTCCTTTTAAGCTTTATTTTCAATTTTCAAGTCATTTGGATAGGTAAAACTCAGTTTCGCAGCTCATATGGAAAAAACGCTAACTTCGAACTACTGAGTGCAATAGGATCTATGGCAGCCTCGAAGTCACCGGAAAAGAGGAAAAACATGACCATCAAGGATTATCTGGACGAAGTGGAACCCTTTGTCATTCCAGAAGGAACACTAAAGCCCACCAGCACGTGGATACAAGAGGATCTGTTAGAGTCCAACGACCTAAAGATCTACCAGGGAGTGTTCAAAGACACTGAAGGCAATGTTATAGAGCTACCAATGCTGCCAAGAGAACTCAATGAGTTTGTACGAAGCAAGATGGCTAGCTACTTGGAGAAAATTGATCTCCACAACTACTTCAAAGCAATACCGGCAGGGGTGGACATCAAAAGAGTCTGGGAGTTTGTAACAAGCATCAAAGAGGATGGAGTGGCCAAGGTAACAGATTTACAAGGCAGACCATATACAGAGATAATAATCACTGAGCGGCTTGTAGCCCATGCACTAGACCTCTCCAATGAGGGAGACAATGTAACAAAAAGAAGGGATGAAGTCAAGGTGTACAAAGAGAAAAAGGCAAATTACACCTTTGAAGACATTGCCAACCCAAAAGTGGCAATTATGAGCCAGTTATACAACCAGTACTTCCACATGTGCATGAAGAGGCCACAGAAGTACATGATGCCGCCAGGTGCAATTGCCACAACGTTCACTTGGGCAATGACAAAAGGCACCCCAAAGATAATCAACTATGCGGCATATATATATGACAGCTTAGTAAAGATGGGCAACAAAAAGCCAACCTATATAGTGCCAAGAGAACTGATCACCAAGGTGGTTTATGGGGCACTACACGCTAAAGGAAGGTGGCCTGACCCCCCATCTCAGAATGATTGGCTGAGAGTAAAAGAAGACAAGGAAGATGAGCCGCAAAGGGCACCAAGGGTGGCTACGAGATTGAAAAGACGGCTAGAGCCAGTTGAAGAGGAGAAACCCGAGCAGAAGAAAGGGAAGAAGGCGTTTGCTCAAGTGCCGGCCAAAGAGACAAGGTCACAAAAAGCGACTAGAGAGGCTGATGGAGAGTTTCCGAGCAGAGAAAGCCCTCAAGGGTGATTTAAACGAACTCTGGAAGCCATCTCTCGAGTCTATGTCCGGATCATCCAGAAGAGTGCAAAGGGACCAATTTGAAGATTATATCAAGAATTTCGAGATTCTTGATGCTGCAGCAGAAAACATTCCTCATGTCCCTTTCACCGAGGAGGAAGTACAATAGATAAGGCAAAAACTGCTAGATGAACAAGAGATCCAGGAAAGAGAAAGAAAAACAAAAGCAGACAGGGACTTAAAGGGCAAACCTGCCTCTTTACCAGATAGCCCTAAACCCAACCCACAGCCATCACCACCTCCTAGCAGCCCTCCACAAGAACATAAGGAGGCTGAGGACAAACAAGAAGAAAGGCAAGCAGAAGATGAAGAGCAAAGACAAGAACTTGCGCCAAAAGAAGAGGCCAAGCCTGAAACTGAGCAAAAAGTATTAGATGAGGCTTACTATGCATTTTTGGACCTGCTAGCTGCAGGCTATACGAAGGAAGAAGCCGCCAGAGTCGCATTCGACTTAGGACAATCTATATTTTTAGAAAAATTTCTTTTCATACATGAAATTTATAAATTTTAATTCATGTTTTTTTGCATTTCATAGGGTGGTCTAAGTCCGTGGGAGCGGGCACAAATTCCCAATGTTAATTTATCAGAAAGTGTACATGCCAGTTGGTTAGCAGGTGAAGGTGGAAAGAGAAAAATATCCTTGTATGATGCATGTGTAACAGATGTTATAAACTCATATATTCAATGTGCAAAGCATTTGGGATATACTATTGGGCGTTATATAGGAACGGGTCCCACAATGGAGACCTTGCTTTCTCGAGTTGAATCTCAGCAAACTCCAACTCCAACCAATGTGGCCCATCTATTACACGAGGCTGTTGCAGGGACTCCCATGTATGCGCAGCCAATTTTGCATGGAGACAAAGAAACAGTACAACGCAAAAAGAGGGGCAGAACAGGAACAAGTAGCTCCCATCGGCCGGAATATGTCATGGAATCTAAGCAACGAAACCATCGCGGTCGACCAAAAAAAATCAAATTTGATACCCAAGGACCAGGTATTTCTAACATTCCACTGCAAATTAGTGACAGTGATGATGATATTGGATCTCAAAAAGAAACAACCACACCTTTGTCATCTCAAAGAAACAATGTGTTTGAGAGTGATGTGCCACGCACTCAGTGGGCCCTCAGGAGAATGCCCATTCAAAGTCAAAGAAAATGTTTTGGAACAGTAGGGAGAAAAAATTATGACAATATCTTGCATAGTCGCTCAATTGGTCTTGTTGCTCCATGTATATGGTCCGAAAGAATGTTCAAGGGTAAAACAATCGAGCAATGGTTATGGTTTTGTTGTAATCATGATATTTTGCATACCCAATCAATCAAAAGACAAGTCAAATATTTACCTCCTGCTCCAAATGTTTGGCAGTAGCAAGAGGGACAGATATCTCCACACAGAAACTTGCCGCGCTGCATCAGAGTGGATTTCGGACAAAGAATTCAATGGTAAATCCACAACCTCTTGCTGGCGACTGCAAAGAAGGTGGTGGCAGCTCGAGGAAGAAAAAGTGGAGGCATGGGATCTCTAAAGAGGCCATGAAGAAATTGGAAGCATGTAATAGTATGACAATTATATTTTTGGATGAAGTGAAAAGGTCTCAAGAGCATGTAATTTTCCGAGTTCTCACTGAAAATAGTTATGAGATTCATATAAAACAGAGTCCAACATGCACGTGTCCGGATTTTCAGAAGCGAGAGAATACCAACAAATCCTTTTTGGCATGCAAACATATGTACTATGTGTACACAAAAGTGCTCGGACTTGAACCTAAGGAGCACATGATTATTCATCAGCCAACCCTCTCACCAATGGACATCGCTTTTATTCTTGGACAACCAAGGAGGATTTCTCCCTCCATTTAATTACAACTGGTTTGGTATGCTTCTTTCACTCAACTAGAATATTGATCTATGATATGAAAGTGTTTTTTTGTATTTATTTTGGTTTATTATACATGTGATTATTTATCTTGAAAAAACATTGTTTATGCAGCAAAGGATTTCAAATTTCAAGCAAAAGATATGAAGCATCTCGCAAGCTATTTGGGAGCAAATTACTTGCCTTTTAGAGTGACCATTACATTTATGGCGACTATCCTTTTTTGTACTCTAATTTTGATCTTATCATGTGGTAGTTTTGCGAATGTACTTACATCCTCAAACTTACGTTGTTTCAAAAAGCAATTGCTTGGGAAAAATAGTATTGTCTCTATCTGGCATTATTTTTGACTTCATCACATTTATATATGTTGTGGATTATATTTAACTCTGAAATTAGTGTTGTCTCTATTTTGCATGATTTTTTACTTTATCGCATGTTTATATGCTGTGGATTATTTGACTCTGATCACATGCGTTACGAGCATATTTGACTCTAATGGCATGAGATGTGAAATGGTGATTTTATTTGTTTACATTTTTTCCATCGTTATGCCCTCTCGGTCTCTCTCTCTCTCTCTCTCTCTCTCTCTCTCTCTCTCTCTCTCTCTCTCTCTCTCTCTCTCTCTCTCTCTCTCTCTCTCTCTCTCTCTGTGTGTGTGTGTGTGTGTGTGTGTGTGTGTGTGTGTGTGTGTGTGTGTGTGTGTGTGTGTGTGTGTGTGTGCGTAGTGATATACAACTCTATGATTTTACTTTCTCTCTCTAGAAGAGAAGTCACTCTCTCTCTCTCTCTCGGATTTATGATCTCTTTTTCCAATGGTAACTCGCATAAATACTATCTCTCTAGAATTTATACTTTCTCTCTCCGTCAACCACACATATATGGAGTCTTATGACGATTGAAAATTACATTAAATAGATACTTTATGCTATGACACATATTTGGTTAAAAAAACTCTAAAGATTGCTAAAATTGTCAAAAAAACTTGAAATGAAAAACTCGCAAATGTTAAATCCCCTGATGATAGTAACACTCATGTGCCTCATGATTGTTATATTTGTTCTCAATGCTGCACCATTTGTTAGCTGGCCTTACTAAGGCAAGTTCTACCTATCCTGGTACTCTCATTTGCAGTTGACTCTGAGGTTGCCTCATAGCTAGGTTCATTCATTTCATGACCTCTTCAGCTATGGCTTCAGCAGAGTTTGGATGGTTTGACCTTCCCATTTCACTTGATTTCACATTTGAATTTTTCGATCCTAATATGTGAGAGGATGTATTGCCGAAGATATCACAATTGTCATCCAAGTCAATGGCATCCAAAATACACTCATTAAGAGTCCTATGCTTCTTGCTATACAAGCTCACATGAAGGGTCTTGTTGGATAGACCTTCAAGGAATAAAGAAACCAGTATTTCCTGACTTGGGATCTCCCTTGCCGAACATCTCAAGATGCATCACCTCATTCTATTTGCACATTCTCTCACTGTTTCATGTAGTTTCTGTTTGAAATTGTAAATTTGAGCAATAGTGTTATGTTTGATTCCCATTTTTGAGAAGGCCATTATAAAACCTCTTCTACTTGCTCAAACTTTGAGTTCTTTTCTGGCTCTAATGTTTGAAACCATGATAAGGTTTTTCCTTCCAAGGTCAAGCCAAATCCTTCATACTACGTGTGAAAATGCAAAACTTACTCAGCTTTGAGTACTTGCCTAAATGATGCCAAGTGATCAAATGGATCCCTTGACCCATCATACTTCCGTACCCATTTTTGAAACTATGATGGTCATACCTTTCTAGAATTTTCTTTGCTTGCAGTTATTCCTATGTGGTGCAAACCTGAATGGTCTACTCGACTCAACAGCTCACTCCTTAGATGATCCATCCAAGAGACAATTCATCTTGGTTCATGCCTCATTGTTCCTTGTATATTCATAGTGTGTGAACTTGATCGCTCTTGACTAGCATGAGTCTTAGCTTGTTCATTTGGGACTCTAGATTTGGCTCTAGGAATTATATGTGATAGAGCAATAGTAATGGGGGTTCCATGAAGCATATGTTTCATCAAGCCTGTCCCAAATAGTAATTCATACTCTACTTCGGCATTGTCTACAAACTTCGCAGCAGCTGGGTCTATTAATTCCTCTTTACAAAATACATAAAGTATCTTCTCTTTGTCTGCTTAGACCTCAAAGGGAAACTCTTTCTCATAAGAGACTCATGTTTCATCCTCATCATCTCTGTAGTAGAGAGTCGTGTTTAGAATGTCTGTCAGAAATCTCTTCACATGCAAAGAGTTAACCACTCTAAATCCCATCAACCTTGATACTATGGAAGGCGCCTCAGGCAATTCCAAGGACTTACCCTTAGTATCTACTAGTTGTCCCCACTTATCTATTCTTCATAGTCTGTAACCACAAGATATAAACATCCTTATGTATCCACAGAGTGGTCTTCCTGGTAGTTGAGACTTGGTCTTCTTTGAAACTTGCTTGGACGATCTTCTACCTTGACCACAAATCTAGTCAAAGGATCCTCATAAATTTGTGCTACATGCTGGTTTATCTTAGCAAACTCTAAGAACATGGCAAACTTCAAAGAAGTGCCAGCTCTATTGCTAAGGTTTCCAGTTGAATCATTGGTATGGGTTCACGTATCAGTCTCCGAGGAGGTATCACTTACGTAACTTCCTTCCCAGATAGTCTCTAGCCGAGAGGGCTGGCTTACACTTTCTTCTGTAGATTGTTTACTCTCTGCATGCCCTCCTTGTACTATTACCTTGCCTGATCTCAAAAACATGAATTGACTTGCAAATGAAAGCTTACAGTTACTCGGATTACTCGCACTTATAGCCCTCTGTGATGAACTCTGTCTTTGCAATGCTCCTTGCCCTCACGCAATTTTTGCAAAAATGGATAATGTGTTGTATTTTGTCTAGCAAAAACTCGCCAACTATCAGCAATGAATATTGTTGTGCATAAATGTTCAAATTGAATGAGTGAACTATTTACAGTATGATCGATTCATACACCACATCGATTTACAAAGGTTTTGATCCATTTGCAATTTTCATTGATTTACAATATTTTCATGGATTTTGAAATCAGACCAATTTGAAAAGTAGATTGATTTATAGAATCGGTTGATTTACAACTTCGATGGAGGTACGTGATCGATTTACAAAGTGATCGATTTATTAATCAAATCGATTTACTTATAAATTGATGAAAAATTCCAACTCTCTAGATTTCAAATTTTGCACCACACCTTCATGCACCCTTTACACACATATCATACAAGAATCTTTTGGCAAGTTTTGCCTTGTATTTGGCCACTTTTTATCTGTAAATCGATCCAACTGTACTTGGCACAGATAACCAATTTACAGCATTTTGGGGCTATTTTCTTGATCTTTTTTATTCACTTTCCACCTAGAAGTCTTCCTTTATGCTTCTTAAGTGCTTAATCAACTTTCATGGAATTTGAAACAAGACTCAAGCGTTTAGCACTTTAAATCCACGATTTCAACGTTTTTATTGTGGGTTGATTTGAATCCTCCTTACCTTACTCCTAACAAACAAGAATATACAGAAACAAACACAAAACAATGGCCTTAGGCCCACCAAAGATCTAATCCTATTTTCTATCGAGAAACCTCAAGCACTAGTCACCCGGTGAACCTGCTAAGGACTCTTCCTACTCTAACTACTTTTAACAAAATATAATATTTTCATTCTATCATAGCATAGCTGGAACCACACAAGCCACATTTATGTCAAACCAGAGAAAGTATGACTCTAACCACAAGAGGCGGAACTCAAAATACAAGGCGTTACCCCAGTATTCCCCAAAGTAAAAGACTAAAATAGTGCTAGACTTCACACAAAGCAAACAAGCAAACCTCTGACCCCTCTCTATCCCCTTTGATAATGTCTATCAAATAAGAATGCTCACCCGAGAGTCATCTTCAAGCAAGTTTCACAAGTTCTAAGGGCTACAAGGCACTCTAGATTGCACCACAAATACTCTGTCTGTAAGATCAATTTACTCCCAACATGACAGTTTACTATCTGCAGGGTCAATTTACTATCTGTAGGATCGATTTATTGTCTGCGCCTATTTACAGACTTGGCCAAACTTGATGAAACTTACATAGAATGATTCTCTTGAGCTCCACAATACAATGATAATGTCAAATCTTAGTTCAAACATTATAGACACAAGTTATAAGCGTACAAAGGTTTACAGGAGACTCACATAGATTTGCATGAGATTCACATGTCAATAGAGGGGAAAAGATAGAGGATTTCATTAAAGAAATAGTTCACAACTTACATCAGAGCCAAAGTAAACAATGTTGCACTTCTTCTTCTCCACCAGCTCTCCAAGCTCTTCACCCTTCCAAGGCTAAAGAGTGTCCCCAAAAAGTCTATCTTTTCACTTTTATACCTAGGGTTTACAAAAATTGGGCCCGTTCACATTCTGGGTGCCCAAAAGATAAAAATAATCCTAATGCCATCTATACGTCCGACTCATCCTAGGTTACTCTCCATATTTACAAAAGGTATTTTACAAAACCTTATAGGCCAAAAAAGGGTAAAAAACTAAAATGTGGCCGACACTCCATCTTCACTTTTTCGGTGCTGCTTCAATCCTCTTACACTCAAAATCATAGCAAACTCGCTAGGCACTATCCCTTCACTAGGACACACTTACCCAGGAGTTCAGTAGCACCAAAACATAACCCTCTCTTCTATATGCAAATGCGATAGAGTTACATGTCAAATTTTGAAAGTGCATGAAACTAAAGTTTATCAATACCTATGCGTAGCTGTTGGACGGATACGCCGCGACGGACGTCAGCACAACGAGAACTCACCTAACATGTAATGTCAGCTAAGGACGAAGCTCAACCCGTAGGTGCATGGAAGCAAGCATAAGGTGTCAACCTACACTCGACCGACTCCTAACTAATTCCTACAGAGGTCTCTACCAATTGTCTAAGTCACAGCCTTCAAGAGTGCATAAGAGGAAACTTCCTACAACGCTTTCTAGAGCCGAACACCCATCAAACAATCCCGAAACACCATAGAACTTGAAGGAGACCCTACTAATACCAATAGGTCGCTCTCTCTAAGGTCTATGAACCAAAATCCCGACCCAAATTACCCGGTGCAAAAACACATAGGATGTCTGGCCAAAATCTGCAGGTCTTCGTTTCCAAAATCTAAAGTGTCTAATGTGTAGTTCTACTCAATGTGAACGCGTGGATATGCTGCAATGCAAAATCGGACAACATATGCTCACCCAAACACTCGATGAAGCTCATAGAAGGAGCTCACAAAACCGGACCGTACGCGCGCAATGTAGATATCGGCGCGTAGCTCTCGTCGGGGGCAACACGCTGCACTTCTTCGCACTAGATTCCGACCATCAGAGCATACATAGCATCAAGATGAAGCTCACACTCTCTCTCTCATACATAGTACGCTCACTCACAGACTTCAAAACTTGTTTTAAAAATGACAAAAGGTTTTTCATTAAGGTCAAAAAGTGGTATATATACCTTACAATTTCTCAAACCCTAAAGTTCCAAAATCAACCATCTACTCAATCTAACTATCAAAACTGGGATACCATCTGGAAACTTCTGTAAGTTCCAATAATTACAAGGTGAAAAATCAGGTTTTCCTCAATGAATGAATAATTACAAAAAGAATAATCGTCCGAATAGTTAGATGTTGTGGTGTGTGTCCAGCTTCTAACACTCCCCCCCTCCTTGCTCATGTCGTCCCCGACATGGCCTTGATCTACTGCTTCATCTTATCGTTTCCCGCATTTTTAGCAGTGATTCGTACCTGGCATGTAGGTTCAGCATTGTTGGGCCAAAGATGTCCGGATTCATGGTGAAGAACCCTGTATAGAATGCTTCTTCAAAAGCCTGGAGGTGATAGGATGGTAGAAACGTGATCCTTTGATACAGTGCATGTATCACCTCCTTGGAAGGCTGGCCTGACAGACCATAGGCGTATTTGTATGTATCCTGGAAGAAGAATATGCTGTCGGTCACCTGGCCTGGCTTGAAGGTCTCGAACACTGCTAAGATGGTTCTGCAGATTTTCCTCATCATAATGCATGTAAGGTCAGGTGAGCCAGTGAACAACTTTATGGCACCCATTAGGGTTTTCACCATGTATTGGACACTTATTCTCTCACCTGCCTTCACACCCGGCAACTTGGGGTAGTTCAGCCAAGTGGGTTGGCTTCTTTGCAAAATTTCATGTGCCTTCCACGTCCTAACCCTTGGTAGAGGACAGAAGCTGAGGTTGTCTCTGATATTTTTAGGTGCCTCTACCAAGTGGATTAGGTATTGTGGGTACTTTGTAAGCCAAGCCTTCCTCCACTTTGGTTGAGAATCCAGAATAAGCTTAACTCCTAGCTTTGAGGTGTCTGCATTGTAGAGAGGTACAGCTGGCTCTTCTCTGATCCGCTTGTTTATTGTAGTTGCCTCATATTTCAACAATGGATATGGGAGAGAGGGTTGAAGCCACTCACGCCTGAGATTACTGGCGTTGATCTTCTGAATGGTCATAGATTTGAAGACCCTCTGCTCCCACTCCAAGGCTTCCTTTGTGGTTTCTCTGAGCTCTTCCTCTATTGCCTTACGCAATTTTTCCTCCTCTTCTTGTGTTAGATCTTGTGGCTCTTGAGAGGATCCTGCTATGATTTCCTCTTGCATAGGTGTGTCCACAGGATCTACCACATTTTCGAGGTCGATACCCTCATTGACGGCTGGCCCTGAGCTTTCTGCCTCTCCTCCTTGCTGGCCTTTCAACTCCTCAATTTTCTTGAGGAGTGTTTGCTTTTCCGCTTCAGCTTGTCCGCCCATATTCACGAGGAGGTCATTAAGTTCGGCGTTTATTCTTTCCACCTCCTCGAGCTTTATCTCCATGCTTTCCACTTCGTCTTGCAGGGCTTTTTGGCCCTCTTCCATTCGAGTTTGCATGACTATAGAACCTTTAGACATCATCAATCTCTGCTTTTTCTCGAGAGTCGGTTCTTTCTGAAGTTCTTGCATTTGCTCTTCATAGAGTTGACTCTCAGAAATGATTTGAGTCGAGCTCGTAGCTCTAACTCTAGCAGGTGATGCTCGCAGCCTCTGGATGGTTTGATCTTTGACTTTTAATTGGTCCTTGAGCTCAAGGACTTCATCCAGGCTTGCTTCTTGTTCTATCTCTGCTTTTTCCTTGGCATTCCTTATGGCCTCTACTTCTTTCGTTTCTTCTGCCAGCTATAGTGTCAGATTATCTCTTTCTTTTTCGGCATCTCGTAATGACTTGCTGAGTTGCTGACACTTTTCTTTAGCTGCTTGCATTCTTTTTGCTGCTGCCTCATTTGCTTCTTCCATTGCTTGGCAGTTTTGCAGATCCCTTGCCAAGCTGGCCTGTAGGTCGGCTTCTCTCTCCTTTTGCCCTTCGCTTTGTGCCTGCAGAGTATCTACTTTCCTTTTGATCTTTTCTTCAGTGGCTCTGAGAGTTGTCACTTCTTTCTCTGAAGCCATGGATTGTGCCCTCAATCCGGCTAGTTTTGTCATCACCACGTCCCAGTCATTGGAGGGCGGGTGCAGGTCTACCATGTCTGTAGCAATTTCTTTTAGCTCCACTAGCCAGTTGAAAGTGCCTTTTGAGATGCAAGCACAATGGTCTTACAAGCTCTCCATTCCTCACACATTTCAATGTGTTGATTTGTTAGATGTTGAGGTATCCACTTTTTAGCATATTTGTGGAGACTCTGCTCCCAATGAAATAGGCATGATCGTTCACGTCCCTCCATGATATTATCTGGCCCGCCATTGAAGACTGTTCGAATAGCATTCCAATTTGCACCAGCTTCATCAGACATAAAACCTGCAAAGTCAGCTGCACCATGTCCGTACTTTTCCATTGTTGAATTAAGGCTCTCCCAAAAAATAACTTGAGTCTTTGCATCCTCTTCTTTAGTTTCACATATAGCAATTATTTGTAGTGATCGTATGCTGCAAGATATTCAACATAAACATTTTCACACATCTTCTTTTATTTAATGATAAAAAAATACGAGATATTTAAATACTTAAAGATTACCTTGGATCATAAACTGAGCATGACATTGTTGCCCATCCATCTATTCTATGGGTAAAATCAAAATGTACCCACACATTTCTCAAGTCACCAATTTCAGTTCTTTTCATCCGATTTACTAGATCAATCCCAGAACCTAGTCCTTTAGTGGACATTTTAAATAGGAAGCACTTGTCATCCTCTTCACCCTGTCCAGGAAATCTACTCCCATGAAAAAAAGGAAACATGCACTTTTTTTGAAGCAATAAAATATTATCATATCCATCCCCAATAACAGCACCTTGACTCTTCCTCTCCTTTGAAACAATTGAAGAAAACCTACACGATGCATCACAAGAAGGCTAAATTTATAACAGTTAAAAAATTAACAAATTCAAGGAACCAAATTGAGTTTTCTTACCCTTTGGTTTGAACCAGTGGCATCATTTCTTCCAAAAAATCATTGAATTGTACATCGGATGTAGCTTCAGCTTCCTCACCAATCAAGGAGTGAAGAACAAGTTGTTGAGCCACTAACATTTGAATTTTTCTTGGGCCACCCTTTTTTATTTTTAGTACTGCACCTACCAATTTCCGCACTCTTGAAAAAGCAGCCCTAGAGGTTCCTGCCTTAACATTATGACAATGTTTACCAACATGTATTGCCAGTCGCGACATTGTACCATCTCTAGGCAAAACATAATAGATTTTGCAGGGACAAGCAGCAACACAAGTAACAACCTTCTGACAATAATGACAAGTTATTGTTGTATTCTCTTCCATT